>NC_140976.1:35927837-36082837 GCF_056783735.1 Eptatretus burgeri | reverse complement strand
ATATATATATATATATATATATATATATATATATATATATATATATATATAT
This sequence comes from Eptatretus burgeri, assembly GCF_056783735.1. NCBI lineage: Eukaryota > Metazoa > Chordata > Myxini > Myxiniformes > Myxinidae > Eptatretus > Eptatretus burgeri. Next base: position 36,082,785 of record NC_140976.1, on the reverse strand, counting down.
ATATATATATATATATATATATATATATATATATATATATATATATATATATATATTTGGTTGCTTGGTTGGGTGTTGGAATTGCTTGTTCCCCATTTTCTCTGTGCCATTTGGCCGGTCATCCACTGGGTACCGCTGGTTCTATCGTCTGCCCTGCACTGCTCACTGATCCACTTAGCTGCCACCCTTGTGAGGTCCCAGTTTTCCATGGACTCCCACCTTCCTGGTTCTCTTTGTGAGTGTGAGAGTGAATGGTGGTTGTGGTGTCCAGAGAGGTAGTTTCATGAAGTAATGTTTTAAAACTATAATCATGTTCTCCCAGTGTTGTCTCGTGCTGGGATTTCACTTTCTGCCATCTCATCCAGTGTGCTTTATCATGGAGTATGATCGTACTCCATATGTCGGCATGGCATGGGGAAAAAATGGCTGCCCATTCAAATGTGGACAAAATGATGCGCTTAAAAACTACTATAGAGTGAAGTCATAAGAATTTAAAAGCCATATCTTTTATTCGCAAACGTTTTCATAAGAAGAATGAAAAATATGCCAAAATACATCGCTAAAGTACCAAAATCGAGAGATCGCCAAATCGTCGATTTGTTCATCCTCAGAATTGTTGATAAATGTCATCGGGCCAAGCACAATAACGACTGAAGCAATTACGACGATTCCAACGGAAGGAAGTGACATTCTCTCTTGGGTATTGCACCCGTACGATCACAAAAAAATTTTTTTGATCGGATTTAAAAATTAATACACCACAAAAGCACACCGAAGCAATGACATCACAGAGGAATGATAACGCACAGCCTCGATTTACACCCTCGTGGAATATGGCCACCGTAGCTTTGTGAAGATGGGACAGTGTTTCATTCCAGATTTTAATCACCAATCAGAGTCATACCTGCAGCATTTGTCGTTTTCCGAAGGAACCAAGTGTTAATCAATGGTGGATTGAACAAATAAGGTGATTTGTCACTTTTATTCTCCCATCAAAACAAATTGAAAATCAGTGTGTAAAGTTGATGCCACAGAAGTTGTGTACTCGCCCTCTCATTCTGTGTACTACTAAGCTAAAGTAATCCCCACTCTGCATTAAAAACAAAAATATACAGAGGGAAGAAATTGGAAGTTCCCACATTGAGTAAAGGAACACATGGGAAGAGGATAGGAATGGAGGTATCTCTTTATTGTGTATGTACGACTGTACGTATAGGTTGGGAGTAAATTAAGGAAAATAAGAGAATGTAGGATGGAAGGAGAAGAAAAGAAGCTGAGCAGAGTTTGGGAGAAAAAGTAAGGAAGATTGGGAGGATATACGAGTACGGGTATTGAATAGAAGGGAAGGAAGGAGTAGAGAAAGGAGAGAGGGTAAAGAAAAATTCTGCCATGTTGGACTACAAAATAAATAGATGACTTAAAAAGTGAAGGCCAACAGGGAGGCAGAATGTCTGAGTGGGGGACAGAAGGGGCAGGAATATTGGATGGGATATTAATGGAAATAGGGAGGGGACTTGCATGAGACATATCGAAGAGGAAGCTGGGGGTCGGAATTCCCCAATGAAACAGCTTGGTGCTGCTCCTCAAAATAATTTACTGGATGATGACATCATTGGCATCCAGATCTGGAAAAATAGCTAAACACGTCAGAAGAAACATGTAGGTATGAAATCCCCACAAAACAACCAAAGTTGGAAGGAATGACAAAGAAAGACAAGATAGGAATGATACAATACAACATCATAATCCTTTTACAGATTGCCATCATGACATCTTTTGACAGTTTTGTCATCGGTGGCAACAGTAACAATTGTATGAAGATGTCTACTGTATGTGAGAGGTAATTGTAGATTTGTGGTGTTGGTTGGTGTAATTGTGTGCAGTATTTTATTTGTTGTGGGATTGAGACAGAAAAACGTCAAAAGATGTCATGATGGCAATCCATAAAAGGATTCCATCCATCCATCGGGACCATATTCGGTGCAGAGCGTTGGTGCTGCCTAAGCAGTTTCCTTGGCTATTGGGCACAATCCTGGACAGGTCGCCACTCCGACTAAGGATACGAGCAAGCTGGCACTCATTTTGCTGACCTCAGAAGGATGACAGGCACAGTCAACCCCACCTGGTATTAATTCAACAGCCAAACAGGATTTGAACTCAGGATCCTCAGATCCAAAGCCCATCACCCTAACCATGAAGCCAACACCAAGCATGTAAAACAATTATGCTGTTGTATTGTACTATCATTCCTTTCTTTTCATTCCTTCCTTGTTTGGTTGTTTTTGGAGATTTCATCCCGACATGATTTTTCATTTAAAAAAAACAAACAACCTTTTTCTGACTTGTTAAATTATTGGATTTCTAAAGAGAGTGTTGCTCTTGTTTGTTTCGCGTCATCTTTGTTGTGTCACGTTTGTCTTGGTTTGGAATCTCCTGGAGCTTTTTAACAGCCCGTGCTACATCAGTACCAAAGGACAGAGTGGAGAGGAGAGAAGGCTCCTGTTAAAGTACACTGGTGCGTACCATCTTTGGCCTGTATGTGATCTATGTGTACAAGGTCTTCCATGAGCCTCAGATCTCTGTAACATAAAAAATAGTTTTCATTTCCACTGTGGATGTCTTTTATAAGCTCAATTTTGGTCTTCCCCTTCTCCTGCCTTCTCACCTCTCTGCAAATACCCTACCTTTCAGGTCACAAATGTTTTGCCAGAAATGTTTAATTAATTACCTTTCATCAATATCATTGTTCTATAGTATTCCCTTTGCCATGTTTTATGTCTGTTGACACTTTGAACCCTGTTATTCTGCTCTTCCATGAGCCCTGATACCTGTATTTAAATGTACTAAATGCAAAAAGAAAAAGAATGCTGTGAGATTCACCATACAATGAGGACGTGTGAGAATGATTTTTCACTCACTTCCTCGGGTGCCTGATACAGACCATCCCTCGGGTCCATAACAGCAAAAACAGGCATGGTCTCCGACTGGTGTTGCATCGGATCGTTCTGATGGGTTTAGGTGAGGAACAGATCTCATGATAACCCTACAGTGGTAAGATATATACTATAATGCAGAGGACATGCAGTAAAATAATGACATAGCTAACAGACACCTCTTTCATGGCTCAAGACATTACAATGAGCTTGTAAAAGTGAGGGAAATATTAACAAGTTATCTTGAGCTCCCTTACATCATACCATAAGGGGCTATACATCAATTACATACGTGAATTTAACATACACCCCACAACCAGAACAACTTCCATTGGTATTAAAGCTTAAACACTGCCCCAAAATTCTCGAGTTTGCTAGTGCATTGTGCTTTATTAGTCCCCTACCAGTTTCACCAGACCATAGGTGTGCTCTCCATCTGTCTGTCCGTCCATCCATCCCACCTGTGGTCTTTCTGACTTTTTTCCCACACCCAAAAACATATTCAAATGAAACTTGAAACTTGGTACATGTCTTTATTATGACAAGTTACAGAGCAAGTTTGAGTTTTAGGGTGTTTCGTCAATTTTTTCATGGTTATGCCCATTTTTACAACCATTTTCGCAGTGATGCATCAGGCTACCCAAGGTAAGCCCATTTACTGTTTCAAATCCTTCCCCGAGTTCCTCCACAGCTGTAAAGATGTTCACAAATAGTACACACACCATAATCCCAATGCTACACACCCCCTCAGCTGCCGGACCTGTTTCATCACTTATTGGTGAATAATCAGTGACAGCGCAGACAGAAATGCATAAAAATGAGACTCCCAAGCATGTAGCACTTGTATATATCAAAAGCAGTCAACATGTACATGAAAAAAACAGTCACATAATCCGAGCCACCTGGGTTCAATCGATTAGTGCTAATTGAGAGAGCTAATTGGTTATTCCCTCCATTCACAGGTGAGAGATGTGAGTTAGTCTTCGATTTTTATTTATATGTTGACTGCTTTTGATGTTTTCATGTGGTACATGCTTGGGAGCCTCAGCAGTGCACGTTTCTGTCTGCGCTGTTGCTGATGATTCGACAATAAGCGATGAATCCGGTCCGTCAGCTGAAGGTGTATGTAGCATTGGGATTTTCATGTTGGGATTTCCATAGATATAAAATCGAAACATGTGGAGTGTGACGAGTACTTCCCCAACCTCCATTGGACATAGTCCTATACCAAAGCGTCACCTCCAACCTAGAGGACTTGGCCTGGCGACTCTGTCAAACAGGCAAAGATTACATGGTCAACATGAGTTAAACATCAAACGGAGCCGACCATCTGGATTTCGGGCATATTTGCCCTCATCAAGATGGTATACCAATAAATATCTAACCAATGTCCAATGAAGATCGGGGGAGTGCTTGTCACACTCCACATGTTTCGTTTTACCTGCTGATCACATCACGTGCATTCTGGTTGAATGGTTTGTATTAGTGGGAACAATCGTCTGGATGGCAGACGGACAGTTGTTCTTTGCGGATTATGTGATTTTACCGTATGAGACAATCCGCAGTGATGCTCGCCTAAACAGTCAGGAGGAGCATCTGATGTATACACACAAACACAAACACAAACACACAATGGCTAAACATTGTTACAATGCTACTTCCAAACACATTATGGAGTCGGTTTCTTCATTGAGAGGTGGAAAAAGATTGTAAAACAATGTAATTAAAGAGTGGAAAGTTTGAAAACAAATTGACCACATGTTCAGCCAAACACCCAGGATCTGACTTAAAAATAACAACATACACAACATCAATCGAGATAATTTTCATTCACAAGCCAAGGCTCTTGGAGTCATGGCTATAAAAGGAAATATGATGCACTTAAAAAAAAACTGATCCAGTCATTTGTGCAAATCATTCAATTACTACATGTTTATGTGTTTTTGTCGAGGGTTTAACAACATGTCATTAGGCTTCACAGATCACAATTTAAAAAAAAAAAAATTGAAGATAATTAAACAGATAAATACAAATAAAATGTTCATATAAAATAACGACCAGGATTCGTACAAACACTACACCCTGACCCTAGAACAAACATGTACACAACAGATGTCCACATATAAGATTTTTAAAGTATGCACTGTAATTTCATGATAAAAACAGAGCAAACCGTGAAACATGCGAACAGGAGTATTAAATAACATTTTATGAGTTCTGTTTCAAGGAACCCTCAGCAAACCATGTGTTTCAGTTAGCAAATGTAATAATATTTAGTTGCAGTACTTGTGCTTCTTCTTTAAAGACACCAATTGTCCCCACCTTCTCAAGGGGTCGGCTGGGGAAAGTTCTGAGCATGGGTCTTTCATGAACCAGTCGGCTTGGCCTGACATTCGACGAAATAGGTTGGAGCAGGATTTTGTAATTTGTTCAGGGTGTCGGTGATAGCTCACCTGCTCTTCTCGAAGGACACTGTGGTATCTTTACCGTCCATCAACTAACGCTGGAAGACAGGACGCCCGGTTTTACGTCCATCCGAGGGGATGGTGCACATATTGATGAATCACTCTGTTTATGAAACACTACGATGACAGTTTATAGCTGGGCTGAGATTCGAACCCAAGCTCGACAGCTTAGAGGGGAGTATGCATAATTGTGCACAACAAATGAAATAATTGAATCTAAACTCAGGCATAAGTATTACCATTGCCAAGACAAGCCTTCATTATAAATCGTAAATATTATTAACTGCCTGTCCACAAGTGTGTCCAATGTGCTTCTAGAGCAAGTCAAGGCCTGTTGAGTGGTTAATTTTCCCAAATATAGTGTTCGTCCAACAGTGCGTGTATTATTGCCGGACTGCACAAAATTTGCTTGAGTGTTTCATCCATGCTTTTTTGGTGACGAGTTAGGGAAGGGCAAATACATAGTATATGGAGTCTGGTGAGCGAATGTTGGAAACCTACCATTTACCGGAAACTTTTGACACCCCATCAGTGTTTCCCATAGTATTCATCAACCCTTTGTGCACAACTGATACACCGCTAGAGTCCAGGTGAGTAGGAAGTTTGGTCGAGCTAACTGCTTCTGAACCAACAAGAAAAGGTGAATGCGGTGCAATTATGAACTTATACTAAACATCAAAAATTTAAATGCAACAAATTACATCGACGCGTTTGAAATTTGTCTGAAAAACATCTGGGATTCACACTGGTGCCGGTGTGCATTGCTGAACATGGTACGATTATGTCAATCACCAAAGAAAAAACAAATGGCATTGCACCATAGAATTCCCTCAGGGTATGACAGGCTGATAGGTGTATTTTACCAACATTGGGCATCCACCTCACCCACTGTCATTCAATGCTATCAGCATCAAAATGCTCAACGTGAAGATTAGCAATTCCCGAATTGTCAACGAGCGACTCTATGCTCTCTGCAGCATTCGCTATCTCCATTCACACAACCTGCATCAGCTGGACGTGAACCCATCACATGATGTGACATTCTGCTTCAATAGCATTATTTGACAGTTTTGTGCAAAATAAATAAATAAATAAAGCTTTTCAAAAGGATTGGCTTTTGTTCGTGGCAATGCTTGAAGACAGCATATCACAAAAATGCTTTGGTATAATTCAAGTTTCTCTATGTACACCTAGTTTTAAAAGTACTATTCATGTTATACAACCTTTAACTTTCTACATCCATAATTGTGTCCGTTTTTATTTGCTTACAGCCACTGTCCGATCAGAAACATTCGATGACGACACAAAATATACATTCAAACTAAACTTCAAAGATATTTTAAATAAGATATAATTGCAGAGTGGGAGATCTCGACAGTTTTAAAAATGGTCATCTGCATTGCCAATGTGAAAAACAGTCAGGTCACCAATTGTAATTGCCATCACCTTTAAGTCGGACCAGGTGCATGTCTTTTTATTACGTCCTGGAGGGCGACTGCGCGGTTGCCAGACACCTCCCAGCCACTGACCACAGGAGGGGCAAACACGCGGTTTGTAGCGTGTCGGGTATGAAAAACTACACTGGGGGGATGTGCAAAGACCACGGCCACGTCGTGTGTATTTCACCCGCTGGGACGTCGCCAATGGTTCCTTGGGTGGTGAAAAGGAAAAATGTCAATTTAGAGGAGAAAAAAAATTCAGGCACACTGCCACAATTATGAAAGTATAGGCCGCAGCAGTGGGAGTTTCACCCAAATTTAGCAATTACCTTCACAAATGCATTTCATCAATCTTTGGTTCCATTCCTGTCTTGCCTCAAAGGCGGCCTTTCACTTTATCCTCGTTATTTAACTTACTCTGATGGATTGGAATTTTCAACATGGTCTTGGACCTGAGGTAACCAAACCTTGTCCCGAGCAATCACAGCAGCTTCTGCTTTTATTTTGACAATTCAACAGATTATTTAGGTCCCTTGTAACCCACAGCTTGTCATCAGGAAACCAACTTGTCTAGTAGGTACGATATTCTCAATGCAAAAATTGAAGCAACTAACAATTACATCAACATTTGATTAAGGTCCTGGCTATCATCATACAGATAGTCCCAGTCAGTGCGTTCAAAACAGCCTTGTAGAGCCACAGACACATCACGAGACCACGGTACACTGGAACAACACTCGCTCACAACCTTGCTGAGCAAGGTATAAGACAGCAGAAACATGTTGTGGTCCGTTTTTCCCAGTGGAGGTTTCTGATGAAATTCATAGCGATTCCAAAGATTAAAATAAAAGAGATCCTAAGACAGGATTCAAATTGTTGGAAAACAGAACAGTGATCGTGCATGCTGCGGTACTCCAAATTTTCCATCTATGCAAATAAAAGGCAGTTTATGCATGTGTGTGTGTGTCAGTGTGTCTACTTTACAACTCCAAAACCATAAAACCAAGCAGCCTGAAACTTTTCATGCATCCTAATAAAACTCCAAGGAAGTGCAGGAGTGAAAATTGGGTGTTAGTGTTAATTAAAACACCCCTTTTGAAGATAATTAACGGCCTTATTTAATTATATCCTTCATCAGGCACATCCTCAGTCACCGCTCTCTATGGGGTCTTAAGGTGTATCCTCAGTAACCTCCTAGGACCTAGGTAAAGCCTTGGCTTGGAACAGACCACAACGATTTCTTAACAATAAAGTTTACTAGCATAACCCACGCTCTGCGCAACATGGGGTGGGTGTGCTTGAGAAAGGAACTGATGCAGAGTATCAGTAGTAATTTTACTTTAATGCAGTAAGTGGAATACGATTTCACTGTTTCAGAACCATTTTATTTACTTTTTTTGTACCATGCACCTCATATGGTCTTTGAGATAATGTAAGCCGAATATCACGTTACTTGAGCGCAGAACAAAGTCGAAGATAGCGCGACACGAAACCACAAACTCGGAAATAATATATAAGATTTTATTTTTTTCACTTTCCTCACTCATATTATCTAATGCTTGTTCATCATAGCTACGAATCGCTGGGTATATTGCAATGTTTATAAACGCCTGGAAACGCCAGCGTTGGTGGCTTTATTTCTTTTGCGAATATGAATAACCGAGAGAATCTCTTAAACTAACCAGTTACAAAATTTAAGTTCCAGATTTGAAAGTATCAGCAGTTCCGACTCTGAAAAAAGTGTTGATTTGTCCAATTCAGACATTGCATGTGCGTTTCCGGGTACACAGTTGTATCGACGACAATTGGTAATCACTTGCCAAGCCAGGCGTTCCGTTGGGGTGCTTGCTTGAGTGTTTAAGCCACTTACCGAGCTGTACAGTTTGTTTCAATTGATAGCGGTACAGTACTTGTCCTGATCGGGATGTAGTCGACAGTTACTACAAGGTAGAGGTACATATCCAGCATACACGGTCGTGATACATATACAGCACACATGGACGTGGTACATATGGGTAGACGTGGTACATACATAATAAAAATAGATGCTGTAAGCAGGAGTCTTGCTTCAATGGAATATGTGTGAAGGTAATGTCCAGAACTCATCAACCTTCAGGTCATAAGTATTCCCCATCCCTTAGAATTTAAGCTAACTTCCAAATGGCTGCTGCGATAAGGCTATGAGTGATCCCTCCCCTGAACCCCAAAACGTCAGCCTTGGCCCCATTATGTCTGGAGGATGACCAGACATCGTCTTATTGAATATTATATAAGAATTTAGTCTCCATGTGCTGCAGAATCAGAGGAAGAGCGTGTTGCTTGTTTGTGTCACCTCTGGTTCTCCATATGCGCATTTGTATTAAATAGTTCAAATGTACTGTAGGAATTGAGAATTCCTCCACACCGTATTCACGTATTTTCTAAATTACTGAGCCAATTTTTTTTCCACCCGCCACACGCAGCTGTTTATAAAGATTAATGTTTGTGTACATCTCCCTGAAACATCTAAATAAATGTAATGTTGTTTTTCGATGAAGGAAACTCAAGGTTTCTGGGTTGTATGCAGTATGTACTGGAGTCGATAATCAAACTGACTCCAACCTGCCATTCCCGAAAAATTGCCAAGCGTGTGTGTGTGTGTGTGTGTGTGTGTGTGTGTGTGTGTGTGTGTGTGCGTGCTGTTCACAAAGCAAAACACATTCTCTCTGATAACTCCCCTACCCCCACCCCTCTCCCTCTCTGTCTCTGGAAGTATCCGGACGGTCGTTATGTCTGGATGGTGGTTATGTCCGGACGGGAGTTTGTCTCCGGATGTGTCCAGGCGGTATTTATGTCTGGATGGAAGTTTGTCTCTGGACGCGTCCAGACCAGATTTTGTGTCCGGACGTGTCTGAGCGGTGTTTGTCTCCGGACAATTTGGCTCCGGATGCGTCCAGGCGGTGTTTTATGTACTGAGGGGAGTTTGTGTCTGGGCGGTGTTTCTGTCTGGACGCGTCTGGACGGTATTTATGTCCAGGCATTGTTTGTCTCCGGCCTTGACAGGGAGAGGAGATGAAAGGATTCAGTTGAGAGCCACGTGTTAGCTACAAAAGTGGAGGAAGTCAATAAGCCATGTGTGGTGTTGGCCTTGGAAGCCGTAGGAAGAGACTGGGGAGCAAGGCAAGATGTCAGACTGTATCAAAACCTTGAGATATGTCTCGAAAGATGGCCCTGATCTCATGTCTTACATTGAGGGCCTCCATCCATTGTTGGGAGAGTAGTTTCAGCATGTTTAAGATAGAGTTATCTGTTCTGAATCTAAATTGATGATCTGAGATGAGATCATTAGAAAAAAGGAAGGATTTTATGTCACTTGCGATGATTTATTCCGTGAGCTTGTTGAATGGAAGTAAGCTGATAGGTCTGCAGTTTAGGCGATCCGTTTTTGCATTGTTTTAATGTAATGTAGTGATGTTGATGAATTTCCAAGCAGATGGAATATATGCAAATGATGAAAAGGGCATCGAGGAAGTGCAAGAGCAGCAAAGAAGGTTTTTTTTTTTTAAAAGACACATGAACTGATGTCACCCAGTCCAGTTGCGGAAGACACAGAGTCCAGGAGCAGTTTGGGACAAGGAAGGATAGGTACCGAGTGTTGCCAACTGTACTGTATTATTATTTCCAAAAATACAGTACAGCTGGCAACATTTGTTGGCTGGAATGTAGCTCATGCAATCAGATATGTCATGAATGAATATACAAAATTAGTCACACAATCACAATGACACATACACTCAGACTACAAAATTATAGTTAATTATCAATAAGCATCACAAACGTTCTCAGTATTGAGTAAAAATGTATCTTTCCTGTAATCACACACTCCCATTACTCTCCTCAAAAACTTCAGGAGTGCGATCTGTTGCTTTGCGAAGATTTTCAAATGTGATGGTCTGTCCCCACTGAAAACTATTCTCATGGCAATACATACGAATAAATCTTTTGACACTGTACTCTGCCATAGTCTCATAGAAAAAAAAAATCCTCAACACCAACATGCATACCAACAATAAGAAATGGCTTGCAATCTTTGTCTAATCAACAAGCTCAAATAAACAATGACCATATCCTCTCTTCTGTGAGACATACCAAACAGCATCCCACAGGGCTCCGCAGTATCACCCTCACTCTTCAATCTACCCCTCCATGACCTCCTGACCTCTCAAGCAGAATCAGTACTTCACTCATAGGCTTGTAGCATGGTATTGTGTACACTGTGGTCCTAAATGAGGAGAAAGCTTAGAAATTGAACCCAGTTTTAATAAGATAAACAATCTTAATGTTATATAATGCCCAAGTGTCTGTGCTTTCAGAAAATGTATACTTTGCTATGGGTCCTATGGATATAGTTGCTACAAAGCATGTTTTTTTATACAAACACAGGCTATTTTTTCCATTTTTATAGGTCATTTTTTAGAAATGGGTTACATGTACGATTGTATATGTTGTCCAAAATGGTTGAAAATGCATTTTTGTTTGATATATATCATTATACATAAGAATAGAACAATTCCTCGAAACAGTACATTTCTTATGACCTTCTGCATATCTTGGCACCTTCAAATGTGTAAAATCTCAGATTTTGCAAAACTTCTCCCAGTCATAGTGAAGCTTACAAAATCTTATTCCAGAAATTTGAAATGCATCTGATAGAACATCTTAAATAGCAATTTACTTCTGCATAAAGTGATGATTTAAAATGGCAAGTTTCAACATGGGTCATGACTCCATACCAGTTTTTAGGTTCACTTTCATGATTGGGTCAAAATGTTAGGAAGTACGTAACAAATTGCATTTACCAAGCTGCTACAAAATTACTGGTAGCTATAAGCTTGATTTTATAACCATAGAATAAGTTTACCAAGATGGCCCTATGATATAAAAATCAATACCAAAGGCCAGTTTGTGTTCAGTATACAGAACATCAAAGGTCATTAGGAAGTACATAACGTTTTTAAGAAATCTGCACTTTTAATCCTAAGATGTTAGTTTGGTTCATCACAGCATGTATTCCTATGGTTAAGTTTATGTGCATATTATATTTATGACCTGAATGAACACTGATCAATTTGATCAATTTGTTAATTTCATATGACCTTGACCTCTTTGCTGAAGGTCAAATATCAGGTAAACCAAATATTCTCCATATATGTGGTTTCCAATTAGAGTATAATACATATCTAAGCCATCAGATCAATTTTAGAATGATATGAGTGGTTCCTTGATACAGATAATTGATAACCAACTTTGACCCTGTCAGAGCAATAGAAAGAGGAAGAATTAAGATCTGCCCAAATAGATCCTGAATCCCCATGATGTTGGCTAACAAATGATATGCAAAACTTAATCATACAATGACTTTCATTTTTTGGTCCCCCGTGTCCTAAATGTGTACATAATACCTTGCTACAAGCCCATATGCAGATGATATACAACAATTTCCTCACAACATTTCCGTTTTATCCTCACAACACCCTTCAGCAATATCTCTACAATCCTGAAAACTACTTCACGCTGAATCACATGACTGCATCTCCACCCAAATCTTCTGTAACCATTCTCACCCCAGACATGAATCCAATCTACATCCAACCATTACTCTCTTCAATCAACAATATCCTCTTGACAGACATCCAACATTAATGGGCATCACCTTGGAAACTCATATGACTTTTACACAACATCCAGATCAACTCACTGCCAAGGTGAACCGCAAAATCAACACACTAAAAATACTCACGAATACAACCTGTGGATAACACAAACAATCAAGTTTAACAACCTACAAACAGTTCATCCAGACGACAATCAACAGCCTCCACCTCTTCAGACCATAATATACAAAAACTTCAAAAACTAGAGGGGGAGCACTCGGTAGAGTGCAAAACCTCCGCCGCCAATACTGCTGGGTCACTTAAGTGAACCTGATATCCCATTCATTGTAGGTCAAAACGGATCAGACTCTACTGAACCACGATTGAATAAACTAAACTAGATCGACGCACATGTAGAAATGCCCCAAAAAATCGAAATTTTTTTGAAAAAAAAAAAGTGCAAAATTTTTTTTTTTTGTCTAACAATTTTTTTGGGGGGTTGGAAATCATTTAAAACATGTAGAAATGCAAAAAAAATTCAAATATATTTCAAATAAAATCCAAATTTTTTTGAAAAAAAAGTTGCAAAATTTTCTTTTTTTTCTCTCTAACAAATTTTTTTTTGGTTGGAAATCACTTAAAACATGTAGAAATGCAAAAACAAAAATTCAAATATTTTTTCAAAATTTCCACCATAGCGGCCATATTGGACTTTGGACCATACCCAATCCCCCCACCAAGTTTCGTCGAAATCCGTCCAGGAGTTTTTCTGTAATACTGTTCACAAACAAACAAACAAACAAACAAACAAACAAACAGACAGGGGTGAAAACGGTAACCTCCGTCCATCTTCAATGGCGAAGGTTAACTAGAACGGCACTCGGTAGAGCACACAGCTCCCCACTCCCCCACCTCGTGCACTCATTATGAACAAAAATACCATTGTTAACCGAACACGCTGCTAGTATGGCCCATATACACTATTATGTCACATACATTGCCATTATCCATAGCTTTATTGATTGTTTGGATATTTAATGACCACTTTTGTGCCCATAAAGGCTAAATTGCATTAATGAAGGTGAATATGAAAAATAAAAAGTTGAAAATATAGTTACGGCTGTGGAAATTCGCAGACCACTATAAAGGACCTTAGATCAGTTATGACGATAAGTAATTGTGTAGTTAGATTTCCCCACCGTTGTTTAGAGGGTATTTCCGTGTTCACAGGGCTGCGATCCTTTGAGATAGCCGTTTTTCTTTTGCTGTCATTATTTTGGACCAATCATCCCCCAACAACCAAATCGCCACCACCAACATCATTCCCAAACAACTACAACTCAAACACCACCACCTTCACCTCTTTACCTCCACAACTCCACCCTGCAAACATCGCTTCACCGCCATTCTCAAACGATGCCCGCCAACAACCAAATCGCCACCACCAACACCCTTCCCAAACCACCACAGCAAACTCCCACCACCTTCGCCTTTCTAACAAACATCATGCCATGGGTTGTGAATGGGTTCCTTTCGCCTCGAAAAACGGATCAGGAATGATTCACGCCCACTTTTCATCCATCCAATGGCTGAGCATCAGGTGGTGTAGCCCCGCCTCCGAACCCGCTGTGATCCACAAATTTGCATATGCGCTCCTCCCCGGCCTATATAAGCGCGAGCACAACGCAGCTCGAGGCAGTCTGGAGAGTTCAGAGAGCGGCAGTCTGGAGAGTCGGGAGACGGGGCAGTCAAGTCGAGTGCAGTTCCGGTGGAGCAGTCAAGTCGAGTGCAGTGTCGGTGGAGCAGTCAAGTCGGGTCTGGAGTGTCGCAGTAGAGTCGGGTCTGGAGAGTGGCAGTCAAGTCGGGTCTGGAGAGTGGCAGTCTGGAGAGTCGGGAGACGGGGCAGTCAAGTCGAGTGCAGTGTCGGCGCAGCTCGAGGCAATCTGGAGAGACGGGGCAGTCAAGTCGAGTGCAGTGTCGGTGGAGCAGTCAAGTCGGGTCTGGAGAGCGGCAGTCTGGAGGGGTCGGAGAACAGGACGGAGCTCGAAGAGGCAGATGGCAGCAGTCTCGGTGCGGCAGTGTCGGTGGGGCAGAGTCGGGAGACGGAGCTCGGAGCTGAAGTCTTAAGGCAGACGGGGGCCGATCGACAGAGAGGAAGGAGCTCGGAGCGTCAGCAATTCCCCTCTCCCTTACAGAGCTCCGCGCTAAGAAAGCGCCGGTAACCCCGTCCGTTCCCCTCCCCAACCGTGGTGCCAACGGTGAAACACGTGCCTGCGCGGAGAACGCCGGAGAGAGCTCACCGGCCACGCCAGGGGCACGAAGCCAGGCGCAGCTACGCTGACATTGCGGCTTGCCTGCCATCGCGCCATGAGGGTGCGGGTAAGACCCTTCGGTCTCGTGGACCTGGCCGCTCATCCAGGTTCCAAGCACATTTGGTCCACGGACCTGTCTGCCACCCTTGCCTTTGAGGGTGGCTTTTTCCTTTGTTTTTGTGTAAATGCATGTGGTGGCACCGTTTTATAAGTAGAATTGTCGAAGTGTGCGTGTGAAATAAAGACTTTATTCGGTTGTAACTCTGCCTTTGCTTGCTTTCATTGCTTTCATTGTATACGTGCCTGAATTACTGTATGGCTGTAAAATACGTGCTTGTCTGAGTGTGCAATAAATGTGCTTGTTGAACTGTTCCCCGTTTCGTTGCGTCCTTTCCCTTGTTGAAAGTTCCATCTTGCATCACGGAAGGAATTGGTAGAAGGGTGTAAGCACCCGGTAAATAATCACGTCCGTCGGGGCTGGCAATAACACCGCTCGGTTATCACTGAAGCATGGAACGGACCGCTTAAGCGGTTCGTGTCCTAGGCCGGCCAGCGGCGAGGTACGATCGCCCGGTTAACTACCCGCGCAGGTACTTAGGTAGGTCGAGTTTGGCGAACAACCCTATCCTGCGCGGGTGGCCGATTGGCACGATTGTGGTGTGGTCGAAAGATCGACCAGTGACTAGCTCCTGGCGGTAGTTCCAAGGAGGGTCACGACTGAATTGTCCGTTCCGGTGGGCGACGCGGTCGAGATTTGAGTTACGTGGCCGATCGCATGTCGGGCGGACCGAAATTTGTAACAATATATTCCTGATGGCTCGTCGATCATATATGTGTGTGTATTGTTACGGTTGTGGAAATTCACAGAGCACCATTTCGGTCCTGAGATCAGTTATGTCGAGAAGTCTGTGTTCAGATAGATTTCCCCACTGATGTCTAAAGGCCCGGTCACACCTTGACGTTTTAGCCAGCGATGGCAACGTATTAAAATGTATCTAAAATGCTGGCTAACGTTGAACTTTTGATGTTTTTTTTTTAAGATTCGGACATATTCATAGCGACTTGGTCTTATGTATAACGCATTGGTAACGGACACAGAACGTTTCGTTGTGTTATAGATAACTTATACCAACGAATGCTGAACCTGTAGTCGGCCTACACAACCGATGCCCAACGATAGTCTAACTTAGGCATAGTGCGTTGCACGCATCGCCGACGATGTCGTGACGTAGCCTATTAAAAGGCTGACGCACAACGATTCGAATCATAACTGCCGTAGAAATGGAAGTGTCAACATCGCGGTCACACCTTGGCGATCTTGCCAGCGTATGCCGACCTAAGAAAAATGTGTCTAAAACGTTGGGGCACGTCAAAATACGGTATGAGCAAGTTTGGTATACGTGAGTAGAACGCTAAAGTACGCTATCATACGTCGTAGTAAGTAGAGTACGTCAAGAAATTTTAAACATGTTCAAAATTTTACGACGTACTCGGCGTATGACACACGTTCCGCATGCGATGGGGATAGGTTGTACACACGATATGTGGACGCTTACACATGTCCACAAAGGCTACTTATAAGCTACTCATAAGTCGAAACACGTCGCGGTAATGTCTTTTTTACGCGAAACTTATTTCTAACTTATGTTTGACGTGCTTTGAACCAATTCTGTACGTAGTCCCAACACACATCGACGTACGTCGACGTATTCCAATGACGTCTTCCGGTCGACAAAAAAAAAAAATGAACGTGTTTCTAGCTTACAACTGACATATAAAGACGTGTTCCCAGCGGTTTTGGGAATTGGTATATAAAAATGCTGCTCATAAAAGGGGAACCCAACAGTGTTTTCGAGTCCTTTTTGAGTCGATGTCCATGTCAGCAGTAACAGTATCAGTATCAGTATCAGTATTAGTATTAGTAGTAGTTTGTTCATGTTGGCAGTAGTAGGTGAGTGTGAGGGGGAGGGTGTGGGTTATGATGGATCGTCCTTGCGTTTAACGATTTAACGATTTAAATGATAAACTCAACGATTTAAATGGCTGCATCTCCACTATTGAAAGTAGATGCTTGCGCTTAACAATTGGATTTTTTTTACACTCAACGACTTTTAAACGGTACCACTCAACTATTTTCATTGTTTACAATGAACGATTTAAATTGCTGTCACTCGCCTTTGTTTTTTGACGCTGGCGCTCGGAAATTGTAATCGTTTCTATTGAACGTGCTAAATCACTCAAACTCCATTATTGAAAGTAGATGCTTGTGCTCAACAATTGGATTTTTTTTACACTCAACGACTTTTAAACGGGACCACTCAGATATTTTCATTGTTTTCAATGAACGATTTAAATTGCTGTCACTCGCCTTTGTTTTTTGACACTGGGGTTTGGAAATTTGAAGCGTTTCTTCTGAACGTGTTAAAACGCTCAAACTCGACTATTTTAAATAGACGCTGCCGATGGACAATTGGAATCATAGCCAAGCTAGACATCGAAGTGTGAACATCCTCGTCATGCCGAAGAAAAGTTTGAAGAATGCTGCAAATAAGTGTCCTGGCCGTGGCCGTGGACGCTGACGCAAGGACGATCCATTATACCGACGTCTTTCAGCCTATGAGTAACTTAAAAGTAACGTCTGTCGATGTGTGGCAACGATCACGTAACGTGCCAACAACACGTTAATCATAGGTTAGAAATAAGTTTCGGGTACGCTAAACATTACCTCGGCGTGTCTCAACTTATGATTAACTTACAAGTAGCATGTGTTGACGTCTGTCAACGATCGCAGACCGTGCATACAACTTGTGGCCAGCGTAGCGGAACGTGTGAGTCATACGCCGGCATACGTCGTGAAATTTCAAGCATGAAAAAATTTGAGGACAACCAAAAAGTACAACGTTTAAAGCCAGCGTACAACGACGTATGGCAGTGTTTTTCAGCGTGCTCTCAATGTTATCAAAACTTACCCATAACGTATTCAACGTGTGCCAGCGTTTTAGAAAAAAAATTCAAAAATCGGCATACGTTGGCTAAAACGTCAAGGTGTGACCGGGCCTTAAGGGAATTATTCGTGTAACCGGGCTGTGATCTTTGAGTTAGCCGTTTTTCTTTTACTATCTTTATTTTGGACCAAACGCCATTACTACCACCACAACAACCATGATCACCTCAACCACCAACCACAACAACCACCTCAACCATGCCACCTCAGGCACACCACCATTATTACCACCACAAAGTGCCAGCCATGCCACGTTAACCACAACCTTCACAACCACACCACCGTGTTTCCACCTCAGCAATGGGTACCAGAAGCCTGGTTCGTCGAGGGAAAACAGGCAGACGACGCTTCCCCCCCTCCCCCGAACAAATGGCGTCTCACGCGGCCAACACGAGAGATTCCACCCTGCGAGTGGAAAAAGACAAATACAGCGGCGAGGGAGCGTCCCCGATTTGGCGGGAAAACACTTCCTTCGTGTTTCTCACACGTGCTGGAAGGAGGGGCGGGAGGTGAAAAGGGGGCGGGGCTTGGTGATAAAGAGGCGGAACGCGAGCGCGGGGGAGCTTGTGCTGAGGAGAATCGCGAGAAGGAGAGGGAGCTTTGTGAGCTGAGGCGGAACGAGAGCGCGAGAGGGCTTTTCTGAGCTGAGGCGGATTGAGAGATCGTGAGCGAGGTAGCACTCCGGACCAAAGGAGCTCTGGCTGGGTCGGTGGTCGTGACGGAGCCACCTTGGATCGTGTGCGAAGCCGGATCGTGGAGGACACGAGCTCGGGGAGCTCACCACACGGTCATGTTTTTCCTTTTTATTTCTTTCTGGGTGCTTGTGTGTGTGTGTTTGTGGTGCCGTCTATAAGTAAACCCGTATAAGTGCATGTGAATAATAAATAGATACGGCTGCAGGTCTTTCGGTTAGTGTGCTGTCCCATCCCCCCATTCATTCCTTGCATGTTTCTTCATTGCTTGCGTCGTGTGTGGAAATAAATGTGCCTGTCTCAATATACCTGGTCATTGCGTCCCTTTCCTTAATTGAACTGCCATCATTAAGTTCGGAATAATAGCTGGCTTTTTAATAGCCGATAAAGTGATCGGGTCCAACGGGGCTGCGCGATAAATACACCGCTCGGTATCCGCAGAACGGAGCGAACTGCGTACGTGGCTCGTTTCCAAGCAGCTCCCGTTGAGGTACAACCTCTCGGTAGCGTTCCTGCATGAATAATTAGGTAAATCGACAGTTCGGCGATCGGTCCCTCTAGCGTGCGGGTAGAGTACTGAGGCCTAAGTCATATTTGCTCTACAGCGAGGATACGGCGGCTGTACGCCCTCTCAATTGACAGAAATGTGCGGCGGCCGCAGAGTTTCTGCGGTGGCCTCAGGGTGGCCCTATGCCGTTTGGATATATTTTACAGGCCGTAAGGTCACCGTGGAATTATAACGTGGAGTTATAACTTTTTTCATTTCTACGTTCGCCGTAGCAATTCGACAAGCAAAAAAAAAGAAATGGTTTAAATAAAAAAAAAAATTTACCCATTCGTTACCGTCCGTCTGGCCGCACGTTCGCCTTAGGGCCCCCCTGCGGTCCCCCTGTGGTCGCCTTGTGGGCACCTTGAAGCTACCTTGCGTCTGCCTTGAAAATTATAAGGCCGCCGCAGAGCCCCTAAGGTCACCGTGCGACATCAAATCAAAGACCGTACGGCAACCCCACAATTTCGGTCTCCACAATTTCTAAGACCTAAGGCCTAAGTCACATTTGCTCTACGGCGAGGATACGGCGGCCGTACGCCCTCTGAATTGACAGAAACGTGCGGCGGCCGCAGAGTTTCCGAGGTGGCCTCAGGGTGGCCCAACGCCATTTGGCTATATTTTACAGGCCGTAAGGTCGCCGTGGAATTATAACGCGGAGTTATAACTTTTTTCATTTCTATGTTCGCCGTCGCAATTCGAAAAGCCGAAAAAAATAAACTGGTAAAGATAAAAAATAAAAATTAACCCATTCGTTACCGTCCGTCTGGCCGCACGTTCGCCTTAGGGCCCCCCTGAGGTCGCCTTGCGTCTGCCTTGAAAACTCGCCACCGCAGGAACACCCTACGGTCACCGTGCGACATCAAATCAAAGACCGTACGGCAACCCCACGTTTTCAGTCTCCACAATTTATAAATACGCCGTGCAGCT
Source organism: Eptatretus burgeri (assembly GCF_056783735.1). NCBI lineage: Eukaryota > Metazoa > Chordata > Myxini > Myxiniformes > Myxinidae > Eptatretus > Eptatretus burgeri. The sequence continues at coordinate 36,062,830 of NC_140976.1, read as the reverse complement.
CCCCGAAAAATAAAAACATATGTGACTGCTACATTGTGTGACCGTGGAAATACTGCGGCCGCCGTATAATTGCTAGTGGCCGTAGATTTTGGAGACCCCACGGCCGCCGTGGCAAATGTGACCTCGGCCTTACAAGGTGTGCATTAAAAACACACCCGTAGCTGGATTCCGGCGTTTGATCCGGAAGGCTGCGACTGGATTGCTTGTCCGGTGGGCGTACGGCCGCAATTCAGCTAAAAGCGGCTGTCCGCACGCCGGCGGGCGGAAATCAATAACAGTATGTATGTATGTGTGTATATATATATATTGTTGCGGTATTTGCGCCCGCCGGCGTGCTGACGGCCACGTAACTCGAATCGCGGCACGTCGCCCACCGGACGGACAATCCAGTCGTGACCCTCTCGGACTAACGCTGGGAACCAGTCACGGGTGGACCTTTCGGTCTCACCGCGATCGAGCCAATCAGCCCCCGCGTGGGATAGGGTTGCTCGCCAAATTCGACCTACCTAAGTACCCACGCGGAGGGTAGACCGGGCGATCGCACCTCGCCGCAGGTCGACTTCGGACACGGGCCACTTAAGCGACCCGTTCCGTACTATCAGAATAACCGAGCGGTGTTATCGTCGACCTCGACGGTTCGATTAATTATCGGACGTATTCAGCCCACTACCACCCCTTTACGTGAAGCAAGATGAGGATTCAATGGGAGAAAAAGACGAAGCGAAGCGGGAGAACAGTTCAATAATAAAGCACATTTATTCGCGGCACACGGGAAGCACACATTCAATTCCACCAAAAGCACATAGAAAAAACACAATTCCATTTACACAAAAAGCAAATATAAAAGCGAAAACAATGCAGAGCTAATACCGACTACCGAGCACACGGCAACACTTATACAATTCTACTTCACAGACGGCGCCGACAACACATACCCAAAACCAAGGAAAAGAATACCCCCAAGAATGAGGCGGGCCTGAGGCCGAGATCGGGTCGCGCCTACCCGTCTGGTGATGAGACGCGGAGCGGCGATGGCGCCTCACTCCGCGGGCCTCGCGGACAGTGTCTGGCAGGGGGTGGGAAAGGGGCCCCCTTGGTCGCACTATCTCAGCGCGGGGGGAAACAGGAGGGGGTTGCTGATGCTCGGGGTATAGAGGATCTTTATTATCCCTGGTGTGCGTCTCCACCTCGGCCAGGTCGCGCTGCCGGCCTTCCTCGGGCGTGCAGCTCCCGGCACCGTCGCGTGCACCCCCTCGTCTGCCTTCGCCGCTGCCGCCTCTCCGCCTCTGGACTCTCCACCCTGGACTCTTCTTTGGGCTCTCCTCGTTCGACTCTCTTCAGCTTCTCCAGCTACTGCAGGCTTCGGGCTCCAGACTTCCACACTCTCTGACTGACGAACACGGTCCTTTTATCCCCCCGTAGCTTCGCCTTTGACCACCTCCCTTTGACCTTTCACCCTCGCTCCCCATTGGCCCGAGAAAAAGTGGGCGTGAAGGCTTCTTGATCCACAAATTTGCATATATCGGTCGTCCTGGAGGCGGGGGCCAAATCCGTCCACTCGCTCACCGATTGGACGGCAAAAAGTGGGCGTGTGTCGTTTTTGATCCGTTTTTGAAGCACAAAATCCGTGATTTTGTACACGCTGTTCGACGCGCGCTCTGCACAAATCCAACACCGGTACCCACAGCGGGGCAAGAACGGTGGCGATGCTACGGTTGCGAGGTGTGACGTGAAGGTCGTGGCGGTTGTGGTGAAGCGGTGGTTGTGGTCGGTGGTTGATGTTGTGGTTGTGGTGGTAATCATGGCGGTTGGTCCAAAATAAAGATAGTAAAAGAAAAACGGCTATCCTGAAGAGTCGCAGCTCGCATAAATGACATGTATTCCCACTAGACAACGGGTTTGGGCCTAACTACACATGCACTTACCGAGATACCTCACCTAAGGGACCTGAATGGTGGTTTGCGAATTTGGTAACCACAACACTACCCCCTCCCCTTTTTACAGACTCGTCCCGAGTCGTCAAATTTTCGTGTGCCATCATGTGTAGTTTTCCCCTAGTACATTTTACCTACGGATCCCTGAGTGCGACATTCATGGTATTCGTGTCCCCAAAATAAATAACCTGAGGGCTGCGTAACTATCTAAACAAACTCACTCACACGGACGACTTAAATAAAATTGCCGGCGCTAGACAGACATGCCGGGGGCGCACTCATATTTACAGTACATCTTAACCTTAACTTACAAATTTTACACTAAACCATGGCCCAGGATCACTGAACTCTGCAAAAAGAAAGCAGTTAGCAGGGAGCCAGGCTGCCCACATGCAGTCTCTGGCTCAAAACAATGCAGGTGACAGGGAACGTGGCTGGCTGCTCACACGCAGTCCAAGGCCTTCCTTTTTGAACTGAACGCACTGAACCACAACGGTGCATGGGCCGCACAAACGTAGTCTCCGTGCCAGCTCAAGTGGCACACGCAATGAGCACAACGAATGGATGCATGAACGGTTTGAACTGAATGCAGTGAACCACAACGGTGCATGGGCTGCACAAACGCAGTCTCCGTGCCAGCTCAAGTGGCACACGCAATGAGCACAACGAATGGATGCATGGACACAAACACGGTGCACGGGCCGCCACTGCAGGCCCGTGTTGTAGCTGCTAACAGGGCAGTTCTCGCAGCTTGCAAACTGTTGCTTTCTGATCCTGGCGCACATGGAAACGAACAGGGGGGGGGGGGCAAAGCAAAAATTGAACGGGGCTGGTGAACGTGGGCAGTGGGCATGGCATGGCAAAGGTGAGCAGGCAAACACAGCCCGCAGAAGAACTGGCCGGCACAGGCCTTGAAGTACCACAGCTGCAGATGATCCGGCCGGCACAGGCCTTGCAGCAACACAACAGCTGCCGATGAAGTGGGCCGGCCTCCGCCTTGAAGCAAAACACGGCCAGCCGATGAAGTTGGCCAGCCTTTGCCGTTCAATGGAGGTTGGTGGAGGGAGTGCGGTGGTGCTGGCCACTTGGAAGGCGGGCTCGGACCTACCTACCTGTCTCCCTCCCAACCTATCGCCTTTGCCTGTCACTGTACATACCCACTCCCTTAATTTGTCAAACCCCAATTTAGCCCCAACTTATTTTTTTATTGTTTTTATTTTTACTTCCCCACTATAAATCGTCCCCTAACCCCCTTTATCGTCTTTGTTCGGCTAACCTATCCTGTCACCTAGCCTACTCCCAACCCCTACGTTCCCTTCCCGGAGGGGAATAAGGGAGAGCTAACGTCCTGTGTCGAGGCCCAACTCAAGCCTCAGAATGGCCTCCCCAGAGTTCGGCGATCTATAACCAAAGTGGGTCCAGCAGCCCACAACGACAGCGAGGGGATGGATGGTGCGGAGAGGTACATCTCCTAATCTACCCTAACCATTTAACTGTTAAACTACCCCGGGGCTTTCAACAAGCGCCTCTCGCTTAAACTATTGGTTCTAACAACCCAGATTCCCGTCGCCTGTGTTGGTGTCCTCACAATTTCCGGCCTCGCCCCCCAATTTTCTCTCCGTGCCCTCACACGGTCTCCTGGCTGGGACACGTGGCTCCCTTTGGCAGGCACGACCCTCTGCCGAATCTCCCGCTATGGCACCCCCGGGCACTACACTGCCTCCGAGCCTACCAGCTCCCTAACACCGGGGAGTGCCCCCCATGGCACCTCCCCTGAAACGCACACGTGGCAGGCCGGCCTCCCGGGCCCCTTTCCGAGGGTCACCCGTGCCCACAACACTGCCCACGCGGCTAATGGCGCCCCGGGCCCCCGCACCAAGCAGGCGCACCCGTGCCCACTACTCTATCCCGGCCCCCCATGGGCCCATGGCCTACCGCGGCCGACTAGCCTGGTGCCCGGGGTACCCACTCAGCGATACTCACCTTTCGCAGCCACGCTCCCAAGCCCGTCAACAGGGCTCCTGCACCCCTCCAAACGGGTTTCGAGCCTACACACCCACCAACAACAAAACGACCTCCATTTTTCAATTTGACTAACCCAGCTAACTCACTTTACTCTGACCCCGGGGTCCCTTGGGCGGGAGTCACTCCTCCCCCCAATCACTCATCGCACCATGCATTCCCCATTCGCTCCATCCACACAGACCCGCTGGCCTCACTCACTCATCATGTACTCACCTCACAACTCTCCAACTCTTCAACACACACACCGCTGAACTCTGCCATCCTTCTAACTACCTCCCCTAACTAACTCGTGCTCCCACGTCGTCCCTTAAACTACAGCACGTTCCATTTAACCTACGTAGCTAAGCTACGTCCCCTCTACACATTCACAAGTCTGTCACAGTCTCCAAATAAATCCCATTTTATTTCCCAACCTAAATCTGGCTACAATCCCTCTAACTAATCCATTCCACGGACTCCATGAGGACTTACCCCTGCCCCATGAAGTCGGTCTAACTAAGCTAACCCTTCCCCCTAACTAGTTTCCATCCTGTGCCCAGGTAAGGGGGTCTTCCACCCCTTTCCCAGGAATCCTGTGCACCCGAAAGTGAGGCTTGTTTTTTCCTTTTTTTTTTTTTTCTCATGCACATCACCAGCGCGGCAACTCGCGCTCTTTGCACTTTGCAACTGCCCGTGACGTCATGCAGCTGCACGTGTTCCTCGTCCCTCCTTGGACGGGACCATCCGGCAGAGATACCCCTCCTGCCGGATTCCAACCCCACGTGCAGCCATGACGTCACCGTGCGCATAAAAAAAAAAAAAAAAAAAAAAAACAAGCCCCACGTCTCGAGGGGTTCCCCACGCGAACACATGTGCTTTGCCCGTTGGAGCTTAACACACACGATCGCGTGGAGAACCCGTCCGGTCCAAATCCGTTATCCTGCCTAAACTCTGTCCGTCCGCGGGATCGGCAAATCCACCGCGTGCGTTTCCGGACCGGGACTTCACTCTCGCAAGCGAGCACGTGGTGGTCTCGTGCGTTGCACAGCACGGACCTCGTGCTCACTGCTGGGTGAACCCGGCACGGTCTGCGAAACAACTACAGCCGCTGCTCGGCTTTCTCTCCTCTGTCGCCGTCTCCGTCTCCATTCCACACACGCATACCTGCGTGTTACGACGCACACAGTCCACACCATTAAACTCACACCGGGAGATGCGGCTGCGTGCTCCCGCATGCCAACCGACATCTCCCTCTCATACCGCTCTCTCACACACACGGTCTCCCTTGTATAAACCATACCACTCACACGTGGTGCTCCATTCATACAAACCACTCCACTCACACCCGCGGGGGCACTCATCCGCGGTGCCTCACTCACACACGCGGGGGCACTCAACCGCGGTGCTTCATCCACACACCGTCCCTCACTCACACACGTGGGGGCACTCAACCGCAGTCCCTCATCCACACTGGCCGTTTCATCCACACACACGGCCTCTTCCACATACGGTGCCTCATCCACACACGGCGTGCTGGGAAGCACGTACTCCGGCACCATCGCCACCACACCACTCACACACGGGGTCGCTTCCACACACGGGGACGCACTCACACCTTGCACCACACACACAGGGACAACTACACTGGGGATTCGTGTCCCCACAAGGGTCTCCGGGGCCTCTATACCCCCCAAGCTCTCCGTGCACCTGTCCACAGCACCCGTCCCCTCAACCTCGCAAAGCACGACCGAACTCACCTGGTCGTGACTCGCCTCGAGGGGGCATACGCCCTCCCCTCGTTCCTGGAGGAGGCCATCCAGGTGCTCGCACCGGGTCTCTACCCAGTCCGCCAGCTCACCCCCATTATCCTCCACTACCTCTGTGTGTGTGTGTGCGTCACTTACCCCGTCTTCCTCGTGTAGTCTTTCCTCTATTTTTTCTATCTCCCGTGTCTCTGCCAACTCTTCACCCTTTACCTCCCTTGTCTCAACTATTATTTCCTTTGTCACGGCCTTCATGCCCGCCTGCAGGCATCAGCCCATGTTCTGCGTCTCACCCCGCAGCTTTTTCATCTCTTCCCTCATTTGCTGTGTATTCGCATCCATCGTCGTTTTCACTTCATTTGTATTTGTATCCATCTTTTCATCCATTTTTTGTGTATTCGCATCCATCTTTTCGATCATTTGTTTGTTCATTGCCGCCAGCATGGCGCATAGCTGGGCCATGTTGGATGCGCTCAGCTGAGCCGTTTCGGCAAGGGTTGGGGAAGGGTTTTGGTGGAGAGGGGGGGGGGAGGTGTCATACACCGCGGCCGCTGCCGCACCCATTTCGGGCTCTGGGTTCAGTTGGGCGAGTCCGTGTTCCTGCACAATCAACATTTCCTGCACGGGGATTTCATCCTGAGCCATGGATTCCACATTACTACACATATACATTTCTAATACCCCCGGCTCCCGCTCGCCTTGAGACGCCATCTTGCTTCTCGTGAAGGGTTAATTTGCTCGCTCGTAATTTGGAGGGAATCGGGGGTCGCTTCTCTCACCCCTGGACCGATTCCCGTGAATTTAGCCGGAGACAGGAGAGCCTGTTTTCCTGTTCTCCGATACCAGTGCCGCGAGGAGGGCGATGAATTTGTATCGCACGACCTGACACCAGTGTTGCGGTATTCGCGCCCGCCGGCGTGCTGACGGCCACGTAACTCGAATCGCGGCACGTCGCCCACCGGACGGACAATCCAGTCGTGACCCTCTCGGACTAACGCCGGGAACCAGTCACGGGTGGACCTTTCGGTCTCACCGCGATCGAGCCAATCAGCCCCCGCGTGGGATAGGGTTGCTCGCCAAATTCGACCTACCTAAGTACCCACGCGGAGGGTAGACCGGGCGATCGCACCTCGCCGCAGGTCGACTTCGGACACGGGCCGCCATAGCGACCCGTTCCGTACTATCAGAATAACCGAGCGGTGTTATCGTCGACCTCGACGGTTCGATTAATTATCGGACGTATTCAGCCCACTACCACCCCTTTACGTGAAGCAAGATGAGGATTCAATGGGAGAAAAAGACGAAGCGAAGCGGGAGAACAGTTCAATAATAAAGCACATTTATTCGCGGCACACGGGAAGCACACATTCAATTCCACCAAAAGCACATAGAAAAAACACAATTCCATTTACACAAAAAGCAAATATAAAAGCGAAAACAATGCAGAGCTAATACCGACTACCGAGCACACGGCAACACTTATACAATTCTACTTCACAGACGGCGCCGACAACACATACCCAAAACCAAGGAAAAGAATACCCCCAAGAATGAGGCGGGCCTGAGGCCGAGACCGGGTCGCGCCTACCCGTCTGGTGATGAGACGCGGAGCGGCGATGCGCCCTCACTCCCCCCCCCTCGCGGACAGTGTGTGGCAGGGGGTGGGAACGGGGAGGCCTTGGTCGCACTATCTCAGCGCGGGGGGGAAACAGGAGGGGGTTGCTGATGCTCGGGGTATAGAGGATCTTTATTATCCCTGGTGTGCGTCTCCACCTCGGCCAGGTCGCGCTGCCGGCCTTCCTCGGGCGTGCAGCTCCCGGCACCGTCGCGAGCACCCCTCGTCTGCCTTCGCCGCTGCCGCCTCTCCGCCTCTGGACTCTCCACCCTGGACTCTTCTTTGGGCTCTCCTCGTTCGACTCTCTTCAGCTTCTCCAGCTACTGCAGGCTTCGGGCTCCAGACTTCCACACTCTCTGACTGACGAACACGGTCCTTTTATCCCCCCGTAGCTTCGCCTTTGACCCCCTCCCTTTGACCTTTCACCTCGCTCCCCATTGGCCCGAGAAAAAGTGGGCGTGAAGGCTTCTTGATCCACAAATTTGCATATATCGATCGTCCTGGAGGCGGGGCCAAATCGTCCCTCGCTCACCGATTGGACGGCAAAAAGTGGGCGTGTGTCGTTTTTGATCCGTTTTTGAAGCACAAAATCCGTGATTTTGTACACGCTGTTCGACGCGCGCTCTGCACAAATCCAACACCGGTACCCACAGCGGGGCAAGAACGGTGGCGATGCTACGGTTGCGAGGTGTGACGTGAAGGTCGTGGCGGTTGTGGTGAAGCGGTGGTTGTGGTCGGTGGTTGATGTTGTGGTTGTGGTGGTAATCATGGCGGTTGGTCCAAAATAAAGATAGTAAAAGAAAAACGGCTATCCTGAAGAGTCGCAGCTCGCATAAATGACATGTATTCCCACTAGACAACGGGTTTGGGCCTAACTACACATGCACTTACCGAGATACCTCACCTAAGGGACCTGAATGGTGGTTTGCGAATTTGGTAACCACAACAATGTATATATATATATATATATATATATACACACACAACGTTGCTTATCGATCTATTAAGTGGTTCTGGAGAATACTTTTCACATTTTTATTTTCAATCAAATATGGCAATGATATCACGTGACCGATGATGTCACAAATTCAATTCTTCACTCAAATTGGGTCGTAGATTGGATACATGAAATTTCAGATTTTTCGGATAAGGATTTCGATTCAACCAATTATGGCTGGAATACCTCTTCACCGACGATGCCATCGTTATCACCCTATATACCCCATGAGGAGTTGATGACATTCGGAGTTTCAATTTTTTTTTCATTGAGCGGTATGAGAGATGAAGATGGCCAAATTTTTCCTTTAATCTTAAATCACTCCATACCATGTGACCAATGACGTCAGGGTTAGCAATAAAATACTACATTATCTATCGGGAGTCCCTCTGACGTTAAAAGTTTCGCATTAATCGGACAAGCGATTGCAGAGAAAAACAGTTTTAAGCGCACACACACACACACACACACACACACACACACACACACACACACACACACACACACACACACACACACACACACACACACACACACACACACACACACACGCACTGCAAGTCTCACATCCCCTTCCGAGCGAGACCAATTATAATTAAACAAAGCTCTCAGGATTGTCACAGTTTTCACAAGATCTGCAAACATAACCCACATACATACAGAAACAAAAGTACTTCCAACTGTAATCCACCTCAATTCATCGCCTCGGAAGCTCAACATCTCGCTCACTTGTGTCAACATATGACCACCTATCCTTAACCCCAACGTTCTCCTCAATAAAACACCTCCATGCGCCATCACATTCTCAACTATCTATCATCACAGTCCACAGAACATCATCTCCCAAACAATATTCTCAACCACCCTCCCCGGAAATTCACTCTAATAAAGGACCACTTAGTCATGAAACGAGTCCATCTGGCCAGATTCCAGTCTGGAAACCATCCCTCCCTTATGCAATATCAACACAGGCCCAAACCCACAATAAACCCAATATGTCCCCTCTATCCACCCCACAAATTATGACAAACTTCCCCTCCCTGGTCCAACACAGACATCTCTTCAACAACAGATCTCTGAAAGCATCCGGCAGCTTTGAGTTCCAAGGACGAGTTCCACCTTGAGTTCCACCTTGACGAAGGACCAAGGTGACAACAACAAAAACAACAACCTGGTCTCATCTGCAAAGTGTTTAAAGGCAAGCTGTGCACATTCAATCCACTCTCTCGTGAAAGGCATGCAGAGATCAATTTATTCAGGTATGCTGTGAAAGGTGCACATCAGGAATACTTTATCGCATAGAAAAACTGCGGAAATGGATAAAATTAATCTCTGCTTTAACATAATGACAATGCATACAATGGAAGAGTGGCTCTCTGCTAATGCACAATTACTCGTTTTGAAACTAGGCTATAAGCAAAAGCTGGCATACCTGTTTGACTGTGCTGTCATCCTGCAATCTACGCTGCATGGACAAAATGACGTAGTTTGTTGCGTCAGTGGGCTGCAGGAAGGACATGATTACAAGCTCAACACCATCTCAATCACCATTTCCAAATTTGCACAGAGCAACGCAATGCACAATTCCACACTCCTCAATCATACCAAATAAACACATAAATAGACACTTCACCTGATTTGAGATAACCGTTGGTCCAAGAAAGTCCTCCTGTTTCTGACTGGATGTCATATTTGCCGTTGCAGATGTTGTTGCTATGGCAACTGCCTGCTCTAATGTCGAGGTTTCCATGGAAACAGGTATCAAGCCTTCAATGCCCGGTGTTGCCAAGGTCAAGGGAGCATGCTCTGTTGCACTGACAAGGGAATAAAGAGTAGTGTAAAAGCTAATGTACATTCAGTATCAAAATCAACTCATCATATACATTGGGTGTTTACGTCTTGAGAGATGGTGGTACGTCAAGAGGTAAGCAACACACCATGCAGGTTCTTCTGGCACCTCGACAATAATGCTTGCTGAAACGATGCCGCTACCCATGTCCATCTCCATGTGCATTCCGGACTCCGGATCCAGGTCCAATTTCACGCTTTCATCTCCAAAATTACTGATACTCGCATCGTGGCACTCGCAGCCAAGCAGGCCGCGTACAGCATGCTGCGTTATGGCATCCGACTCGGCGCGATCTGGAACTGCTGGAAACAGTGAAGGCTGTCAAGGCCATTGCCTGTCTGACAAGGAGGTTAAGGATCAACAATGGCAGGAAACCTTTGCAATGACATTTTTACCCACCATGTTACATGGCGCAAGGAAAACCAAGTGAACCGTGGCACAGCTGAAAACACTGGCTTTGCTTACCTGCAGTCTTTGCCCAAGCTACAGGCAAGTCCTGATGTTCCTTTGCGGGCTTTGCCTCCTTGGGCTGTACGACGAGCATGGATCGTGGTAAGATTCTCCGAAAACCCGGCATGCAGGGGATCGGTGAGGATTCGGGTACTTGAGTGTATTTCTGTGCCACGACGAACAAGAGAGGAGAGACAAGAACCTCCATCGAAGGATGCACCCTCATTCCATTATATCACATGGAATGTAATGGCTAAATGGAAACAAAAGTCTCCTTCAATACCGGTCACCACAACCATTCAAGTTTATAGTCCTATCACAAACATAATTTCTCTTTAGCAAGTAAACCAAGTGTCCATAAATGTCGGTGGAGCTCGTGTGCTCCCCAGTTAATACTGACCGGGTCAATCTGGGCCTTTTCCATCGACGTCCTTTCTACGTAGACTCGGCGCTCATTCACCGGCAGGCGCCGCCATGCCTCGCTCACCTTCTTGTTGATTTCAGAACGTGAAAGTTCAGGATGCAGCTCCTGAACTTGCGCATGCGTGTCCAGATAGTAGTGTAGGTATGCAGGGCTGCAGTGCACAGGTTGAGGAGTTGCATCACACAAAGTCGGGTCACGTTTTAGTCACATCTCCATTTATCCAAGTAAGAGTTCTTGGGAAGGATACAACTGCAATTTGGAGGTGACTACAAGTGAGAGTTTGGGATTCAGAAGCAATATAAATACCTAGTTTCAGCTTAGTTTAATTACAACGTTGACTAAGGCATCGTGTGCTTACCTGGAGAACGTGCCTGCATACCTGGTTAAATACACCAGGAAACATCGTGAAGTTTAACGTACACACTTGTGTGACGAGATTTTTGGCATGTACCCAAAATTGAAACTTATAAAATGAACAAGACAATTAAAAGACGTATCACAGTCGTCGGTAACCAGGAGTATACTCATAACTATACAAGACTTATGCTATACTTCACTTTATTTCCTTCCAACACCATACCCCCCCCCTCCCTGCACTCCCCCCACCCCCCCCCCCCACCAAGTCCCTCTGTTCTCAAACTCCTGCTTTTTATTCCTCTTCTTTCAGAGCACACATCTCCCCTGCAAAGCTGGAAAGGCCTCAAAATGTCATACATGTTACTAATAACAACATGTCACATGGCCTCTCACCTGCATCAATAATTAGTTGGTGATGGGGAAACATTCAATTTGCAAACTATGTTAGAGTTTGATAGCCTTCCTGTCAAGGAGGAAATTAAGTAAATCCAGCTGATGCAGTCCCTCGGATGGACGTTAAACTGGGTGTCCCGTCTGCCGGCATTCGTTTGGCGGGCGTTAGCGATGCCACGGTGTCTTTCGCGAGACGAGTGGGTGAGCATTCGCCGGCACTATGGGCAAATTACAAGTTCCTGCCCTAACCAGCACAGGGCACTGCATCAGTGGCACTGCTGCACCCTCATGCAAAAATGCTACCCCGCAGCCTTGTGTTGCATAGGAACGAAGAAGAAGCTGATGCAATACTTTATGAAATCTAAGATAACGATGGGAAGAACACTTTACTAGTTACCTGGTCCAGGGCTGTTCTGCATAAACCAAAGTTGAGAGAAAAAAACCAATACTTTATCTTTACCATACACTTATCAACTCAATCTCAATGGATTTCAAGACTAAACCACTAATCTATTTATTATGTATGCCAAAAAAGATTTGGTAACTATTATAGGTCAGTGGTGAAGACAATGGACATCCAAGAAGTTGGGAGTTCAAACCCAAACGAAGGCAGCGGTCGTAAGGATTTGGATTGCGAGCTCGTAGGACCCGAGTTATCCTCAGAAGAATTACTATGTTGGTCTTATTATAATGTCAGCAAAAATCCAGGTGACCCACGAAAGACCTTCAGAGAGGTCACCTGCCCTACCCTACATACAAAACTGCTGCACATCCACAGTTTGTTGTTGACTCTTAAATGTTAAATGTTCAATTTGGAACAGGCCCAAAAACGGTGCATATAAAATGGAATCCTTTCCGAAATCCCTCCACCCACGTCCCCAACAAACCCAAATTTAAATCCCATATTCTGTGACGATGTCCATCGGCTTCCACTTGTCATTGTCATAAATGCACAAGCTTATTCATAAACCTTGCATAATATGGAAAAAAAAAACCCCAGCTTGCGAATCAATAACCTTTGGAGGAAAAGGGAACCTTTGGGAAGGAGGTAATCTGCATGTTCCATATATACGACGCAAGGTCGATAGGTCGACTCTTAAATGCCTCAAGGCAACTAGGAATCGACATGAAAATGGTTCTTAGAAAAAGGCAGCACCATAGGCCTGGTGTTGGCTTAACGGTTAAGCTTGGCTTAAGAGGCTCTGGTCTTGAGTTGAAGCCCCTGTCAGGCCTTTGAATTAACACCAGGTAGGGTTAACTCAGCCTATCATCTTTCCGAGGTCGGAGAAACGAGTACCAGTGTACTGGTAACGGGGCACTGTATCAGCGGCTCAGCTGTGCCCCCAACCAATCATGCTACTCGCAGCCTTGTGCTGCTCACGAAGGGGGAGGAGGAAGAGGCAGCACCACATATCATCCCAAAATAAAGGGCAGAATTTGACCTCCCTCTTCCTCTTCTCAATTCTTAACCTCCTCTCCACGCAAGTCATCCATAAATGGGTTCTACGAACAAGGTGCGATGACGGTAAGGACCAACGGATGGACCGGACACGGCAGGAAGGAGATACCGCGGTTTCTTTGGCTTTTTCAATGCATCCATTTCATCTTTGCCTCGCTTCCTGTTCCTCCCCTTCCTGGATGGGGCTTCTTCTTCTTCCAAATACACGCAGCAACCTTCCACCTCCTCCGCAACAAATGGCACCTCTTCGGCTGCGAACTCCGTCTCCACAACAATCTGTGATGAAAACAAAACGTTCAATTAATTCTCAACCTCCTGATGATAAATACAAGGTGATTAGTGCAATCTACATCATTGGCTTGAAGATGCAATTCCTTGTTAGGCCTTACTTATTAGGAATCAGTGGGTCGCGATCTCTTCTTTTTTACGACGTGTACACAAGTTAAGGCTTATGAAGAAGCCAAAGCAAGGAAGGGTTAAAAGTGCTACTGGACAGGTTCTTCCTGCGGTGCTAAAAACATGGAGTTCCTGGTCTTCTGAATTTTCACCTTTATTACACATGATATGGTAAAAGTGATTTGCAACGTTGAATCCGTCTATTTCGATTCCGAAACGACGTTTCATAATTCGGAATCCAGGGATGCGTTAAGTTGCTATGATCACCTTAAAGTGATCCTAGAACCGAAAGCGAAAACAAAACCCGTCATTGAAGAAGAACCTGAAAGAACTGGATTTCTTCCGAAGGTTCAACTCGAAAGGTTTTCCAGGCAATCGTGGCCAATCGATGCGTTTGGGATTTCATGTTGTTGTTTTTTTTTTTGCGATATCATGCTGATAACTCCCATTTTCAGATTGTCCACTCAATTCACACTTTGTTTTGACATTTCTGCAGAAAGTGGTGAACTCTCACGTGTACGGATGTATGTTCTCTGGCTCCAGTGGTGTCTACGACTCCGATTGGTATATTTTACCATCTTTCTCCTGAGCTGAACAATAATCGGATATCAGTAAAGCTCATTTAGGTGTTCTTACCTTTGAAGTGGCATTTCAAACTATAATGGTAGATCGGCAAGATGGAATCCTTAATTTTGAGATATCTCTCTCTCTGTGTCTCTGTGTGTCTCTGTGTGTCTCTGTGTGTCTCTGTGTGTCTCTGTGTGTGTCTGTGTGTGTCTGTGTGTGTCTGTGTGTGTCTGTGTGTGTCTGTGTGTGTCTCTCTCTCTCTCTCTGTGTCTCTGTGTGTCTCTGTGTGTCTGTGTGTGTCTGTGTGTGTCTGTGTGTGTCTGTGTCTGTGTCTGTGTCTGTGTCTGTGTCTGTGTCTGTGTCTCTCTGTGTCTGTGTCTGTGTCTCTCCCTCTCTCCCTCTCTCCCTCTCTCCCTCTCTCCCTCTCTCCCTCTCTCCCTCTCTCCCTCCCTCCCTCTCTCCCTCTCTCCCTCTCTCCCTCTCTCTCTCTCTCTCTCTCTCGTGCAGCATGTGGCTGCTGGTTGCATCATTGGTTGGGACTCGGCTGTGCCGCTGATGCAGTGTCCCCCTCGTAAAGTAAACTGTAAACTTCCATGTAGCAGTAAACTGGTGCTCATTTTGCCGACCTCGGAAGGAAGACGGGCTGAGTCAACCTCCTGGTGTATTTTTTAATTCAGCAGCCAACGGGGCTTGAACTCAGTACCCTAGGATCCCAAGCCGCCACCCTAACCACTAAGCCAACACCAGGCTTAATTTTGAGATTAGCCTTCAGTCAAAGGGTTGCTGAGATTGTTTTAATGCTCCATTTCATACTTAGGATGGACAAATCCCCATTCCCATGAACTGTTCGCTCTCAGCCTGTTGTCCATTCTCTCCTGAAAGTTACCGGTATAACATCAGTTTCCCAGCGAAGTGCTCCACATGGGACTTGTGCAGATTCAAGAACTCTTTTGCACTGATGAAGCATAAATTCCTGAAACAACTTCTCTTTGTTTCCCATGGCAGTTAGCATACTTTCACCAGCGGTCTGTCGATTTCATCCATTCTAGCACCGGAAACGATCGCGTAGCTCGACGCTGTACCCGCTCCATGTCAGCCACGTGCTTCCTCGAATGTGGTGAGCAAAACTGAACACAACGTCCTAGATGGGGGCTCTCTAAATTCCTGCAGTGTGAACACGAACTCTTTTGATTTATAATTTATCCCCGACAAATACAATACAACCTAAAACCCTCTTTGCTCTACCTATAGCTCCCTGGCACTGTGCTGACTGCTTACTTTCCGTATCTATTACCACCCCCAGATCCTTCTCCTGTGTGACACGCTCCAAAATTACCCCTTGCATCCTGTAATCTCTATTTTCATCATTACCTCCGCCACCGAAGGTGAAGGAGGATATCTCAAAAAGTTGTGAACGGATCCGGATGAAATTTTGTGGCCAGATTGGGTGTGTGACAAGGATGAACTGATTAGATTTTGGTGAAGATCCTGATCCAGATCTGACTACTAGAATTTTTAAAAGTGATTCTTCACCATTCAGTGATAGGGCGAAACCGATATATCGCACGATATCTCAAAAATGTATTGGGTCTGATATGTTCTCGTGGATCAGGGATCAGGCATTACAGGGCGGAGGTATGCGCTCGACCGAGTGCCCTTCTAGTTCATCCTGTTGGTACGCGGGTGCCAGCAGTGACCACTATTTTCGTTGTGTCTGTCTGTCTGTTTGTGACTCTCTCCAGAGCATAGCTCCTAGTCCGGGAGCCAACCGATCAAAATTAAAAAAAAATTGCCCGGTCTGCTATAAAATTTTTGTGTTGATTTTCATAAAGAGACACCCTTTGAGTATATGAAAACCAATGTTGGCAATGGTGAAACTCTTGCGCAACAACACAGTCAACACTTTTGCGAGCCCCCTCTGATAACAAAATGTTGGCAAAAGCGAAGATGTAGGATGGGGGTAGGGGTAATTCATATTGTCCTAAAATCATAACCACTAAACCTATATACACAAATGACCCCTCATATTAAAGAGGAGTTCATTTCCTATATCACAATTGGTGTAGATTTAACCTACCTTCAATTGACAAGGTTATATGTCAAACAACAAAAGATTTATGTAACTCAGAAATGCTTGACTATCAATGGGGTCAGGAACAAGAACATACTTTTACATGCCATGGTTTTAAGGAAGATAAAATTAGAAATGGATTAACACAATATTGTGACATGAAACATCCTCTTCAGAGGAAGAGTCACTCTCTGAAACAACTCCACCACATGAACCTCTCTGACCAAGGCATATGCATGTCACTCAGCAAGGCACAGCAGCCTTTTTGCATGAACATCGTTTCAGACATTTGGATAATTTGCACATGCAAGACACCGTTTTGTCTATG
The DNA here is from genome assembly GCF_056783735.1 of Eptatretus burgeri. NCBI lineage: Eukaryota > Metazoa > Chordata > Myxini > Myxiniformes > Myxinidae > Eptatretus > Eptatretus burgeri. Next base: position 36,046,223 of record NC_140976.1, on the reverse strand, counting down.
TTTGGCTTGGCTGGCTTAGACATGAGAATTGGGACCAGTTTTCCATTGATAAGGGTTCTGCCAAATGTTGTGGCTGGGGGAAGTGCTCGGTCACTGAGATGTGCACGTCTATACAGAAGCAATTGATACAATGCTCTTAAAACAAGGAAGTAAAACACATCTTCTGTTGCTGGCAGTGACCTAAGGTCTAATTTTGAAGAGACAAACATATGCTGCCTGAGGGTATCCAAACAGCTGAACCCTTTTTGGCCATGCAGAGCAGTCCAGTATACTCTGGCCTCATCAATGACACATTCTGTTGCTGCCATTTCACTATCTCTTCCAAAATCAACAAGGTGGGGAAGGTTTCCTATCAGTCCCAGAGAAACCTGTGCGGCTCTTCTTTTCACAGGAACACAGGCATCATCCCAACTGACTGGAAGAGGGGCCTTGTTGTCCCTCTCTGGAAAGGGAAGGGTGATCGCCAAGACTGCAAAAACTACCGAGGGGTGACGCTGCTCTCAGTGCCGGGCAAGGTCTTTGCTCGGATAATTCTCGATAGGGTTTGCCACCATCTGCTTGAGCACCAGCGTCCAGAGCAGTCAGGCTTTACACCAAAGAGGTCAACGATTGACCGTATCCTTGCACTTCGTGTCCTCACCGAACGCAGACGAGAGTTTCGGCAGGGGCTGCTTGCAGCCTATGTTGATCTCTGTAAAGCGTTCGATTCAGTGAATCGGGATGTCCTCTGGAGGATTCTTGGTCTTCGTGGGGTGCCACCGAAACTGATCGATCTGATGTCTGAACTCTACTCTGGTACTAAGAGTGCTGTGAAGTGTGGTGGTACCATCTCTGACTTATTTCCAGTTGTTACTGGAGTTCGTCAGGGATGTGTACTTGCCCCCACACTTTTCAGCACTTGTATGGACTGGATTTTAGGGAGGATGTCGGAGAGATCAAGTTGCGGTGCATCGTTTGGCAATGTCAAGATCTCAGACCTTGATTTTGCAGATGATGCAGTCATCTTTGCGGAGACTTTAGACATCCTCTTGGGGGCCCTCGAGGTGCTGAATGAGGAGTCGGAGCCATTGGGATTACGGATTTCTTGGGTCAAAACTAAGATCCAGGCTTTCGGTGACATCTTGGATGCTGCTGTCCTGTCTGTGTCTGTTTGTGGTGAGGATGTTGAGGTCGTGGAGAGATTCACTTACCTTGGCAGTGATATTCATGTCTCCGGAGGTCAATAGACGTCTGGGTCGGGCCTGGGGAGTCATGGATTCACTGGATCATGGGGTGTGGCGCTGCCGGTACCTGTGCGGGAGGACGAAAGTCCGAGTCTTCAGGTCCTTGGTACTTCCAGTCTTGCTCTATGGGTGCGAGACTTGGACTTTGACCAAGGATCTGAGACGGAGACTTAATTCCTTTGGTACCAGGTCTCTTCGGAGAATCCTTGGCTATCGCTGGTCGGATTTTGTGTCCTACGAGCGGTTGCTGAGAGAGACTCGGATGAGATTTGTTACCTGCATAGTCCGTGAGCGTCAGCTGCGGCTGTATGGACATGTGGCTCGTTTTCCTGACGCTGATCCTGCTCACCAGATTCTCTCAGCGAGGGAGTCTCATGAGTGGAGGAGGCCAGTGGGCCGACCACGTGCCTCATGGTTGCAGCAGGTTGACCATCATCTCAAGGAGATGGGGATGGGCCTGGCATCTGCCTGGGGGATGGCCAGACGGAGGCCCCTGGAGTACCGGCGGAAAGTGGACGCAGCGACGCGCTGTTCTGGCACATGCTCCCATACCTGACCTGACCTCTTCTTTTCCCCTTCTGAATGGGTAGCTCACTGTGTCACATCCACACAACACATATGTGCACAGAAGTGTAGCTGCGACATCAAGAGGATTTTCTGGTACTTCTTGCTCAACACTTCTACCAGCTCATGAATAGGTAGGTATTGATTCTGCCGTTGTATCCAGAGTTCTTGCAATGTGTTCAAGCAGCAGAAGTGATATATACACAGCATAATTATGTCTGTATCTGTTGCATGCACAACAGCTCGATGGTGATCAAGATATTCCACACAATACGCAAGATGAGCAATAATCCTTGTGTCTGCCTCTTCATGTTCTTCACAAGGTAAGTCCAGAACTGAACTTGATGCTGATGTGATGGAAAGAGTGTGACCTTTGTTTTCCATCATACTACCAAGAATGATGGTCACTCCATCCGGAATAGCTTCAGGACTCTCACAAAGGGAAGTGCCAATGAAGTTCTGAAGATTTCCTTTATTTCTTGGATTCTTCATGAGTAAATTCCAGTCCGGAATTTCTAGACTCTTGGATGGTGAGAATTGTCTTGCCTGGTCTGTCTGGTTTCTCCTCTGCTGCTCATCACCCTTCAAAGTATGGCTATCATCAAAATCATACTGATCACCAATGATGTTGACACAGTTGCACATTTCAGGTTTCAACTGCAGGATACACCTGCTTGCGAAGATACAGCTGGGGAAGTTCACCAAATGTTTTCGCACCCATTTTTTGGTATTTATTTACAAATGCCATTGTGTCTACCAGATAAACTGTGTATAGGTCACTCTGTGGTAATGATGGCAGCTGTAAAACAACATCCTGCTCAGCTTCAGCAATTAGCACTGCCACGAAATCAGACTTGTTGCCTTTGCGCATTACAACCCCCTGTGCTAAGCGTGGATCAACCTCAAACAGGGATGATGGATAGTCTGTCCACTCATGGGAAAATGCAATCTGTCTTGTGACTGGGTCGGCATCTCGATAGAAACACAGCACACGTGTAGTTGCAGTCTCATCTTGATAGATCCTGATTAAACTCTGTTTCCTTGATGGTTTTGATTTCTTCTGTGAGGAGAAAGTTACCAGCTTCAGTGGTTCAATCTTAATAGAGACCACCTCTTCTGCTTTCATAATGGCTTCCATGCCCTTAGCTTGAGCATGGACCAAGTCTTTTGAAGCAGCCTTCTCACCAGTTGCTCTATTGAGCAGAACCACTTGGTTGTTACACTGGAATGGGTTTATCATCTGCTGGCATATCACTTTATTGATCTCCTCAACATGCATATGTTCTTCTGTTGCCTGCTTATGTGTTTCTCCATGATGAGTAGATTCCTGTTGGCCTAGATTAGCCATAGACTTTATGTTCTCTGATACAGCTGTGAGAAATGGTGCTGTTTTCACATATTTATCTCGAGCAGCTGGTGCCTGAGATATGCCTTTGAACAGAGATGTCTTCCCTTCATTGTTGTATGTCTGCTCCAGGGCCATATCACTCCAAACACCATTGAATTTTCCTTTGGAAGAGTGAACTGTGAAGTACCCAACCTGGATCCAGCAAACCTTAACCGAACTGTGTTCAATAGAGTAAGAGGATTTTGTGGGTAGGGGGAACTTTGGTTGACAAAAATGTTAATTTTCTCTTTAAAAATTGATAGAACTCAATCAAATTTGCTGTTTTAATTAGCCATGGATACCATGTTCATATCACATTAAGAGAAATTAGTATTCTAATGCAGCATCTGCCTATGATGAGAAAAGTTCTAAAGGCCATCTTCAAAAAACGTTATTTTTAAGGCATTTTTCACAAAATTATGTACTTTTACGAGGTTTACTTTCACAAAGGCAATTTTTTTTGTCATTTTACAATGCACTGATTGAATTCTTACATTTAGTTCACATTTATTTTTCATGAATGTGATTTTTTAATTTTTTTAGAAATTTTATTGACAATTGCTGTTTTATCAAATTTTTCAAATCTTCCTCAAACAAAAACGGCCGCCAAAATTTTTCGCAAGAGCTTATGAATTGCCAACATTGGTTTTCATGAACTGCAAACATATATCTAAACATCCTGGGGGTGTAAAATTTTATAGCAGAGGCTGTAAGGTCCAACCCTAAAACAGCCTCGTACACAGGTTGGCTCCCGGACTATCCGTGATGTTTGATGCAATCTTGATGAAACTTGGACACAAGCTAGATGTCATGGTCTAGTTGTGTCTTTTTGTATGAGGGGCATCCCACACCTACTTGAACTTTTTATTTTCTCGATTTTTTTTCTTGAAATTTCATTTCCTAGAAGCTGTGCGTAATGTCCATAAGTACAACATATAAAAAATCCGATTTGATTTGATCAATTTTGACGGAAGAGATAGGTTTTTATGGTAGGGCTTCCTCAAAAGCTTCCACTAACTCAATTGTACCTATCGTGGCATTGTTCAATAATGTCCGCGAACCATCGTCGCCTCCCGGCTAGTAATCTCTATTTTCGTTGTTCTTTCACATCCATATCACCTTAAATTTATTTATGTTAAATTGCATCTGCAAATCTTTTGCCCAATCTATTTAAGTATCTAGGCTTTCCCAAATCTGATCACCACCCTCTCTGTTTATCCACCTTACCTCCAAGCTTTGTGTCACCTGCAAATTTTAAAAGCTGACTCTTCACCCCATTATCCAAATTGTTTGTTTAAATAATGAAAAGTAATGGTCCAAGTACTGATCCCTGAGGTACCCCACTACTTACATCCTCCCAGCAAGACATCCTCGCACTCACAGCCACTCTTGGCTTCCTATCACTAATCCAGTTTGCAATCCAATGATCTACCTGACCAGCCACTCCACAAGCCCTCACCTTGGCTAACAACCTCCGATGTGGTACCTTATCAAATGCCATCTTAAAGTCGAGATATACTATGTCTCCTGGCATTCCCTCATCCACCCAATCAAACACTGCTTCATGGAACTCCAAAAAAAGATTTGTTAAATAGGAACTACCTTTGGTAAAATCCATGCTGACTACCTTTAATTAGTTTGTACTTGTTTAAATGGTTCACCATCTGGTTCTTAATTAACATCTTCAACATATTCCCCACAACTGAAGGAAGTTTAAAAACGAACAGGTCTATAGCTCACACATTTATTCTGTTCTCTGGATTCTTTCTTCCAAAACAGGGTTACATTTACCTCTACAATCCTGCGCTACCCATCCCCACTACAGTGAGGTACTAAACGCAGGTATATTATTATTATTATTATTATTTAACATGTACACGTCATTATTAGCCCTGGCTCTGCAGCTGTCCACATCGTCTGGAGATACACACTCTCCCTCTGAGCTGTGCAGCCTGGGATCAAATCCCAACTGAGCTGTAAACTGCCGTCCTGGTGATGCTCATGCTCATGCGCTGCGTGCGCACCCTCCCTCGGACGAACGTTGATTGGTGGATGTTAAATATCCCACAATGCCTTTCATGAAGAGTTTGTCATCATCGGAATGCTGAATAAACGACAAATTTCTGTCCTCAATGATGGCTGTAAAGGCAATGGCAAACCACCGAACATAACCGCTGTCCATTAACTGGTTCGGCAACACCAACGGCTCCACAGAGTGCGGCACATGATGACGAACACAAGTGAACCTCCGTGCACCGTTTTAACATATTCCGATATCATGACGCGATAAAAACAACACAGAAACGCAGTGAAAAATAAATATAAATAAATAAAATTAAATTAAATAAACAGTGTACGAAGTGACGTCACGCGGCCAATGGGCGTCCGCCTTACTCAGCCCTGGGCACCAGTCAGCCGTTCGAGGCTCAATCAGTCATATTAACACTCCTACCTGAGCCATAATCACGGAAAGAGCACCTCCATCCGGACCCCAAACTTCGTTTACACCTGAAAGGCAATCCTGAGTCCAAAATGGCGAGACTGGAACACCGGACGAGGCAAGAGAAGGGAAAGGAACTGGTGGACCAATGCGTAACGATGATGCTGCACTCGGCGAACACATTGGACCAATCGGTGGCCTTGTTATTAATCGGTGGGCTATTTCGATCGCCGATTGGTGCAGTTACGTGAGGTATTTCGTTGAACGTCATGAGCTATTCTGTTTACTGATACATGTTTATTTTTTTTTTCAATACGTTAATATTTCTGGGTACATGTACAGTCAATGCAATCGTGATCACAAAAATGACTACATATCGGTACAATGTTGTGGATGATAATATATCGGTACAATGTTGTGGATGATATTAGCAGGTAAATGGTCGACGATTTGGTGGGAAATGACCAATTCAACTCGACAATAGTAACAATATCTCTTTAAAAGCAGTTCACTCAAATAATGTGTTTGTATTTTCCACGTCGTTTGATTTACATGATATGAATCAACGAGAAGAGATCTCGGTACAGAGTTGTACTTCGCTCCGCCACCGAAGGTGGAGGAGGTTGTGTTTTCACCTGTCCTCTCCTCAGCATATCTCAAAAAGTTACGGACGGATCCGGATGAATTTTTGTACACAGGTTCGGTGTGTCACAAGGATGAACTGATTCGATTTTGGTGAAGATCCGAATCCGGATCTGGATATGAGAATTATTTAATTTTTTAAGTGATTCCTCACCATTGAGAGATAGGGCCAAAAATGATATAGAGCACGATATCCCAAAAAGTTGTGGACGGATTTGGACGAAACTTGGTGGACACGTTGGGGGTGTGACAAGGAAGAATTGATTCGATTTTGATGAAGATCCGAATCTGGATATGAGAATTATTTAATTTTTAAGTGATTCCTCACCATTGAGAGATAGGGCCAAAAATGATATAGAGCATGATATCCCAAAATGTTGTGGACGGATTTGGACGAAACTTGGCGGACACGTTGGGGGTGTGACAAGGAAGAATTGATTCGATTTTGATGAAGATCCGAATCTGGATATGAGAATTATTTAATTTTTTAAGTGATTCCTCACCATTGAGAGATAGGGCCAAAAATGATATAGAGCATGATATCCCAAAAAGTTGTGGACGGATTTGGACGAAACTTGGCGGACACGTTGGGGGTGTGACAAGGAAGAATTGATTCGATTTTGATGAAGATCCGAATCTGGATATGAGAATTATTTAAATTTTTAAGTGATTCCTCACCATTGAGAGATAGGGCCAAAAATGATATAGAGCATGATATCCCAAAAAGTTGTGGACGGATTTGGACGAAACTTGGCGGACACGTTGGGGGTGTGACAAGGAAGAATTGATTCGATTTTGATGAAGATCCGAATCTGGATCTGGATATGAGAATTATTTAATTTTTTAAGTGATTCCTCACCATTGAGAGATAGGGCCAAAAATGATATAGAGCACGATATCCCAAAAAGTTGTGGACGGATTTGGACGAAACTTGGTGGACACGTTGGGGGTGTGACAAGGAAGAAGTGATTCGATTTTGGTGAAGATCCGAATCCGGATCTGGATATGAGAATTATTTAATTTTTTAAGTGATTCCTCACCATTGAGAGATAGGGCCAAAAATGATATAGAGCACGATATCCCAAAAAGTTGTGGACGGATTTGGACGAAACTTGGTGGACACGTTGGGGGTGTGACAAGGAAGAATTGATTCGATTTTGATGAAGATCCGAATCTGGATCTGGATATGAGAATTATTTAATTTTTTAAGTGATTCCTCACCATTGAGAGATAGGGCCAAAAATGATATAGAGCACGATATCCCAAAAAGTTGTGGACGGATTTGGACGAAACTTGGTGGACACGGGGGTGTGACAAGGAAGAATTGATTCGATTTTGATGAAGATCCGAATCTGGATCTGGATATGAGAATTATTTAATTTTTTTAAGTGATTCCTCACCATTGAGAGATAGGGCCAAAAATGATATAGAGCACGATATCCCAAAAAGTTGTGGACGGATTTGGACGAAACTTGGTGGACACGTTGGTGGTGTGACAAGGAAGAATTGATTCGATTTTGGTGAAGATCCGAATCCGGATCTGGATACGAGAATTATTTAATTTTTTAAGTGATTCCTCACCATTGAGAGATAGGGCCAAAAATGATATAGAGCACGATATCCCAAAAAGTTGTGGACGGATTTGGACGAAACTTGGTGGACACGTTGGTGGTGTGACAAGGAAGAATTGATTCGATTTTGGTGAAGATCCGAATCCGGATCTGGATACGAGAATTATTTAATTTTTTAAGTGATTCCTCACCATTGAGAGATAGGGCCAAAAATGATATAGAGCACGATATCCCAAAAAGTTGTGGACGGATTTGGACGAAACTTGGTGGACACGTTGGGGGTGTGACAAGGAAGAATTGATTCGATTTTGATGAAGATCCGAATCTGGATCAGGATATGAGAATTATTTAATTTTTTAAGTGATTCCTCACCATTGAGAGATAGGGCCAAAATGATATAGAGCACGATATCCCAAAAAGTTGTGGACGGATTTGGACGAAACTTGGTGGACACGTTGGTGGTGTGACAAGGAAGAATTGATTCGATTTTGATGAAGATCCGAATCCGGATCTGGATACGAGAATTATTTAATTTTTTAAGTGATTCCTCACCATTGAGAGATATGGCCAAAAACGATATAGAGCACGATATCCCAAAAAGTTGTGGACGGATTTGGACGAAACTTGGTGGACACGTTGGGGGTGTGACAAGGAAGAATTGATTCGATTTTGATGAAGATCCGAATCTGGATCTGGATATGAGAATTATTTAATTTTTAAAGTGATTCTTCACCATTGAGAGATATGGCCAAAAACGATATAGTACTGGATAGCACGATGTTTAAAAAATGTATTGGGCCCGATATGTTCTCGTGGATCAGGCATTACATGGTGGAGGTACGCACTCCACAGAGTGCCCTTCTAGTTCCACTGAGTGCCAGTGGCTGAAAAAGGGAATTTCCCTTTATCATGTTAACTTTGGCCATATGACCCTAATCGATACTGGAAGAGACATGTTTAATTGTCTGTCTGTCTGTGTCACCATTTTTCATCACTGAGTGATGGGGAGTGTTTTAGGCTACAAACAAACAAACAAACAAAAAAAACTGAAAAGTTTGAAAAATAAATTTGGATTTTATTTGTAAATGGCTCTGTTGTGCTTTATGTCTTTTGCTAAGTTTGGATTTGGACGAAAGTATAAATGGCTAAGTCTTTAGCTATTTGAAAGGTAATATTAAATGATCCCCAACCCTATTTTTAGTGGGTGAAGGGAAGTGTTTTAGGTGACCACAAAAAAAGAAAAACAAAATCTGCTTTTCGTCAAAATGCCAACAGGATTAGTACAGCACAGGCTAATGCCGTGTACCCCGACAAGTAGTCAAGAAGAGTTGGCGAGGTAATTGCTGACATGACGATGTAGAAGAAGAATGATTAAAAAAATATGAAGGGGTAACAGATGGACAAAACTAACAAGGGAATAAATGAACAAGAAAAAAAAAATTGAAGAGGAAAGGAAAAAACTAACCAACAATCGGGTTGGGTTAGGAAGGGTTAATGGGGGGGGGGGGGAGAAAATATAGTGGGTAAGGATGATGGTAACTTAAGATGGTGATGTAATGCCCAATTCAAGTTCTGAAGTGAAGAGTGGGTTTCAACAAGAATCTCAACACCCCACTCTACTCCCCTCCCCATAAGCAAATACTCACAGCCATGTGTGTTGCATTCGAAAGAAGACCTAATCCTCATATTTTTGGATGAAAATGTTTTGTTCGGACTGCTCTGTACGAGCCGGAGAAAGCTAGCACTCTAAATCTTGCATATTAAGATCAATATCGACATAAACAGAGACATTTGAAGGACGTTACCATAAAACAGAATAAAATAAACCTACAAAGATTTGAGTTGTGCTCTCATCAGGTGATATTCCCACAAAGTGAATGAGGTAAGCAAGAAGAACAGTCTAATATACGCCTATCAACAAAGTTAATTCTGATTGGATGTTCTATACTGATGCATCATCAGCTCCCAAAAATGGTCTAGGTGGGAGGAGCCTGTTCGGTGTTCAGCTCTCCAATTGGAAGTTGCAGAGCCCCTAAGGCTGTTGCAGAATCCTCTTCATCAATATCTGTGATCGTGAGATGAGTTTGTGTTCCTCTTCTTCTTTGCACAAATAACCAAAGCGAGTAAACAAACTCTTTTTGCCGACATTGCATAGGATCCATGGAATAGATAATTGTCGCTTCTAGTATTCGGAGATGTGTTATATTTCATCCTCGACTCAATATATTGAATGGATCCACATTATAATGTTTAGCACAGTTTGCATTCTCAATCAAATGCTGTCCAATATCAGATACACACGACGTTGGGATTGATGCTGGGACCTTCCTACAAGCATGTACCGGCTGTATTCACATACCAATAGTGTTTTTCCTGATGAACAAAGAGACGTGCTGTTTGATTGTCAGTCAGTCTGGGTAATTCTGCCTTCATACCGAACATCACACTTGCACTTGAACTCATAAATAATATTGCTAAGTTTTGAGGCAGGCAAAACATACATTCTCCGACGAAGAAAGCTGACCGGCTTGATCCTCTTCTAAAGGGAAAATTGTAAATATTCTTTTCGAAGGGATATTGTAAATATTAGCATACAGGCTAATATGTAAAGCTTGATCCTCTTGTAATATCCCTTTACAAGAGGATCAAGCCGGTAGGCTCTCTTCGTCCAAGAATGTACGGTCCACCGAAGATTCACAAACAGAATGTTCCACTGAAACCAATTCTGTCCATGGTCGGCTCTGCCCAGCATCAGCTTGTGAAATGACTGGGAGAGTTACTGCAACCAGCGCTCGAGTCGGTCTCCATGCTCGTCATCAAAGATTGTTTCACTTTTGCTGATGCCACAAGGGAGACGTGTCCTACTGATTTGGAAAATGTAATGTGTTCTTTTGACATCGATAGCCTGTTTACAAGTGTCCCTTTGATAAAGATCATTGATAAATGCACACATTTGCTATATCACATGGAACTTGAGCATCCACACATTTCTGAATCTGTCTTCATGGAATTGATGAACATGGCTACAAGAGATGTTGAGTTTAGCTTTAATAACATTATGTTTGTCCAAGTTTATGCGGTAGCCATGGGCTCTCCTTCGGGCCCAACGTTAGCAAACATCTTTGTTGGCTATCAAAAACTGCAGAAGTTGACCAAGTTGCAGGTAACTCATTCCCCCATCTTGTACTACAGATGTGGATGACATATTTTGCCTGTTTAAATCTCATGAAGTCTGTGACCCCTTCTTGAATGAATTATCTTCATCCTGCCCTCAAGTTCACCACGGAATTGTAATGTTCTGGTTGCTTACCCTTTCTGGATGGCATGGTAGAGACATCTGCATCATCATTTCCTACATCCATCTATAGAAAGCCCACGTTCACCAGGCCAGTATACTCGATGGGACTCTTTTGGTTCAACGAGATACAAGATTGGTTTAATCAATGTATTAGTGAGTCGAGCTAAGAGGATATATTCCAACTCCAAGCTTCATACAGAGATGGACAAGATTGCCGCATCCTCATTGAGAATGGATATCTTGAGTTTATCATAAGGAGGTTTATGCACAAATTCCTCACTGCTATAGATGAACGGAAGATGGATCCTGAAAAGTGCCCGGTCTACATCAAGATTCCTTGGAAAGGGAAAATATCGCAAAGATATGAGGAACAAATTAAAAGATGCGTCTCATACACGGATCTGGCTGTTCGTCCAAGAGTGATTTTCACCTCTCGACGTCTGATTGCTGAAGTTAAGAAGGATGTTCTGCCTGCCTCAAAACTTAGCAATAATATTTATGAGTTCAAGTGCCGGTGTGATGTTCGGTATGTAGGCAGAACTACCTAGACTCTGACTGACATAATCAAACAGCACGTCTCTTTGTCCATCAGGAAAAACACTATTGGTTTGCGAATACAGCTGGTATGTGCTTGTAGGAAGGTCCCAGCATCAATCCCAACGTCATGTGCATCTGCTATTGGACAGCATTTGATTGAGAATGCAAACTGCTGAACAGTATAATGTGGATGCATTCAAGCTATTGAGTAGAGGACGAAGTATAACACATCTCCGAATACTGGAAGCGACATTTATCTGTTCAGTGGACCCTATGTAATGTCAGTAAAAAGAGTTTGTCCACTCGCTTTGCTTATTTGTGGAAAGAAGAAAGGAACACGAACTCGTCTCATGATCACAGATGTTGATGAAGAGGATTCTGCAACAGCCTCAGTGGCCCCACCTCAGACTCTGTAAACTCCAATTGGAGAGCTGAACACTGAACAGGCTCCTCCCACCTCAACCATTGGAAGGTAATGACGCTTCAGTGGAGAACATCCAATCGGAATTTACTTTGTTGATACGTGTCTATTAGACTGTTCTTCTTCCTTACCTCATTCACTTTGTGCGAATTTCACCTGATGAGAGCACAACGAAAAGCTTTGTGGTTTTGTTGTTAGTCTGTTTTATGGCAATGTCATTCAAATGTCTCTGTATCTATAATTGAAGTTTTGTCGTACCAACCATATTTTTAAATAGTAGGATCACTCGGTTTGCATGGTTAAAAAGGCAGCACATACATGCGATGGTGTTTAATGAGACTGCCTGAGAACACATCATGGCTTATAACAGCACAACTCCACTGGCATAACATTGGCAAGTTGCATTTGCCTTCACTTTGAACAGAAGAGAACTTACTTTACATGCTTTTAACAAGGTGGCTAGTTGAAGGAAAGTCTCAAGTAGGCCAACAACACATTCAAACGTTATTCGATAAACGAGAAAACCAGGGTTATTTAAATGGAGGAATCAAGTAGAAAAGCTAATAAAGTTAACCGATATCCTTGTCCTTTTGTAAAAAAAAAATACAGTTATCAGTAATATGTACATGAGACACATCCAGGGTTTGGTACTTCAATGAGTACCACATTACTGGGAAGAATGAGTCATTCGACTATCCTGTGTCAGAGTGGCAACCCACCCAGAATTGTGCCCCGAGTCAATGGAAAACTGCTTCGGCAGCTATATGCATTTGAAGACACGAAATGAAGGGCTCTTCTTCTTCTTTTCTTGTCTCCTATGACACGTGAAAAAACATTTTCTGCAACTGGCATACCCACAAGAAAAAAAAGTGTCGTGTGTTGCCTCATTTATAGACACCAAATCAGAAACACAGGTTTTACTAAGCTTCAGGATGACCTATGGGAGGAGCCACCAGAGGAAAATGATTTGTGAGTGGAACAAAAAGTGTATGGAGACTTGTAGCTTCCCAGAGGAAGGGCACAGGCCTGCCAAGGACTCATGGTGAGGATGTTGAACAGGTTAGTGAATCATTTGAAATACACACATCACATCCCCCACAAATGAGATTCAGAAAATAATATTGACAAATCATAATAACACTAAGAAAGGTTCTTTCACATGCAGCAAGCAAGCCTAGTCATTGTATCCCATTTAAATTTTTTTAATTACAGTTCGAATTTGGAATGGTAAGTTGTGGACACCCTACACTTATCTATTAAATATGGAAGAAATAACCCAATCCTTTGGTTTAATAACTAGCAAAGAAATGTGACATAACATTAGTGAACAGACAAGAACAAATACCCCATGTAATAAAAACAAGGCCGTATTTAAAACAAATCAATTGGTTTAAATATCTCGGATCAATTGTAATAGCAGATGTGGAGGTGGGGGGGGGGGGAAATTACACAAAAAAGAAAGGTAAAAACTGGGACGACAAATTAAAAAAAAAAAAAACGAAAAAAAAACTGGGTAAAAACTAACAAAGGTAAACTGAAAAAATTCCAAATCGCTTTGTGGAAACATTAACCGAGGAGGTAAAAATGAAAAATATTTGATTGAATAGTTTCACCGATCTTATGGATCATCCACATGGACCCTTACAAAAACGGTTCCTTTTGAAATGCAGAAATATGCTTAACGTAAAATGGGATTATTTTATAAGAAATTAATATATCAGAGACAGACTTTGAACTAATCCCAGGAAATGTGAGAATATATAAATCTAGACTAAAATTGTCTGGACAAATAGAAAGAATGGAGGAAAGACAGGTGAAAAATAGAGTATTTAATTATTTAAATTTTACACACAGCCGTTCAGATGTTTACTCAAGATTAGTCCAGCTGATCTTATAAATACAGTCATACCTCTTTATAACGGATTTTTGCTTAACACACATGAAAATATCCATTCAATTCAAAAAAAAAAAATTAGTTAAAAAAGATAGAAAATTAATCGCAACAAATGGTCCAGATCAAGAGTGAATTGCCAAATTCTGGGAAAAAAGATAAATGAACATAAAACTGGAAATTGAAAACATCAGCAGGGCTTTGGAGGAAGTGACCAAAACCTGCATCAACAATGCGTGGCAGAAAGTGTGGTTAGGTGTCTGTCACGACTTTACAGTCTTTGAGGTGGAGGAAGCCATCATCAGGGACACTGTCCAGCTAACCAATCAAGCTGGAGTTGATGAGGTAGATATTGACGATGTTAAGGAGCTGCTGACATCACATGGAAATAGCTTAACAAATGAGGAGCTGCAGGAGCTGGACGAACAGCAAGCTAAACAAAAGGCCGAATACTCAGAATATACAAAACCAGAAAAATTCCTCAGCAAAAAGACCAAGTGATGCTTACAGGATGTTGTGTGATACACTAGAGTTTGTCGCTGAAAATGACCCTGATAGAGAGCAAAGCATAGGAGTTAAGCAAAATATGTTCAACGGTTTTGCCCCTACATGGAGATGCTTCGCAACATGAAGAGGAAGGCGAGACAGTTAACCCTCGATGCCCTCTGTGAATAAACCTGAAGCTTCGCAAGAGGATAGGCCGCAGCCTGGCCCGTCTTCCCAGGAGTAGCTGTTCCCTCTCATCTTCCACTGTTGCCAAGGAGGAGTAAGTAGGTGGGCAGTCGGAGTGAGGCAGCGGTGGTGTATGTACAACACGGCAAGCTCCGAAATAATTAACTGGTGAGTGTTATTAAATTTAGTTTCATATGTTATTTATGTTAACAAAATCTTCATTTTATCTATAAAACGTCATACTGTATTTTTAATTACCAACGGAAGCTATCATATAGCATTTATGGAGCAATAATTAACACTGTTGGAAACGCATCCCCAAAGGCACCATGTTAAAATGACCTCTTTTCACGGACAAGTCCCAAGAACCTATCTTGTCTGTTAAAAGAGGTATGATAGTAACCCTATTTGAAATAGCAAAAATATTTAAGACTGACAACAATAACCTTCCCCTATAATAAAAATTATTGCTTTCCTGAAGTTCATATGACTCACTCGTGTGTGTAATATCCTGAACATTTACTTTCAAAGTCCTCAGCACCAAATTTACACTCCAAAGTAAAATCTAAACCCTTTTAAACCTTATGTGCCAATTCATTAATCACATTAATCACTGGGTGCAGTTACTTGATCATTTCTTTGCTCTGGCATGTCAGGGCAAATCTGTCTTTGACATGGTGTAGTTCTTCGTTTCGCTTTGCAAGCTATCAATCCTTGTATTTCCACTGGCCTGCTGACACATGGCCATTGCATTAAACGGTGACATTGATGCTTTCTCCACACAATGTATCAAACCATTAGCAGGATGTTTCACAGCATGCTTGCCCAATGGCTTGCAAACCGATTTTGATGAAACGGCATTGGATTTTGGGGAACCTGTCTCGGTTTCATGTGCAACTCCACATTGGTCACACGTGTGACCACAAGCATTGTTTTTGTTCTGCTGAAAGGTTGCGAGGCCACTTGTGAAACGCAGAGATCGACAGTCGACTGCACGGTCCATAAGGTCAGTCGGATAAAACCAGGCGAGCACGTAGAGCAGCAAGAGGTCCAGCACAGCAAGAAAAGCAAACGCAGCTCCTGAAATCGGACCACAGCGACGCGAGAAGCCCATCAGACGGTCAGAAAGAGATGGAAGGTCGTCAATGACTGCCATGTCATACACCTACAAGTGGTACAAGGGAAAAAGAAGTGTGGTGAGCATATTATATGCAACAACTTTGTAGAAAGACATTGAGGCTTCCTCCCCACTCAGCTACTGGCTTGGAGGATGGCAGAAATGTAAGAGGATTACAAAAGATAATGATTAATAACAAATGAGGCAGAAAAGAAAATGCTAACATGCTGCAAGCTCTCAATGAGGGTGGCATTTTCTCATTAATGGCAATGTTCCCCATATTTCATTAACAAGGGAAAAATCCTAGTGTTACGCACCAATCATAGAACTTCAGTGAGACAAAGATATTACACCATGTTTCAGCTCGAAAGTAGAATTTCATGCAAATGAGTCAATGGATATGTCTCTGCCCATGTTAGATGCCAACCCACTGTTATGTTTGATCTCAGTTGAAGGTCACGTGAAGAAGGAAAATAAATAAATCAAGAGAGTAGAGGGAGAGCAGAGAGAGCAGATGCGAGAGAGAGCAGATGCGAGAGAGATCAGACGCGAGAGAGATCAGACGCTTCCAACTAGAGTTATGGTTTGCAGAATGATTTTCAAAGGACACTTGACATTTGACCCAATTAAACACAAAATCTAATCAGTTAATATTTGCATCATAATACACCTTTGTACCAAGTTTTGTAAGAAATAATAATAAAATAAAATAAATCCCTTCGGTGGTTCACAAGTTATCGCGCTGGGGCTGGACACACGGACATAGACGGAGAGCTGGACAGACAACCCAAAAACAATGCCTCGGCTGTGGAGGCATAACAAGTTTACAGTACTCATCCATGAAGTCTTTAAAGACACCATTTTGCACTTTTAGGATGTACTCAGTTATCGTTCTGAGAAGAGTCATCGTTACTCACTTTCTCCGTCCTGCTAGCCACATCCCGCCAGTCGTAGAAGTCCCGTACACGTGCATGGGTGGTAGCGCGATCCGGAGCCTTTCCGGCCAGCAACCGGTCAGCGGCGGCAATGACCCCAGCACAGAGATCCCGTACAGTTGGTTTGCAGAGCGTCAACAGGTCTGGTGGCAGAACCTCTGGCACACCACCTACATGAGTACTCACCACCTGAAAGATGGTAACATTAAATACTTCAAAATCTTTCTTAAAATTCCCTGCATTCATTTTTGGGGATATCTGATGATATCTCAAACATCTTGATCAATTATAGTGGGTTATCCACTCTTTAATGCCTATTATAATAATAAGTTGGTGACTTGAACAAAAAAAACCATCAATGTTGTAAGATACTCAGACAATGTTGAACAATGAGCAATCAGCAAAGAGGACTATTTTTTACAAAAGGATGGTGGACGTTCTTTGTTGCATGACACCTGACATCACGACTGATATCCATTGATAATGGAGATAATCTGTAACCCCCCTCTCCCCCACTCCTCCTACACCATCCTACTCTTACACAAACTGCTGTGGGTGCTTTGCCATCGCCAGGCCAGCTGAGTAACCTTGGGAAATGAAACCACATGGGCAGAGGAAATACAACAAGGCCTTACCCACTGAGCTGCTCTTAAAACAATCATTTATAAACAAGGACAATAAAATATTTTATATTTATCAAACACAATAAATAGAAAACACTGTAGTTCACACACTATGGCTGAGTCTTACTAATATGGTGCCAAATGTTTATGTCCCGAGCCCCTTCGAAAGATCCGAGATGGGGGTCATCAAAAATGAGCTCCGTCCGAGTGATCATCTGTCCATGTACTTTTGTTTACATGATATTTCAAAAACAGTTGAACATTTCGCTTTTATATTGCAGATATCTATTTCTCATGACATTATCTCAACATGAATATATCAAGGCAGTGATTGGCTGAATTATGTTGTCATGGAAACCATTTCAGTAACTTGGCTTGTGTACATCAGATTTCAAAATCCTTTAGCTTTTATTTTTCAGATATCTATTCCTCATACCACGCAAAAGCCAGGGGATGTAGAGCATCAACTCCTTGTGATCTTCAATAAAAGACTTATTGCCATGTCACAGAAAGTGGATGCAGGTGAAAAAAAACAAACGATTATGACAAACGACCTGCATCCTCAGCTACCTTCTAATTTACAAGTCATCTCATCCCTGAGGAAGGTCTATATTACCTGCAGACCGCAGGAAGCAGCTTCCACAATAGCCATACAGAAGGCTTCAGTGAGAGACGTGTTCAGGAAGATGTCTCCCCCAACCAAAACGTCCCTCACCTGCCGATGATCCAAGGCACCCAGAAGAGTCACTCTGCTCACAATACCAACAGTCAAGGGACTCAAAACTGAACACATGTGAAAACCTGGCTTTAAAGACTGAGAAAATAATACTTCATGCGTGAAAATGAAATATTGTGGATGAAATTGAACCCGTGAAACCAAAAACGTTGTTCGTGTGACCAGACCATTCCCAACACGTTACCGATGAGGAATTGATCATCTGTGTGCATCAAGTGGTTTGTGACTGATTTATTGACATAAAACACACATATACACACACCGGATATATACCGCAGGACAACTACGATGCAGCTTGAGTGACAATGAAAAAAAATAAATGAAAAAAACACTATAGATGTGGCCCCGTAATATAGTGCCGTTCCCCAGGCAAAACGGCAGATTTGCCACGTAAACCAACCTAAATTAAGTTGGGGAAGGTTCAAAACCTCCGATGGTAAAAACAGAGAATGCCACCAGGACGCTGATGAGACCATACAAGGGAGCGGACGCAGCAGCGTGCCGGAGAGAGGTGCTCAAAGTCGAACCCCTCAGCATATTACAATATCCCGGCAGATTACCCAGTTCCACCAGGCTGTTGTGGTTGGAGAGTTGTTTAAATGAACATGTAATTTCCCATGGCATATTGCATTTTCTTTTTTAAGGTCTTGCAACCAGTACGATGCTGATGTACATGGAAACTGACTATTAGTTTTCAAAATACCGTAAAGTAGCCAATAGAGAAGCGCCTCTGGAACATTCTGTAATATGACGAGTGCTGCCTGCATTCAGTCAATGTGAAAAGATTATCGTTTAATTGTTGTTTTATAGGACAGCGGATAAGCTCTCATATTATAACAATTGTGTATTTCATGAGAAAAGCACAAAATTTCTAGCATAGTTAGTATATACCATAATGTTTATTTTCAGATGTGGAGGGAAGTCAGATTTGACCTCTGAGGACCGTGAGAGGTCAAAATACAAGATGGCCACCAGTCCACCGGGTCTAATGTTCAAACGCGCTTAATTTTGGAACCAAATAGTGTAGAAACATATTTAAGGTGTCATTTCCAACTAAATTGGGGATGCCCATTCATTTGATGATACGTTTGAGATCGCGAGAATTCAAGGAAATGCATTTAGGTCAAGGTCAAGGTAAAATTTGACCAAAAATAAGCAATCAGTTGAAATTTGCAAATGAACACCCAGTGGTGTCTCATGTTTGAGATGTCATTTTAAACTCATGTTGTTGTTTTAAACTCATGTCTCATGTTGAGATGTCATTGCTCGGATCACTAAGAGTTTGAGGAACAGGCCATAAAGCAACAGGATGGTGTTGGTGACACTGGACACCATCACCATGACCAGCAACCTGGAGTGCAAGCAGCATTCCTGAAGGAGGTTAAGGCACTTGTGACAGTGCTGGAAGAGATGGGGAATCCATTTCTAGAACACAGCCAAGACCTACTAATCATTGACACAAGGGACATCATGGACACCCAAGTTGCTGAAACTGTGAAAAGGATCGAGACCCTCGGTGAGGAGCAGTACACCAAGTTTAACAAAAAGGCTAGAACAGTGTACAACACCTATCACACAAACACTTGCAAAGAACAAGTTGCCACTGTTCAATAGGCCACCGGTCAAGATTAAGTCAAAACAGAAGGCACAGCTCGCAGCACTGAAGAGTGACTGTGGTCTCTTTTCGAGCCTGTACATCTGTCAAACACGAGATGGAAACATGGACAATTTCTTCTCACATGAAAACCATGCAGCCCCGCCAGATGTCAACTGGAGGAAAAATGCAGATTGGGGTTAAAGCAGATGCTCGAAAACAATAGTGCGCCTGTGGCTGATGCAACAATTCTCGATGGTGCAGCTGTGGTTAAAATGCTAAATCCTGGACCATCAATAACATTTCAAGAGTATGGAGAAAGTGTTTGCACCAAACATCTCTGCTCAACTTGAGAAAAGCAGTTGCATCGACCTTGTCTGGGATGTGTACCTACCTGCCAGCCTGAAAGCCTCAACCAGACAGAAGAGGGTAAAGGGCACTAGGAAAAAGGTGGCTCCTTCTACTGTGATGCCAAAGAACTGCAAGGACTTCCTTCGATGCAATGAGAACAAAACCAAATTGTTTGCTTTCCTGTCACGCGAAGCTGTTCATCTTCCTCTAGCAGAGGGCAAGGAACTGTATGCAACAGATGGAAGTGGAGTCCTCTGCTCTCCTGCTGAGTCATACTTGGCCCGCCTTGCCCCATTTTCGCAAGAGGAGGCCGACACTCGTCTACTTCTGCATGTGGCAGATGCTGTGCAAAAGGGGTGGAAGAAGGTGACCATACATACCGTTGATACTGATGTCGTGGTATTGGCTGTGGCTTCATTCAGCAAGACAGCTCCTGATGAGCTGTGGGTTGTCTTTGGTGTCGGGTCAAGCTTTCAGTACATTGCTGTTCACGAAATGGTTGCCACAATGAATCCAACACAGTGTCAGACTCTCCCAGTCCTTCACGCTTTCACCAGGCATGACACTGTATCTGCATTCGCTGTCAGAGGAAAGAAGACTGCCTGGGAAACTTGGAAGTCTTTCCCAGAGGTGAATGATGCTTTCAATGAACTCCTATGCATGCCAAGTGAGATCAGTGAAGGATCAATGTTACTGCTAGAGCGATTTGCGGTGCTGATGTAGACCGAACCAGTGAGAGTACGGAAATGAATGATCCCAGGAAACAGCTCTTCACACAGAAGTCTAGAACTCTGGAGAACATTCCTCCATCCCAGGCAGCACTCAAAGTGCACTTGCTACCAGGCCAACTGTTGGAACCAGGCATTGGTCTTGGATCCTGAGATGCCAGATAAATCTGGCTGGGGCTGGACAAGGGAAACAACTGGGTGGCAGCCGCTTTGGACCACTCTCCCTGAAGCATCACAATCGTGCCATGAATTGATCCATTGTCACTGCGAGAAAGGGTGCACTGGACGCTGCAATCAAGTGCATTGCACTGTGCTTCTGTTCTGGAGACTGTTAGATTTTGATCATTACCAATAGGATATTCGGATATTCTGGATAGTGCCAATTCGAAAATTAATACGAGTGGGAAGATTGATAGTTATCGTGAGCTACATTGATTCGTACTAGTTTGCCGGATAGAAATGATATTTCAAAGGAAGTTGTTATGCAATTTGGTAGAGATATGTGGATATCTAGTGCTAATAGTGTCAAAATGGAAGCGAAGTTTCACTATTATTGCATAGATCGAATCCAGTGTCGAAGCTAAAATAAATGTATTAGCAAAAGAATGTCCAAAAGTTAACGTAATTTAACCTTGACCTTGATCTAAATGCATGTCCTTGGGTTCTGGCGATCTCAAAAGTATCACCAAATGAACGGGCATCCCCAATTTAGTTGGAAATGACACCTTAAATGTTTTTCTACACTGGTTCCAAAATTAAGCGCATTTGAACATTAGACCAGGTGGACTGGTGGCCATCTTGGATTTGACCTCTCACAGTCCTCAGAGGTCAAATCTGACAATAAACATTACTAGCGATACCCGTGCACATGCACGGGATAGCAGTACAACATAGCTGGTGGCAGACGACAGACCGTACACAGGGAATGACAAAAATACGCATTGTGCAAAATGCAAGCGGTACTATGGAACGCCAAGACTCCCCAAACATTGTCGGCATGTCCACTAAGTGCCACAGCAATTTCATAGGGATCGTGTGACGGCGAGCCGAGTTTTTAGTGTGCAAGCTTGGTATTATAATAGAGATGGTATGTACTAACTATATTAGAAATTTCATGCTTTTCTCATAAAATGCACAATTGTTGTGGTTAATGGTTATCCACTACACTATTACTGAAGTTTCTGGTGTTCTTTCCACTCTGGGTTTCTCGGTGAAGTACAATCGATGAAAAGGTAATTATAAGTACAATCGTCTCCCTACAAGGATTTTTATCCACAGCTTGGAGTACTGCTCTCCCCTCTGGGCAGTAGTGTCAAAATGGAAGGGGCTAGAGGGCTCCCCTGACTCGCATCTTGCTCAACTCGATGCCATGGAAACCAAGGCCTTCAAGATTATTGGAATTTCTCGTGATGAAGCTGAGTCTATGGCCTTATCGCTTCTTCATTGCAGACAGGTTGAAGTCTCTTGTCTTTTCCCACCTCTTTTTTTATCTTGCACCCTCTGCTCTTTGTCTGTTCCTCTCCCCCCCCCCCCACCTCCCCACCCCTTGTATCTGCAGGGTGCACACGGTCCATCAGTAACCCCCTCTTGCTGAAACTTCCAAAACCCAGAATCACTGCTCGCTCTTAAACTCACTTGTTCCTCCCCGCCCCCCCCCCCCCAATCTGTGGAACCAACTTCCACATTCTCTTTAATCGCTTTCTTCCCTCCAGGGTTTCAAGACAGCCATTTACCACCATCTCAGATTGTCCCCCATCCAAAACGATGATCTTTTCTGCCCTCGTTAAACCACAAACCCTTCACCCCCAAAAATTTTTGCTTCTGTATCCATCTTATCATATCATCTTATCAACCCCCTGCATTCTGTTTTTTCCCTTCATCCTTACCTGCACATCCCTTGTTGTCCATCTCAGTTTAATTTGCTCCTTGGCCCTGCTGTTCCTTTAATTATGATGTGTCCTGATACATTCCATGTTCTAGGTCTTCCATGAGCCTTGACTCTGTATCTCCCTAAAAAAAACTAGATAAAATTTTTTTTTAAGGAATTCACTGAATAGTTTGTCATTATATTGTTGTTTTTTTTTGTTTTTAACTTCTGGTAGTTGTGCAAACCAGCGGCTCTAAGCCTGAGCCTATACACCACCCACGTGCGCACCCAAGGCACAAAACTAAAAATTGCGTATCGACATTTGTAAACTTCCGCGTGCACTGAACGTAGGGTCTGGTGATATGTCGATCATACCGGGATTGGAATTCCGAATATACCGGTGTACCAAACAAAAGAAACAAATAAATAAATAATTAAAAAAAAAACAAAACAAGTACATCACCAACAAATCGAAGAATGATTTGTGCAATCTTTAAATACCGTACAGGATTTTAAAAACCTTTGACACACTCAGCGTCTCGGCGACACCTGGACGAGTGGAAAGTATGTGGTCAAGACGTATCAGGAAGTAGGTACAGTAGGTTTTAAGTTTTAACTATCAACACCCGAGCTCCATACAAGTAATCAAGTTTTTCTTTACCCTCATGGCTGTTTTTAAAGCAATTGCCAATTGGTTATTAATATGAAATCGGGTGTGCTTTAGAAAGCCTGTGCTGATTACTGACATGGCAATCCGCGATAGTCATTCCGGTATGAAGCGCCACCAGTATCTTCATACTGGCACAGCGATCCGCAATAGTCATACCGGTATGGCGATCCACGATAGTCGTGCCGGTATGAAGCGATACTGTTATCGTCATACTGGCACAGCGATCCGCAATAGTCATACCAGTACGGCGATCAACGATAGTCATGCTGGCATAATAGTCATACCAGTATTGTCATACTGACACAGTGATCCGCAATAGTCACACCGGTACGGCGATCCACGATAGTCATGCCGGTATGAAGAAATATTGGTATCGTCATACTGGCACAGCGATATGGCGATCCACGATAATCATGCTGGCATAATCGTCATACTAGTACGGCGATCCACGATAGTCATGCCGGTATGAAGCAATACCGGTATCGTTATACTGGCACAGCGATCCGCAATAGTCACACCGGTACAATAGTCATACCGGTATGACGATCCACGATAGTCATGCCGGTATGAAGCGATACCGGTATCGTCATACTGGCACAGCGATCCGCATTAGTCACACCGGTACGGCAATCCACGATAGTCATGCCGGTATGAAGCGATACCGGTATCGTCATACTGGCACAGCGATCCGCAATAGTCACACCGGTATGGCGATCAACGATAGTCATGCTGGCATAATACTCATACCGGTACAATAGTCATACCGGTATGAAGCGATACTGGTGTAGTCATACCGGCAATAACCGCTCTCATCATGGAGGGTGGAGGGCGAGCCATGTGTGTCAATGATGTGTGCGTCATATATGAATATGCAATGGGCCATTGCATATTTTTGGAACATGCAAAGATTTTTTAAAATTTATTTTAATACAGTACAGATATACTGGTAGGAACCCACCGGTATATCGATATCGAAAAATAAAAATGATACCGACGGAGCCGAACTGTCCGGACCCAAAAGCCCTTAAATGAGGTGTCATTCAGCATTTACTCTGTTCAAACAAAAACTTGCATTTAAATAGGTGAGTATGATGGATGGAGTGGCGAGAGTCAGGTCAAGTATGTTGGTCATGTGATCATCACGTGTGACGTACCTATCATGCAGGCAATGCTGCTCACGGAGTTCTTCTAACACAATGCGTTTGGGCCCCTCACCACCAATCACAAAGTTCAGATCGCTACGTGTTGCAGCCAACTGGGCGAGTACACCTGCCAACAGATCAACACCTGCACAACAATCACAGCACACGTATTAGTAATCCATATCCGTACAGTCTTGTTCGACGACGTTACTCCACTCCCACACAACCCATCTCATGATCCTAAACTCCCGATTCTAAATTTCAGGTTTTGGTGTTGCCGGCTTAAAGTGAATGGACATGTTATAATTAATAAGATAGAACAAGTCTGAAGACGACAATGGTTCATGAGCGGTATTTGACGATGTAGATTGTTTCAGAAGTCAAGGATGAGACAATGTGATGATTTTTGACCAAGTTATAAAAATGATCAACATGATGTGGTACGGGTGACAGGTTATTAGCTGCAAAATGTCGAAAACCCGGTTTCGTTCAACAACTTTAAAAATTTGACCTTTGCATAACCTTTAAAGGTCACAAAACAATGTTGTGGCCATTAAAATAATTTAACAGGATACGTGCTACAGCTTATTGGAGTTAGTTCGTCGAAGAAGGTCGAAAACCCGGTTCAATTCCCACAACTTTGAAAATTTGACCTTTGTGGCCTTTAAAGGTCAAAGGTCAAGGATTTGCACCTTTGGTGCAAAACTTCCTCCAGAACATTCCAGGAACAATACAACGTCATATAGGCTATGTGGCATTTCGCACTCCTCGGATTATCCATACTTTGATGAAATCGGCGTAAAAACAAACTTGAAGGGGGCGCCACGGGCAAGGTGTTCGAGATAGAGCAAAATGGTTTCCAGACTTTAGGTGGGGAATGACCTCAAGATTATGCACAAAAAAATATTGTCATCCTAGCTCTCAAAGTTTTGGCGGTCGTATGATTTTTTATGTCAAAATTCGCAATTTTCTAAGTTTTTGACCTTGTGACGAAAATGAAAAATCGGGCAACGACAAGTTTTAGATAATTCATTTTGCTCTTCAAATACCGAAGAACCCATTCCATTCAGTCAATTCCCAAGGAGAAGATAGATTTTTAATCTGACTACCCCCTAAAAATGGCTATTTTTTGGGGTGTGGCTCTGCCCACAATGGGCCGAGCCACGCCCTCATCCAGGAAAACACAACCAGACATTGATATCGAACACATAACCAAGTTGCATCAAGATCGGATCAAAGTGCACGGAGTTATGCTCTGGACAGACAGACACACAGACAAGCCGGTAAGCAGACATGGGTAGTCGGCCGTTGCTAGGCAACAGAGGGTCCATAGAAACGGTTCTTTCTCACACATAACTAGGACATACCATGAACCTACCATACCAGTTTCATGTATATCTGACTCAGTCTCTGAGATATAACGAACTTCGTTTTTTTATTGTTTTCGACCAGGGTTCATTCAAAGTCTCTTCTCCGACAGTTTTCATAGGATCCGGCTGGAAATTTTTGACAATATGGCTGAATGTACTGCCCACAGTCGCTCGTGGCCCGAATTTTGAATTTCGAAAAAATTATTTTTTTAATGATTTTTCAAAAATTTCAAAGGTCCGTTGCTCGGCAATGGTGGTGTCCATAGCAACGGTTCTCATTTGCACACAACTAGGTCATGGTATGAACCTACCAACCAAGTTTCATCGAACTCGCCATTGCATTAACGGAGCACTGGACCAAACAGAGGAACAGACAGACAGAGGGACAGACAGACAGACAAGCCGGTAGGCGGACATGGGTAGTCGCCTACCCAATAGAACCTGACGCGATGGGCCCGTTCGATGGGGAATGACCTGAGAACTAAGCACAAGAAAATTCATGATTCTAGCTTCAAGGGTTAATGCTGCAGATAGTTTTTTCGTTAAAATACCCCCACATTTGGAGGTTGTTCGGCCGTTGCTAGGCAACGGAGGGGTCCAGAGCAACGGTTCTTTCTCACACATAACTCGGACATACCATGAACCGACCATACCAGTTTCATGTATATCTGACTCATAGTCTCTGAGATACAACGAACTTCATTTTTTTATTGTTTTCGACCAGGGTTCATTCAAAGTCTATCTTCTCCGACAGTTTTCATCGGATCCGGCTGGAAATTTTTGACAATATGGCTGAATGTATTGGCCACAGTCGCTCGTGGCCCGATTTTTTAATTTCGAAAAAATAATTTTTTTAATGATTTAAAAAAATATTTCAAAGGTCCGTTGCTAGGCAACGGTGGTGTCCATAGCAACGGTTCTCATTTGCACACAACTAGGTCATGCTATGAACCAGCCAACCAAGTTTCATCGAAATCGCCATTTTAAATACTGATAATGAGGGTAGACCAAATCTCAAAATAAAAAAAAACATAATAATTGAATTTTTTCCCGACTAGATCGACTACCCAACATAACGAATATAGTGGTCACTCCGGCTGGCGCTGGTGAACCAATAAAATCAGGAAACTAATCGATTACCAGTGCTGTGGCTCAAACCCAAAGTTGTACTTTGAGTAAATAACCAACTAGTTCAGACACGGCAGTGCGAAGGTGAACACCTGTAGCAGGTAAATGGAGACACGTGTCCCATCAGACAGATGTGTAAGCTCACCTTTACGATAGACCAGCCGACTGATGATCACCACGGTGACGCCGGCACACCGTCGGTCCACACTCCGAGGAAGGTGAGCACGGTCGTGACAAGTGGAATCAGGATTTCCAGTCGGAGGGCCCGGAGTGAAGCGGGTCGCGTCGACCGCGTTGGGGATGACCGAGATGCGGCCCGGAGGCATCGCCGCCCGCAGGGCCGTGTTCTCACGACCCGTGTGCGACACGCAGATGGCTCGCGTCGCCCCGCCGAGCGAGGCTCGCAGGAGCGCGTTGGTGAGCACCGAGCTGACGTCGGCAAACCCGAACAGCGAGTGGTCCGTGAAGATGGACGCGAGGCCGAAGGAGGCCGCGTGGAACAAGGCGTCGTGAGCCAGGCTGGAGAAGGCCGAATGAGCGTGCACCACGGTCACGTGCTCTCGGATGAACACGCAGCGAAGGAGCGCCAGGCTGTGGAAGAGCGTCGGAGCGGTGGCCTGGTTGTACATCGGCCGGAGAGGGAGGTAGTACACACGAAGGCCGTTGGTGAGGTAACGGATGCCCGCCCGGTCTCCGTAGGCGTGCGTCACCACCACCACTCGATGGCCCCTCTCCACGAGGCATTGAGACAGTTGGTAGACGTGGCTCTCCACACCGCCGGCGTTCGGGTGGAAGAAGTCGGACACCATGCAGATCGAGTGAGGCATGCTCGAAACGAAGTACAAGGACCACGGACGACGAACCTTGAGAAGCGCGGGGTTCCGCCGGTTTAAGGAGTAATGTCACGGACACGCGGGAGCACACCGACCCCGGCGACACAACACTGAAGAACGCCGCTTCATCCGATACAAATACAGTGCTCCCAGTCCCATTGATCGGAAATAAATAAATCACTCGCGTTGTGGTGGCAAATGTTGACCGATATCGGCCGAACTTATCGATTAATATCGACGTCACAGCTGAATCGCTATTTCAGCCATCTCAAAACACTGGAAGTGTGAGAACAGGTAAGGGCAAACAAAACAATTTCTTTTGTTCCTGTTCCGAGGGTTCTTCTTCTTCTTCCTCCTCCTCGGAATCTTCTTCTTCATTGAAGTTGAACGGTCCTTTCAGAGCCGTGAGACTCTATATACGCCACGCACCTCAACGCTTGGCTGAAGCAGACAAGTGTGGGGACTTTATATTTTTACCTCCGCCACCGTAGGTGAAGGAGGTTATGTTTTCACCCCTGTCTGTCTGTCTGTCTGTCTGTCTGTTTGTGTGCAGGATATCTCAAAAAGATGTTGATGTTGACGGATCCGGATGAAATTCTGTGGACAGGTTTTGTATGTGACAAGGAATAATAATAATAAACTACAACTGCCACTTTATAACTGCTGGCAGTGATGACCAGGTACCCAGACATCCGCCTTTGATACAACATGAGACTTTCTGTAGATGATAGTTGCAAAGTTTTGATTCGGTAGGATATGTGGTTCCAGAGAAAACATTATTTAATAGTGATACAAATACAGCCCTGCTTCGCTACAGTGTGGGACTGACGAGTTACGAACCGAGTAGCACAAAGTGTTCAATCTATTTATTACTGATGCAGTTGTAGCCTGGTGTTGGCTCAGTGGTTAGGGTGGCGGCTTGGGATCCTAGGGTCCTGAGTTTAAGCCCCGTCGGCCGCTAAATTAATACACCAGGGGGTTGACTCAGCCTGTCATCCTTCCTAGGTTGACGAAACGAGTACCATTTCCAGTGTGTGTACTGGTAGAGGGGCACTGCATCAGCGACACAGTCGCGCTTCAAGAAATGATAGCTACCCCGGCAGCTAAGCTGCCATACGACCACCACCACTGATGCAGTTAGCCCTTTTTGCTGGGGACATCATCGGCTTCAATTGATTTGCTATTCCTGTGCCCTCAAACGCATGCAGGTGCAGCCAAGTGAGCCTTCTGGAAAAAACAAATCGAAAAAAATTTCAGATTCAAATAATTAAATAATTCTGACTGCCAAACCGTGTGGCTGATCTGTTTGAATTTTAAACCGATGTTGCACATGTCGGCTCGATTATAATTGTGAAGTTTCACAAATATTGATTCAGCGGTTCCAGAGTAAATATTACTTAATATTTTTCCTTCAATCCAACATGGCTGCCAAACCATGGGCCGATCGAGTTGAAATTTCAACTCATCATTCCACATGACTGCTACATCATAACTCTGAAGTTTCATATTTATTGATTCAGCAGTTCCAGACTAAACATTAATTAATATGTTTCCTTCAATCCAATATGGCTGCCAAACGATGTGTCGCACATCAAAAGGGAGGGGTGGTGGGGTGGGGGGGGAGGACTTTTTGTTCATCATGGAGAGGTGATCATATTTGTGGAGTTTTGCCTCAATCTGTTCAGCCGTTTCAGAGAAGAAGACTTTTAAAGTTATTAATTTTCAATCAAATATGGCTGCCATACCATGTGACCTATTACAACATAAATTTAAATTCTCCCTCTAATGGGGTAGTGGATCATGCTTGTTAAGTTTTGTGTTGATCAGACAAGGTGCGTTTTTCTATCCAAGATGGAGTCCAAAGCATATAACTTGTCA
Source organism: Eptatretus burgeri (assembly GCF_056783735.1). Taxonomy (NCBI): domain Eukaryota; kingdom Metazoa; phylum Chordata; class Myxini; order Myxiniformes; family Myxinidae; genus Eptatretus; species Eptatretus burgeri. The sequence goes on along the minus strand of NC_140976.1, from coordinate 36,016,605 downwards.
CATCATAATTTTTCCATATAAGCAGACATTGTGTGTGATAGTTGCCAAGTTTCACTTCGATAGGATATGTGGTTCCAGAGAAAACATAATTTAATATAATTCTTGAATCCAACATGGCTGCCAAACCATGTGACCTATCAATTAGAAATTAACAAACTTGTATTCACTGCTCATGTGCAATACGTATGTGAAGTTTCCCCTTGATCTGACCAGCTGTTCTGGAGAAGATATTTGAAGGTTTTAGGGTAAATTCAATATGGCCGCCAAACCATGTGACCTATCAATAAGAAATTAACAAACTTGTGAAAGGATGTCTTTGGGAAAGTGTGTGTGAATTTTTGCCTCAATCTGTCCAGACGTTCTGGAGAAGAAGATTTTTAAAATTTATTAATTTTCAATCCAAGATGGCTAACAAACCATGTGACCTATGACATCATAAATTTATATTCTGCTTCCATGCATGTAGTGGAACACATGTGTGAAGTTTCGTATTAATTGGATAAGGTGCGTTTTTCTATCCAAGATGGCCACCAAACCATGTGACATGTGATGTCATAATTTTTGGCATTTATGCAGGCATGGGGGTAGATTATAATCTAATAATCGATTGCAAAACAAAAACAAGAAAAAGAGCGATCAAAGATTGCAGACCCTCGCCAGGACTTGTTTTTTGTGGTGTATTTTGTGTGGTGTTTGTGTACTGGTGTGTTACGTAATTAATAAGATACATAATTAGAACTGCCACTTTATAACTGCTGGCAGTGATGACCGGGTACCAAGACATCCCACTTTGATGCAACCCCGCTTTGATTGGCCACCTGACCGTGACCTGTGATGTTTCTTATTATTCAATTTAATTTAGAATGGGACTAAAAATAATTCAATTCAAATCAAATGGAAGACCAACTTGGAACAGTCCTGCATTGGAGTAATCAGAAGGAACCAAACAAGCAAAAAGCAAAGATTAAGTCATCAGGAGGAACCTGGATTGGATTCACATTTCAGCTGCAACTTCTCCACCTTCAAACCCATCCAGGCACAGCAAAGTGTGTCTTATCCAAAAAAAATATATAATAATAAATTTTATAATTTTGGCTGCCAGACCATGTGTCTGATCAGGTTGAAAGTTAAAACATTTATTCCCCATCACTACTAGATCACAATTGTGAAGTCTCACTTCAATTGATTAAGTGGCTCCAGAGAAAACATTATTTAATATTTTTCTTAAATTCAATATGGCTACCAAACCATGTGACCTATCAATTATTCCTTAACAACCTTGTACACACATGCCTTGGGGAAGAAGTTTTATATGTTTTAGGGTAAATCCAATATGGCTACCAAAGCATGTGTCCTATGACATCACATGTGAGAACCTTTTGTTCCTTATGGATAGGCGGTCATATGTATAAAGTTTCGCTTCGATCTGTTCAGCAGTTTTGGAGAAGAAGATTTTTGAAGGTATTTAAAAAAAAAAAAACAATATGACTGCCGAATCATGTGATCGATGATGTTATGCAAAAAGTTGTGGACCATTTTATCCCTAGATGATACTCAAAAATTTTCATACTGATCGGATGTAGTATTCTACACGTGTAATTATTACGTCATAATGAAGGCACCTTTAATGTCATAATAAAAAATCAGGCTCATTCCCCATGAGGAGTACTTGCTATGTGCCAAGTTTAATTTTTTTCCTTAGTGCGGTTTCAGAGATACAGAGGTCCAAAGTTTTTCAGTTTTTCCAACATTTTTGCCACACCACGTGACCTATGACGTCATAATTATCACTAAAACATTCTGCATGAGTAGTTGCACCAATGTTGAAAATTACATCTCAATCCGACAAGCAGAGAAAAATACGAAAGTTCTGTGCAGTCAAACAAACAGGCGGACAGACAGAATAACAAGAAGAAGAAGACGTCGTGCAGAACATGTGGTACTTGCAAAATCCATAAAACAAATTTGGGCTCAAAAATAATTGGTTGGGTGAATTCAATGACCAAATGTTCAGCTCCTCTTCAAATTTCAAGTGAATCAGATGAAAAACGACAATTTTAGAAATTCGGCCTATGTTGACCTTTCGGCTTATGTTGACCTCAAAAAAATTGGTGGTTGAATTCATTAAGCTGACATGAAAATCCTGTTCAAATTTTAAGTCACAATGGGATGAAAAATGATTTTAGAAATCTGACCTCAAGATGACCTTTGACCTCTGACCTCAAAATCAAAAGGCTTCTCAGTTGAGACGACCTCTACAACTTAAGTTTCATGAAGGTCGGTTTAGAATTGTGACCTGTCGGCAATTGACAGACGAACACACAGAATAACAAAATCAACTGACCAATATACTTGAAAAAAATCTTCGATTTTGCAATTAACAGACACACAAACTGACAGACACAGACAGACAGACAGACAAACCGACCTAAATGCAACACCTGTCCTTGGGCGAAGGTAATAACATGTAAATTGAATCCAACCTTTCCGTTCACATCTCAAGTTGAAGTTCTTCTTCTTCCTTTAATTGTATTGGCGTCTTCAGAACCGGAACCGGAAGGCTGTTTTTAGGTCACGTGGAACGTAGTTCCGTCCACAAATACTTGTAACTTCTTCTCTGAAACTACACATTGGATTTCGATGAAACTTTACCACAACGTTCATCACTGTGAAAGTTCCAAAGCTTCTTAATGCCATTAAAAAAAAAAAACATCAGGCCTCAGGGGGTCGACTGCGGTTTCCCCCCCAAAATAATATCTATTTGTTTTCTTCTTCGAAACTATACATGAAATTCTGATGAAGCTTCACCACAACCTTCATCACCCGTTATGTACCAAGGTTTGTTCACGGGATTAAAAAAAATAATGCATAGGTATTTACTTTCTTCTCCATTTATATATTTTGTGGGTCATCCATGTCTACCAGCGGTTGCCTGGTTATCTTATCCAGCCGCTACCAGGTGAGCGCCCAAGGGGTATTGCCCCCCCAGGTCGAAAAACCAGTACACATTTTCAACTGGTCTCTATTGGTTCTAATTGGTCTTTAACTGGTCTCTATTGGTTTCAACTGGTACCAGTTAAATTCAGTCAGAATTCCAATTTCCCAGTTGAAAAAACCAGTAGCTCATATTTGTACCAGTTAAAGTCTTACTGGTTCCAGTTGATACCAGTTGCAATGTACTGGTCCCAGTTGATACCAGTTGCAATGTACTGGTCTCCCAGTTGATACCAGTTACAATGTACTGGTCTCCCAGTTGATACCAGTTACAATGTACTGGTCCCAGTTGATACCAGTTGCAATGTACTGGTCTCCCAGTTGATACCAGTTACAATGTACTGGTCCCAGTTGATACCAGTTACAATGTACTGGTCCCAGTTGATACCAGTTACAATGTACTGGTCTCAGTTGATACCAGTTACAATGTACTGGTCCCAGTTGATACCAGTTACAATGTACTGGTCCCAGTTGATACCAGTTACAATGTACTGGTCCCAGTTGATACCAGTTATTAAATACAATTGTATTTCAACTGGTAATATATCACTCTATTCCAATTTCCGTATTAAAACCAGTAAGAAACCAACTGGCTTTACTGGTACCAGTTGGCTACTGGTTTTCAACTGGTACCAGTTGACCAGTAAGCTACTGGTCTTTACTGGTTTTTCGACCTGGGCCCATGTTTTCAGATGCAGGACCAGACTACATACTGTATACGTTCATCTGAGGAAAATGACTTCCTGATGACGTAATATGGCCGCCATAATTTTTTTTGTTGCCAGTCCTTACTCCATATATTTATCCCTCCTGTATAATAATTATACAGCTACGTTTAATGAATCAGATTTCCATTAATTAGCCTTTATAGTGAGCTATTATTTAATTTTACTCCGGTTGTTTTCCCGTTCCGTCGGAGGGGGTTCAGCAAAAAACAACAACAATGCCAACAACAAACACGTACCCTATTTCGGAAACAAAGATTACTATATGCTCGGAATACTACTTTAGACACCGTGAGAAATACAATTAAAGAAATAAACAAATTTTTTTTTAGATTGACGTTTACTTTCCGGAAGTTGATGACTACTTTCCTCCGAGATTCTTCTTCTTTGAAATTGTAACAAGCTGTGTTCTTTTTTTTTTTTTTTAAAACCTGTGGCGTTTCTGCTACTTTTGTTGCAACTATCGCGGCTTTCCCGAGTTGGAATTGTCGAGAATACTCCGAGCGACATGAATTCCCTCCTTTCTCGGCTCAATTCGCTGTTCGCGTTCACTTTGACGGTGATGGCTTGTCTCACGTTCGGCTGTTTTCTCAGCACGGCCTTCAAGGAGTACGGAGCGCCGGTTCACATCGCCATTGGGCGAGTGTCAGTGTGAGTTACCAATGCGGGGTTTGCTCTTACAGTTGATTACGTGGGGCCCGTATGATGTGAATGTGCGGGTGCGGGTGCGGCTGCTTTACCGTTCGCACCCACGGACGTGATCTCGATAACGATGTTTCCGTTTTCATCGACTGGTAGTCCTTGATGTTCAGACGGTTTTCATGGCTGTTTAGGAGGTTTTGGTGATGGTATAATGTATCAGACCGTGGAGGGATTGCTGAGGTTGATGCTCTCTGGCCGTTACTCCTTGAGCGTACCCGGCTCACGGCACCGTTGGTGAGTGGGGACGCACGCTTGGTGGACTCGGCCCCTGGTTCACTTGCTTTCGCTCACCTTTTCAACGCCATGTTTGATTTAAGTGATTTGTTCTGGATTAAAAAAAAAAAAAAAAATCTCCAGGTTTAAAAAAATTTTTTTTTTGCAGAGCTAGACTTGGTTGACAAAATGCGAGCGATGTGGTAAGATGGCAAAATGGGTGTAATTATAATTGTACAGTTGTCATGAAAGTTTTAAAATACTCGTATTGTTTCTTTATATTATAGAAAAACTGCTTAAAACAAACTCCTAATACCAACAGTAGTTAAGTTATGCATGTGTTCCGGTTCTAGGAACCTTAAGAATCCAAACATACAGTTGTCCCAAAGTCAGTTATGCTGTTTAAGTATATGTGTAGACACATCCCTAGTGGGGCAGATAACAGCAATTTTTGAGAGGAATCGTGCAAATGATGATACAAGCATCAAATCTGGCACATTTGCCGGATTTGTTCTCCAGGGGATTTTAATGAAATCTGCTTGATTGGCCATTTGAAAATCCAAATTTTGAAAAATTTGAAGAAAAAAAAAAAAAACAACTTCAAAAAAAATCAAGATCATGAATCAATGTTGGATGCTGGCTGAGATTGGTGAATGTTTCAGAAACATCATCAAAGACGTTCCAAGTCTGCCATGCAGTTTTCTTCCCTTGACCGCGGAAGGCAGACACGACGTCACATCCAGTGAACGCATGGAAGTATGGGATCCCTCTAGCTTTCTCAGGTCCTATTGCAGAAACTACCTCATGGACTGGAATCCATCACACCTTGGCTCCTTGGCCAAAGGCAATCTACATGTTCTCAAGACCTAGTTCCTGTAAGGATGGCAGTACAGATATTGCTCTGACTTGTACGTCCGTGTCATTAGCCTTAATGATAATGGACTTGCTACCATCCTTCGTTGCATCCCTGGCGTGTACAAATATTCGAGTGTCAGCTTCTTCATGACAACATGGAGACACAGCATCCAATGACTTCCTTGTGTTGCAAATGGCATCTTCTCTTTTTGTGACAATGACTGTGCTTGTCGTCAGTGCTTCACACATCTTTTCCGCAAGGAAGTGAAACAGCTCAGTCTTGTTGCTGTCATCTCGAAGAAAGCTTCTCCAGTTACTTGGGGTCTTACTGGTTCCTGTCACTCTTCTTCTGATTCCTTGCCCCCTTTTCAACCTTGCCTCAGACTTCAGACTTGACTTATTGTACACATCAAACACTTCGTCCACCCTCTCGTACCTGGCACCATATGATTCCACCTTTGGGATGATGTCTTCTTTAGCATAGTCATCAAATATCTTTGAAGTGCGTGGAGGTAGGGCATTGATAAGTGCTGAGCCATCAATGATGACTGCATCTCCCCTTGGTTCTCTGTCTGGGATGTTCACTTGTGCTTCAAGAATTTCAGCCAGCTGTGACTTCAAAATTTGGATTTTCAAATGCCCAATCGGGCAGATTTGATCAGAAAGCCCTGCAGAACAGAAATGCCAAATCTGATGCTTGTATCATAATTTGCACGATTTTTCTACTATCTACTACACTATCCTTCCTTGTGTTTAGTGGGAAGATACTGGGGTGCGTTGCGATGTTTTTTTTAGTTCGGGTAATAAATCTTTATATCCCATCCCCCATCACGATCCACTGTCCACCTGCTTGAGCCTCGTGTTTCCGAGGCAAAATCTTGCAGCAGTTCCAGTTCCTCGGCTTCCCCAAATGTTCCAATTTCTTCTTGGCTCTACCACCGTTCACCTTCCTCAAACACGCGTGGAGTGAGCGGGCTTTCCCAACCAGAAAGGGGCGGACCCATGAAGGACCTGTCCAATCGGGACTCTTGGTATTTCATTATAATTTCGAGCGCATTGACTGTGGGACTCAGGTAAAGGTTGGAAAATAACATATGTTTAATGGAAATATTGATTTTTGAAGTGATTATCACTAGAGGTTGTTTAATTATCTTTTGTTTAGAATTTTATTGTATTGTTTTTTTTTATATTCTATTTGTACTGATTCTACTATATATACAGTTGAAATATTAGCTCAAATATTACAAATAAGCATTATTTCAGTCCATCATTCCAGGGTTATGGAATTTATATTAATTATTTTTTATCTCTAATTTACAGATGGCTAAGCGAGGTCCAATGGACATGTTTATCAAGCCAAGAAATCCGGTTGCTGACCACACAAGTAATTCTGAATCAGATGGCGGTGATGTAAATGAAGCTGAAGTATTGCCGGCAAAAAGAATTCGTACTAGCTTTAGTCGGAAATATGACTCCTCTTACATTCAATTCGGTTTTGTAGCCGGTCGTAGTTCATGAACTGGTCACCCTAAAAAGGCGGAGTTGTTACATATTTTTCAAAACATCCACTTTCCACTTTGACTACAGACCAGAAAAACCACAGATATCTAGATATCTTAGTCTGAGAAGAAAGGTAATTTTGTCTAGTTTAATGTGGAAAAAACAGAAATAAAAAATATGCAATAGTTTTTGTGTCACAGGCAAATAAGTGATACAAGTCAGGGGTGGAGTTAACAGGCGGAGGTGGCGGATGTGGTGAGTCAAATTTGGAATAAACTGAATTTATTTCAATCAATAAGCTTTAATCTAATCTATTTTGTTATTTTTTAGGTGAGTACCACTTGGGACTTGCAGTTGCATGATGCAAAATTGATTATTCAATTCGTTATTATTCAGCAAACCCTGACCAATATGTACAAACTCCTAAAAGAGATCTAGTAAATATCTTTACATAGTTATGTATCTAGCAGATTCTCAGGATTAATTTGGCACTTGAATTGTCCAAAACGGCCAAAGGATAACTGATCCACATCCAATTTACTCAAAGGGTGAATTCGAGATAAACATGAAAATGTGTTTTCCTTGTAATGCATTATCCATTAATGTTCATAATTAAAAATGCCATATTCGCCGTTAATTAGTGGTTTTTGCTAATTTTTTTCACACAATTGCATGTAGCTTGGTGATGTCTATCAACACAGAGAAAACTGAAAAATTGAATATTTTGACCCTGTAATGCAAATGATGACCAGTTCATGAACTATGACCAGCCACGAATGATGGGAGAGTGCCAAAACCGCAGTGTGTTATTTGTGGATATGTGTTGGCTAACGACTCGATGAAGCCGTCAAACCTCAAGAGGCATTTAAATACAAAACATAAAGAAATGAGTTCAAAGTCGAAAGAGTTCATTGAAAGAAAGCATGTTGATTTAAAAGGCCGTCAGAAACAGATCTTTGAAGTGTCACACATAGATACTTGTGCTTTGCGGGCTTCTTATAAAGTAGCACTTCGAGTTGCTAAGGCTAAAAGCCATACACAATCGGTGAGACGCTAGTGATAAGCTGTATTAAAGATGTCTGCATATAAATGCTGGGTGAGGCTGCTGCAAGGAAAGTGGCTCAGGTGCCACTTTCAAATGACACTATAGCTCGACGAATTCACGATCTGGCTCAGGATATTGTAGGACAGATTATGTTAGCAAAGTCCTTTTCTTTGCAGCTTGATGAATGTACAGATGTTGCTAATATGGCAATTCTGATGGTGTATGTGCGCTTTGAACATGAGAGTGATTTGATGGAAGAGTTTTGTTTTTCTCTGCTTCACTACCAACAAAAACAACTAGTTCTGAAGTGTTCAAGACTGTGAGCGACTACATCGTTAACAAATGTGGGTTGGATATGAAGTTTTGCGTAGGTGTATGTTCTGATGGCGCTGCCGCAATGATAGGACGGCATTCAGGAGTGGTTACCCAGATCAAGGCACTTGCCACAGAATGCGTCAACACACTGCTTCCTTCACGAGAAAGTTTTGCAATAAAAAAATGTCAACAGAACTAAACAGTGTGCTCAGCGAGGTTGTAAAAATTGTGACTCATGTAAAGGCAAATGCTCTTAATTTCAGACTATTCGCTGCATTATGTGATGATATGGGAGCTGATCATAAACGGCTCCTATTGCATGCCGATGTACGTTGGTTATCAAGGGGAAAAGTCCTGTCAAGAGTATTTGAACTACGAAACAAACTGGCCGAGTTTCTTCAGGACAAAAAACCAAACTGGTCACAATTGTTCCGAGATGCGAATTGGCTAGCCAAGCTGGCTTATTTGGCTGATATCTTTGTCATCTTTAATGATCTCAACACCTCCATGCAGGGAAGGATGGCTTCGTGTTTTACAATGGCAGACAAGATCGACGGACAAAAACAAAAGCTACAAGCATGGAAGAGTCGAGTGTCGAGAGATTGTTATGACATGTTTCACCAATTAGCGGCAGTCATCGCTAATGCAGGAGAAGACCTTAATGTTACATCTCAACGAGATCTCATCAGAGAACACTTGACAAATTTGGCAGAACGTTTTCAGCATTACTATCCAAAAGAAGATCCACGGAAAGGGAATGAATGGATCCGAAATCAGTTTATGCCATTGAGAGATGACTTAGGTGTCACTATGGAGGATAAATTGTAGGAGCTGTCTGCTGACTAAGGATTGAAGAGGAGTTTCAAAACTACAACAGTACTTGCTTCTTTTTGGATAAAAGTGAAAGCAGAATATCCTGAGCTTACTGAAATTGCTCTGAAAACTCTTCTCCCATTTCCTTCAACCTCCCTCTGCGAGACTGGCTTCTCAACCATGAGCATCATTAAGACAAAGTTCAGGAATAGTGTGGATATTCATTCTCCATTGCGCGTGGCACTGTCCTCAATTGAACCATGATTGGATAAGCTGACAAAGAAGAAGCAGGCTCACCTTTCACATTCGTAAAAGTTAAGGATTTAACATGCCGATATCATCAATTTCATATTTTAAAATTACGACATTTTCAGTCGTCTTCAATGTAATGTTACCTATTTCCTTTCAATCTTTCTTTTAATGTCTTTATTCACTGGAGTTTAAGATAGCTAAAATATATAATTTTTCAACCTACCTTATTCATTATAATTTTTCATTTTATTACTTGTATACTGGTATACATATGTTTATAATAACTATGTTTGAAGGCTTTGCTAGTTTGATTTTTTTAAAATATATTTTAAAATATTGTAATACTGTATGACTCGTTTACAATATATATATATATATATATATATATATATATATATATATATATATATATATATATATATATATAAAAAGTGTCAACTTTTATTATATTCATTATATTTTTATATTTTTCCAGTATAAATTAATATTACTATGGATGTTCAAACAATATTTTCTCGATCATAAACAAATAATATGGTACCGCTCCCTGGCATATTGGAAAAAAAAACCTACCGGTCCGCCACATCAGATAGTTTGAGAAGCACTGTGGTAAGAGGTTGAAGACGAAAAGAAGAGGCCAAAAGCAAGCAGAAAGTGGAAAGCTAAATGGCTGTCAGAAGAGGCAACACATTTGTAAACAGAAGAGGAGAGATGAAAATCAAGGGGACGAGGTAGAACAGGCAGATATTTTAAAGATATATGTCCAGAGATATAAAGTGACTCGAGTGGGAAAAACAAGAGATCTTTTTAAAATCATCAGACGGATGATAGGAAAGTTCATGTCTCGGATCGGGGTCCATAAGAGTTCAACAGGTAAATATCTGACAAACAGGTGAAAGAAAGATGCAAGGACTTTTCCAAAACTCGATACCAACAAGATAGCAATATGAATGATGGCAACTTTTGAAGAAAGAGAATATGAGAAAGAACCAACAGTGATAGAATGTGGGGTACGTAGAGCATTGAAAGAACATGCAAATGGAAAAGCATCAGATGCTGATGAAATTACAAACTCTTTGGGTTAGTTGAGAAGGAAGGAAATCAAACTTTTAACAGGTAAGTGTACACAGATCTGGAGCAGGAATGGATCGTCTAAAAGGTGGAAGCAGTCGGTCTATATACCATTTACCAAAGAAAAGGAGGAGGATATTAGGACCATACTCTGTGCAGAGCGTTGGTGCTGCTTAAGCAGCCTTCTTGGCTATTGGGCACAATCCTGGATGGGTCGCCACTCTGACACAGTATATCAGCATGCTGGCACTCATTTTGCCAACCTCGGAAGGATGACAGGCCGAGTTAACCCCACCTGGTATTAAATCAACAGCTGAGCGGGATTTGAACTCAGGACCCTTGGATCCAAAGCTGCCACCCTAACCATTAAGCCACCACCAGGCAAAGAAAAGGGATGAAAGACTATGTTCGAATAACTGAACCATTGCGTTGATTTCACTAAAGACCATTCAACACGGAATATAACACTTCATTCAGTGAGAAATGCCTATTATGCAAGCGGGTTAAAGAAGAGGAAAAGGTACGAGGGATGAAATTGCAAATGTGATGTGGATCATAGAAAAAAAGCAAGGGAATATTTAAGGAAGACGTAACTCTGTTAAATAGATTACAGCAAAGCTTTTGATGGTGTTTATCTTGAATTGATGTGGATTACGCTGAGCTGGGGACATCGGAGCAGGAGCACCTGGTACGTCTGATAAGAACCGTGTGCCCTAAATACGAAGCTACAGTAACAACGGAGTATGGAGAGACGGAATGCTTTGGAATTGGAAAAGACGTTAAACAGGGGTACATTCTCTTCTCTTACTAGTTCTATCTGTACAGCGAGTACATCATGAAGAAATCAAAGAATAATGACATAGAGGCTGGAGTCGGGATCATAGGAAGACGTACCAACAACCGACGGTGCAGTATGTTGACAATACCATTCTGTTGGTAGAAAGTAAAGAGGACTTTATGAAACTGCTGCAGACAGTGAAGAAGCTCGTCTTTATTTAAACCTCAAAAAAAAAAAGACGAAAATGTAATGAACTGAAACGATGAGGTGTAAATCGTGGAAAGTTTCATCTTCCTGGGTTCGAAGGTTGACGTGGGTGGAGAATGTGGAGGAGAAATTAATAGACTGTTGGCGTTGGGTAGAACAGCAATGTCAGGATTGAAAAAGATCCGGAAGGACAAACCAAGAGGTGAATGCTCTGTTGTTTCCCGTTTCAATGAATGGATGGATGGATACGAGTCGTGGACAGTGAAGAAGATTGACAGTTTTTAAATTGGTGTTGGAGGTCTTTATTTGAGATATTACAAAAGATCAGTTCCATGCATCCAGTAGAATGTTAAAAAAAATTCCATGGACTGCAAAAAGAACAAAGAAATCGGTAATTGAAAAAAATTAGACCTCGACCCCTAACCCCTAACGTGAACAGGTCAGGAATGGGAGCATGTGCCGGAGCAGCACATCGCAGCCTCCAGTAACCTGAACACCAGTTCATGAAATGCGGTGATGCTAAAACAAAAACATCATTCTTTGGACACATCATGCGTGCAGAAAACAACCTTGCTTGGTAGGGTTTTGGGAAGAAGAGGAAGGGGCAGACTGTGTATGTGCTAGATAGATGGAGTAAAGGCTGCACCCAAGCTTTTTCTGCCAGAGCTTTGGAAAGCAATGTAGGCTAGGGATGTTTGTAGAAATCTGATCACGAATGTCACCAGAATTCAGACACGACTGAACAGAACTAGATAATTAGACGATGATTTATCTCCGTTCGTTGGAAGCCATTGACCGACTTGAATGGCGGTGTTGACACTAACTTTTGTGAGTGTTTGTTTGGCAGGAAGAACATGGAGGATTTTACGGGGCCAAAGGGAAAGAGTGATCTGGGCTTTCTCACGTTTGATGTTCGAGCAGATATCCTTTGGTCACGTGTAATCTGTCACTATTAGTTTGCACACATTAGTGCGGCGCAACCATGGGATGTATTTCCGTAGTGTGTGTGTGTGGTGTGGTTCTTACCGAACCATCAATCATCGAGGATACCCCTACTCTAAGAGTGTGACGTTATGTGCTAAATAGTAATTTTAATTTTATTGTTGAAAAGAAAACTTCTTGTGATCCTTGCACAAGACATGTAGTTCAGTTTTACCATGTGTACTTTTGTTGCCATGAATCCTATATTTTGTGGAGCAGTTTAAGTCTTAATTGCTCGAGGTTTTTTTTATATATATATATATTTATTTATTATATATGCAGTCAAGGCTATTGGAGGAGCTAGAACATTGAATGGATCAGGACGTAACAGAAAAAAAGGAAAGCGAGAGGGCAGGGTTGATCCACACGAACAGCATGGCTGAAGGACAAAACAGGGAAACGTGGACAAATGAGGGGTGTCGGTAGGAATGAGGGGTATGGGAGGATGCATGGGGTGGACAAGATGGATACAAAAGCAAGACTGGAAGTTTCGAAAGAGGTGGGTGTGGAGAAGGTTAATGGTGGAAGAAGAGATTATGGTTTTGGATTAGGGGTGAGGGGAGATTATCTAAGATGATGGTGAACAGCTCTCTTGAAGAGCCAAAGGGAAGAATGAGATTGAAGAGAATGAGGAAGTTTGTTCCACAGGTGGGAAATAGAGGAATGATTGAGTTGAGGTGCGGAGTGATCCTGGATTTTGGGCGTTTCACCAGGCGGGAGCTGTTGATGGACCGTGTGCGTCCTGTAGAAGCCTGTGGGGGGGGGGGGGTGGGGAGGAGGTGTAGGGTGGGACACAGCACAGAGAGGGCGGAGGGTGCAAGAACAGAAGTGAGGTGGTAGAGGACAGAGACCACCGACCTGTTGGCGATGTGAAAGTGATAGGCCCATAGTCAGCTTCATCTCAGAAGATTCCAATGATCTTGGAGGCCTTGGTTTCCACTATGTCACATTGAGGAAGGTGTGGGGCAGGGATGACAGTCCATAGAGGAGAGCAGTACTCCAAGCTGTTGATTAAGACCTTGAAGGTGGATAAGAGTTCAGGTGTGCCAAGGAAGGACTTTGTATGGCGCAGGATGCCCGGTCGATGACTAGCTTTGGAGGCCAACTTTGAAATGTGGTTTGCCCAGGACAGATCATGGCTTATGGTGAAACGCAAGTGTTTGAGTGGCTGAACTTGTCCATTTGTTTAGTGTCGTTTATGTCCAGTCGTCCACCTTGAGTCCCATAATGTCTCTCCGTTTCACACACTGGATATGACATTTGGGTGTTTTTTGCATACATCTCTCAAAACATTGGTTTTGCTTTTTTCACATCTCACACAATGGAAGTTATTGGCATTGATTTGCACCCAACTCGCTCCTTGAGGCTCTTCTTGTGCCACAGACAGGTGTCTTGTTTTTCAATTCTTGAGGTTCTTTTCTGCAGACAGGTGCTTTCTTTCTCAATTGAATTATTGAGGTTCTTCTTTACAGCAGGAGCAGATCTGGACTCTCTTTTCAACTGGAACGTGAAGCAGCTGTTCTTGTACCTCACGGCGGAGTACACCACTAAAAACAATGTAGGTATTCTCCGGATAACCCACTCACTTTGTCGCTCGTCTTGTTTACTGCGCTATTTACTTTACCCACGCCTGCCACTTCTGTAGCTGTAAATCTCTGAGCCTTTGCTTCGTCTTGATCATCACAACTGCGTTTGCTTTCCAAGGACAGTTTTTGTCTGATCTTCCCTCTCGGTGCTACTTGCAGGCCATTAACCAGGTGGTCCTTTGGGACAAGATTATCCTGCGAGGGGAAAATACAACGATTAACCTCAAAGGCCTACGGCCAAAGTACTTCTTCTTCGACGATGGAAACGGACTCAGGTGATTGTGTTATGTTTCTATTTATTATTGTGCAAGATCTCTGTAATTCCTTTTACTTCTGTGACTGTTCCTACCCCAGCAATTTTATTTTCACCTTTCATGTTGCTGAGTAATTTTTTTTTTAAACAATGATTTCAGAATCATGGTGGTAGGACTTGTACATGAATCACAAGCAAGACAACATAAGGAGACAGTGGAAATTCGAAGGGCACTCGGTGGGGCGCATACCTCCGCCATGTAATGCCTGATCCACGAGAACATATCGGGCCCAATAAATTTTTGAAATATGTCATTTTTGCCCCTTCTCTCAATGGTGAAGAATCATTTTAAAGATTAAATAATTCTCATATCTGGATTCGGATCATCACCAAAATCGAATGAGTTTGTCCTCACATACAACGTGTCCACCAAATTTCATCCAAATCCGTCCACAACTTTTTGGGATATCTTGCACACAAACAAACGGGTGAAAACATAACCTCTTTCCACCTTCCAACCAAATTGAAATGGTAAGTTGTATTGAAACTCAGGATCCCCATATCCTGAGCCAAGTGCTGAGATTAAAATGGCAACATTGGTGCCTGACTGCATCGGCGTGCGAGGAGGTAAAGTTGTATGGTGTCCGTATTTGGTTCGTAGCATGTTGGGATCTTCTTAAAACCGAGGAACTAGCCAATTCCTTCCTTGTGCTTTGACAGAGTAGTCAGTTTCCCTTGTAACCGAAGAACTCGCCGATTCCTTCCTTGTGATTTGACAGAGTAGTCAGTTTCCCTTGTGTGCCTGCCTTATGGCATTCGTGCACAGAAAGCTTGAGCATGAAATCCAGAAAGGCCTTGTGCCTTGAACACGTACCAGCAAAAACAAGGAGACTTAATATTGAAGTGTAAGTTAGGTGCACCCTTCTTTATTCTGCCAAATGCTATTAAGCTGCCAATATTGGATATCATGATGATGGATTCCAAAAGGTAACTCTCGAGGGGTGGTGTTTGAGGGAGGGGGATGAATTTTTTTTTTCCGAACTCGGTTTTAAATCTTCAGCAATATCTAATATCCCTTGTTAATATTGATGACGAGAGCGTTCAGAGAACAACTTACCCCATGCGGTCTTGAGGAAAGCGATATAGGAAGAGGAAGGATCTTTTTAGCTCTTGCGTTGCGTTTCTGAACACGAGCTGCAATTTTGTCCGAATGTTAACATTTCACCGTCCTAAGAGCATGAGGGGAAAATATAATTGATCAGGATGGCGTAATCCTTCGTCCCAAATACTGCTAAAGTGGAGGTTTTTGGAAGTGCCAACAAGGCGATTTGTGTTCTACAGTGTTCAAGTATATAATTAAATTGAAATAAATTTTAAATGCTGTAAAATATATATATTTTTTTTCGGAAGTTTACCACCGTTGGTGCATCAGCTTCACACCACCTTATTTAACACGTTAAATTCGTTCATCGTGCCTGTTGCTTTTGTCCTTCATGATGTCCCTAAAACCAGTAAGTTTCCTTTTTAGAATGATTAACCTCGCCAAAAGAGAGGGTATTGAATTTGTGTCCATTTGTGTTTGTTTTTCTGTCTGCACAGAACTTTAGTAGTGTTCTTCGCAACCGTTTGTCGGATTGAGACAAAATTTTCACCATATGAGCGACTACTAGTGTTAAGTGCTTTAATGATAATTACGATATCGGTCACGTGGTGTGGCAGTCATGTTGAAAAAACGGAAAAACTTTAGACCTCTGTATCTCTGAAAGCGTACCAAGGAAAAAAAATGAAACTTGGCACATAGCAAGTACTCCTCATGGGGAAGAAGGGTTTTTTTTATAGGACATCATCAGCGCCTTTGCTATGATGTCATAAATGCATGTGTGGAACACTACATCTGATCAGTATGAAAATTTTTGAGGGTCATCTTAATAAAATATGCCTGGTGTTGGCTTAATGGTTATGATGGTGGGTTTGGGATCCTCGGGTCCAAAGTTCAAATCCTGCTCGGCCATTGAATTAATACCAGGTGGGGTTGATTCAGCCTCTTATCCTTCCCAGGTCAACAAGACGAGTACCAGTTTGCTGGGATTATTGAGCCATTTGAGTATCCTGTGTCGGAGTGGCGACCTGTCCAGGATTGTGCCAATATCCCAGGAGTCTGCTTCGGCAGCACCAATGCTCTGTACAGAGTACGGTCCCGATGGATGGATGGATGGATGTATGTCGTGATAAAATTTTTCACAGAAATTTTTTTTGATGACGTCATCAGTCACGTCATTAGACAACCCCATTGTTCAAAAAAAAAAAAACCTTCAAAAAATCTTCTCTGAAGTGGCTGAACAGATTGAGGCGAAACTTTACACGTATGACTGCCTATCCATGAACAACAAAACGTTCACACATATGACATCATAAGTCATACGGTTTGGTAACCATATTGGATTTACCCTCAAACCTATAAAAAAAATCTCCAGAATGGCTGGACAGATCGAGGGGGAAACTTCACACAAATGTTCTCCAAGCCTTGGGGATACCAAGGTATTCACAAATAATTGATAGGTCACATGGTTTGGCAGCCATATTGGATTGAAGAAAAATATTAAATGTTATCTCTGAAATCGCTCACTTGATCGAGGTGAAACTTCTAAATTATGATATAACGGTGATGGGGAATACATGTTTTAAATTTCAACTTGATCAGACACAGGGTTTGGCAGCTAGAATTTAATGAAATATTTTGATCTGGGTTTAAAAAATTTTTTATTTAATAAGGTTCACTTGAGTGTGCCTGAATGGGTTTGAAGGAAGAGGAGTATCAGCTGAAATGTGAATCCTATCCGGGTTCCTCCTGATGACTTCATCTTTGCTTTTTGCTTGTTCTGGTTCCTTCTGATTACTCCAACTAGAAGCACCCGCTCCCCCTGGGAGCCCTCAAGGGGGTCATGTTATATTTATGCCTATTTTACTCCAAGGGGGTCCCTGGATTACACACTAAAAAAATGGTTGTGATCGGTTCAGCCGTTTTTGTGGTACCTGGGAACATAAAGACGGACAGACGGTGAATTATAGTAAGAAGATTCAGGACAGTACCTATTTGGTGCTCCATTTGAATTGAATCGAATTTGTTTTAATCCCATTCTAAAGTCAAATGAATAATAATAAACATCATGGGTCAGGGTCAGGTGTCCAATCAAAGCAGGATGTCTTGGTAACCGGTCATCACTGCCAGCAGTTATAAAGTGGCAGTTCTAATTATGTCTCTTATTAATTACGTAACACACCAGTACATAAACACCACACCACCACACAAAATAAGTCCTTGCGAGGGTCTGCAATCTCCGATTGCTCTGTTTCTTGTTTTCAAGTTTGTTTCACTGCCAGATAGACTGAATCGATTGCCTCACTCGTCTGTGCACATGCCCGATCAGGTTGAGATTCCGTACAATTTTCCAAATTCTGAGCTAAAGTTCTGCTGATCTGTGGGTTTGTGTTACGATTAGTGTTCAAAATGTAAAATTCAGCTGAAATCCAGTGCAGTGATACCCAGGTTCATATTGTCCCTTTTTATGTCATTTTGCAAATCCATAGTCACGTTATTAATACCACTTCTTGATATTCATCATCTCGACTCGCATTTATGATGTTTTCAAAGCCACACCCTTTATTCTCGAGTATTTTCAGAACTTGGACTTATAGATGCCAGGATACATCGCTAAAGTACTTAATTGGATCGGGAGATCGCAAAAATCACCGAATGAACCACTGTACTTTGCTTCACACGTAAAAATCTGTACTGTACTGTAGATTGGTTCAGAGGCATTATAAAAGTGTTACCTTAGACATGAAATGAAATGTTATTCGTCGAAGGGATTGCCGGGTTAAGTTTTCCTCCAATCAATAAATACGCCCATGTTTATTGAAGGAGGAAGAGGAAGATGTCCCACCACCTTTGGCAACTTTCGGAAGAGGTTTATTTATTTATTTAAATATATCTGGTAATTTGTTATTTATCTATTGATTTATACGTGTTTGTATTTGAATATAACTCATAAATAAACAAAAGGGTAACAAAATAGGTAAAAAGTAAAATGTTATACCTGGAGTGGTGACATGATTAATGCATTCCACACTTATTCCATTAATTCTTGTAAGAAAAATTGTTTTGATTTACGTTGTTTTGATATTCATTGCGCTTTTCAGGAACTCATCCCCGCCATAAACTCTGCTTTTAGTAGTTTCTTGATCATAGAATGCCGAGACGTAAGAGTGAACCAATTGCTTAACCCCACTTTTTGCTATGCACATGGGGTAAAATAATGATTACAATGGAGTGCTTACCAAGCCTGGTTATAAGGAGTCTGCTAATACATTCGCATGTATGGATACAGAGCGTTGGTGCCACCCCCGAAGCAGCTTCCTGAGCAAGGGTTATACTGGGGGGGGGGGTTGCCATTGCCCTCCCAGCAGTAGTTGGGGCAAGAATTTGGCCATAGTGCCGGCGATCGCTCGCCTACTCTTTGCGAAGGACACCGTGGCTCTTTAAACTTCCACCAACTAATGCCGGCAGATGCGACGCCCATTTAATGTCCATCCAAGGAATGGCACACACACTGATGAATTGCCCAGCCTGTGAAACACTAGGATGACAGTTTATAAGTGTCGGGATTCAAACCCAGGCTCGACAGCTTAGAGGCGAGTGTGTGTACCTCTTGGCAATCCTGCCAGCCCTTGCTCTATACCTACATATGTATATAAGAATGGTAGTTTCACCCTCTCCTCTCCTCACCTCATTCCTTTCACCTTGTGTTCTACCCACCCACCATATTTTATTGTTGGATAGATCTTTTTTTTTTTTGAATACAGAATTCTGAATCATTTGGTGCCGGCTGCAGGGGTAACCGGAACGTGAGCCTTTGGCTCGCCTGGAACGTGGTCCCCAACGCAGGCATGCTGCCATTACTGGCGGGACAAGGCACTGGGCACGTCCGCTTCCCTGAGGTTTATGAAGCTGGGAGAAGCTTCTGAGGACTGATTCGATTTGGGGGTTTGTCGTTTCCATAACTGTGTCTAGAGCATTTTCATTGAGAGTTGTGAGGTTGGGGAAAGATGGCAGACAAATTTGTTTTTTGTGAGGGGAGGGAGGGTGTTTGGTTGTAAGATATACAATGAGGCATCACATCCCAGCCATGCAGTAGCAGCAGTACCAGGAACTTATTGAGGTGGAAATGATTAATAAGAACCTGCAAGTGTATTGCTTTGATCTACTTCAGGACAATGGCAAACAAAACAAATACAGCACCTCTCCCTCTCCCCTTCTTTTGTCCCCAAGCTTTTGCTGCTGTTCATGAGAATATTATTAATGTTACTTCTTTACATATTTGTAAGGGAAGTGATTCTGCTTTTCACATTCAAACCCCATGATCCGCCCTTTTATAACGAACACCGAGTGCGAATCTTGGTTTTATAATCCGACACTCAAATCTGTGCTCAGTCTGATTAAAAACCTCTTCACTGCTCACAATGACAACTGTACCTCCCCAGTTCTTTCCTCTTTATATGCAAATCCAAACTATTTATTCTCAACCTTCCTTCACATGAACTTGGATCTTTTCCCCTCCTTTGGCACAGTCATCACTTTTCAGATTGAAAAGGTGTTGTGAATAACCTGCTTCCCTAAAATTTAAAATGGACACAATAAATCTCAGCTGCTGAAACATCAACCTTTTTCTTTTCCTTTAATCCCACCAAGTTTTTGCCTCACTCCTTGCTCTACTTGATGTCAAGGCAACAAAGGCCTTCGACATCATTGGAATCGCCCAGGATGAAGCTGAGTCTCTTGGCCGATCACTTTCACGTCGCAAACAGGTCGGTGGTCACTGTATCTCCTCCCACCTCCTTTCTGGTCTGCAGAAATCCTCTGCTCGTTTGGTGTTCGGCCCCTCCCCCTCCACCCCTTGGTTTCTGCCATGTGCACGTGGCTTGTCATCAAAACCCCCTTCTGGTGAAACTCTCAAAATCCAGCATCACTCCTCACCTCCACTCATTTGTTCTTTTTTTCCTGACTGGAACCAACTTGCACATTCTTTTCAATCTCATTCTTCCCTCCAGGGCTTCAAAACAGCTGTTCACCACCATGTCAGGTTATCCCCCATAAACCCTCTCCAAGCCTACCTTTCCAGCTTTCTTTTATTTCACTTGTGTCATTGAGACTTTGCAGCTACATGTCTTCGTTTTCCCACCCCCTCCTCCCCCCACCCACATCGTCGTCCTATTGCTGTCGTTCTTTCCCCACGTCTCTCTCTCTTTTTTTTTTAAATCCCATGCTGTTGGGCTCCGCTTCCCCCCCCCCAGACCCTCTTTATACTGTTTTTTTTTTTCCTATTACATCGTGATCTGTTCTGTATCCGTGCTCATCCATGAGCCTCAACACTGTATACCAAATAAAAGTGTATGGAAAAGTAAAAAAGGTGCAAGGTTGGGCTCAAAACCAGTGTTTGAATGAAATGAAAATAGGAATTTTTATTTTTTTTCATTAGGAATGTGTATTTTCTGTATATCTTACTTGGCTGCAGGTGAGGCTGGTCTCACCTACACCCACCTCAAGGCAGGCACAAACATCCAAGAAATACTGGAAGCTCAAGTTTCAGGAAGATCTAAGAGTAAAATATTAAAAAAAAAGAAAAGATCAAAACCTTATATACATCATATACCTCAATATTCACTAATGGGGCAGCAAACTTTTTTTCCTGTCTTGGTCAAAAGAAATGGTATGATTCGGAATTCGGATCCACACCTTGGTATCTTCCCAATGCCAGGCCCACACCGTCCTCTTTGCATTCTTGGCTCTCACGTGAACCATGACAGCATTGCAAGTGTCTTTATACTGCAAAGGTTCAGAACAATATGGGATGCTTGCAGCAATTGGCATTGGGGACAAATTGCTGAGATTTGCCACAATCAAAGATGATAATGCACAAGAGGATTTGTCTCCTCACATAAATGCGATAGTCCACCATAAGGGTCCAAATAGAACAACAAATGCTTTTTAAAGATCGTGGTTTAGGTTCACTAAGGTGATCCACCCTGTAGTTAAGAGACCCAGACGTGCGCTGGCAGCCGGTGTTTGAATCGAGTCATCGTTGACATCTTGATCATATCGTCCCGTCTGTAAATTGAAGAAGTGCTATTCCATTGCAAACCTGTTTCTCAACTCTTCCTGAGTCTTGCTTTGAAAATACTTACCATGCAGCCCTCCTGTGCTGCATTATTTAATCCTAGCTGCCACTATGAAGCTTCATTGTTATCCAAGTAAAATGTGCAAGTGACTAGCAGAGCCAAACTGGGTTTGCCTTTGTCACAAAATACTTTTATCTTTTTAAACCTTGGACCCTCCAACAAGTTTAAATCCTCTCAAATTCCAAGAATATGAAGTTCAAATAGGGGTCGAGAGAGCCAGCATTGCTAACTCGGAACGGGGACAGTAAGTATGAGGAGGTCACTTGTATGTACGTCCAGGGTCAGGATCCGGTGCCTGCCGGCTGTCCTGCCAGGCGTCCTTGGTGTTCTGCAGTGCCAGGGTTTTATGCGAGTCTACCAGCACGTAATCGACTCGTTCTTGCTGCTGCACAGCTGGGGCAGGTACAGGTACCCCAGTTCCACCCTAGGGAGGTGCAGAGAATTGGGGGAGGATGGAAAGTGTATGGTGGTAAGATGAAGTCATGTAATGAGATGGCATTGCCCTTAGCAACTAATTGATCACGAATAGTTGCAATGTTGCAATAAAACCATCCTGTGGTTTGACAAAGTCAAAGTACATTTACTCAGTTTCACTGTATAGCTGTTAATAACCATCAGGGATCTAAAACAACCAAACTCACGTCTTCATGCAATTTTACTTTCAACTACTGGAACTTATTTGAAAAGCTTTCACGAAAACGTTACGAAATCAAAAACCCTCTTTGCTATTCCCCTTTTTAGATTACTTTGCTGTGTTTAAGTTCTCAAAGGTTTGCTTCTTCTTTTTGTTCTTAGGATTTTAAATCCTTCAGGCTTCAAAGGGACTGAAGCTTTAGAAAGCGAAAGGAGCAAACAACCTGTAAAAAGGTTAAATTATGTAATTTATTTGAGATGCCAGTTTTGGGTTGTCAATAAATAAATGGTGCAAATTTTTATTTTTATTATTATTTTTTTAAAGCAGAAAGGTGATGTAGTTTTGAATCCTGCCAAGATCATGCGAACAGTCTGCATTGTTAGACTGGGCTGGCCCTTCATGATGGTGACACTCAACGTCGAGCGAGCAGGCTGTAGTACAGGCATTTTAGCAGAAATAATTGGTCTACCTCCCACAAATTGCAACAAAAGCATACAACACATTTTGATTCCTGGATATGTCCTCAGTGACAGAAAAAAAATCCAAAGGGATCCTCCGGGGGGGAAAGTCCTGAAATCATGGAAATCCAATATGGCCACCACCAGGCTTCGGGGAAAATGAGAAAATTGTAAAGATTGATATTTTAATTTGTAAATATATGTTTTTCTGCATTCTAATTGTTTCTAGTTATGGTCAGTATATTGATATACAAGAATAATTATAAAAAAGTGAAATGTATTGAGGGTAAAATAAAAAATTATAGCTTTTTTGTCCAAAAATGTCTTTTTTGTCCCGAATTTTTTTTTTTTTAACCTGATGCTGATTTTGGCTCCTGGACAAAAAAAATAAAGAAACGTTGAAGACACAAGATGAAATCAAGTCTATGGCAATACAATATAATTATGTAAATCATTGAAACATGACAAAATTCACAATTCCACTCGGGCCAATCACATCTGCCTGACGAAGGTTTCAAGATGAAAATGAAAATTCGCATTAAACTCAGAAACTACATCCATTATAAACTTACTATACATAACATGTTGAGAAAAATCAAGCGTATTAAAGTTAGAACTCGACAATGTCGTCATCATCCTCATCATTGTCACATGGAGTGTTTGTGCACCCAGAGCCCCTGCAGTTTCCACAAGCTGGAGTGCACTCAATGTTGTGCTTCTTGTATGTGCATCTCATGGTGCTACATTCAGCCTGGCAGTTGCACCTAATGACACGTAACATCTTTTCAGGAGCTGGAGCTATTGATGTCTGAAGTGGCACAAAGCCCTCGTCAGACTTCTGCCAACCCCAGTCTGTGGAAGAAGTGTGCAAGTCTGACGTCTTGAAACGAATCAAAGACCACCTTCAGAAGCATGCAGAGTCTGCAAAGATATCTTCTAGAACTTCAGCGCTCTGGGTTCAGTATATGGACATGCTAGACATTCTCCGCAAATACATCCGGGCAGAGCGCACTGGGAACTGGGCACTACATCTACAGGCCATCCGGGAAATGCTGCCTTACCTGGCAGCCTCGGGCCACAACCTGTATACCAAATCTGCGAGGGTGTATCTGCAGCAGATGTCCAACCTCAAAACTCAACATCCCAATGTCCAACAACGTTTTGATGAGGGGTTCCAGATGGTTCGACGAAGTGATCGCCTGTGGGCAGGTCTTTCATCTGACCTGATCATCAAACAAGTTCTGATGAGAAGTTTGAAGACCAGTGGGGGGCTCACACGAGGGCGAGGAATGACAGAGCAACAACGGCTGGTATGGCTACTATCAATGCCTGCCTGTGCAGAAATAAACCAGGCAATGCAGGAGCTCACAGGTGTGAATTACAACACTGGAGAGCAGAAGAAGGACATGACGAAGGCAAGACAATCTCGTGACTGGAAGGATACACCATCAGCTCTTCAGTATTTACAGGAACGGAATCCGTTCAGTTGTGATCCATCTCTGAGGAACATTGCCACTGGAGTTCATGCACACCCCACCGTCAACGTCGATACATCACATGCTGTAGGAGCCAAAATATTGAAATCTATGGATGAGAAAACACCTGCCGAGTACACATTTAAGAGGAAAGACCAAGTTGTCACCCTCGGCATGAAGTCATCTGTCAAGATTGATGGAGAGCAAGTCCAGGATGACCCACAACTCCTCTTCCAGAGACTGATCAGTGTTGCACAGACAGCAGAAGAACAGGAGTCGGCCTTCAAATATGAACTGTGCAGCTATCCACCAGCCCTCTGATTACTCTCTTCAGCTCTGAGAAGCACACAAGCCAGTCTTTGCTGATGCCATCTGGGATCTTCTTGGATCCGATGTCCCAGCCGATATCCGCAATGATGGGCAACTGTATTTTGGATGGCAGGGCACTTGTTCAACGCATTCCATGGTCTCATGGATCTACATACAGAGACATATGCCACCAGTACACTGATTATGTAACGGAGAAGTACAGAGATGCCATAGTCATGTTTGATGGTAATGAGAGTACCAACACAAAGGACATGACACACCAGAGACGGTCTAAAGGGAATGCGGGCACTACTGTGACATTTACAGCTGACATGCATCTCACAATGAAGAAGGAACAGTTTCTTGCCAATAGGCAGAATAAACAGCGATTCATTTTTTTGTTGAGTGAAGAGCTTCAGAAGAAGAACTGAGATGCACCATGCCTCAGGGGATGCTGATCTCCTGATTGTACTGAAGGCCGTGCAGTCTGCTACTATCACCAACACTGTGTTAGTTGGTGATGACACAGACCTCCTCGTCCTCCTATGATACCATGCAAGATTAGAATCCCATGACCTCTTCTTTTGTCCCGAGCCAAAGAACACGAAAAAGCCTCGCATCTGGAACATCAAGGCGACAAAGAAAATGATCGGTACATACTGTTTCTACATGCAGTTATTGGGTGCGACACGACATCTCGTCTTCATGGGATTGGAAAGGGAGCTTCCCTCAAAAAGTTCAAAGCAAACACATTCCGTGAGCAGGCCAAGGTTTTTCATACATATCCAGCTTCCGTATGTGATGTGGCAGATGCAGGAGAAAAAACATTGGTGATAATCTACAACGGAAAGTCAACTGACACCCTGGACACCCTCTGGTATCAGCGGCATTGGGACAAGGTGGGTTGGAGCTCCTCTCACGTGCAACCACAGACGTTACCACCAACATCAGAAGCAGCAAAGTATCACAGCCTGCGCGTGTATCAGCAAGTCCAAGAATGGAAGGGATGCGCAGATGAACTTCTTCAGACAGACTGGGGTTGGCAGAAGTATGACGAGGGTTTTGTGCCACTTCAGACATCAATAGCTCCAGCTCCTGAACATATGTTACGTGTCATTAGGTGCAACTGCCAGGCTGAATGTAGCACCAAGAGATGCACATGCAAGAAGCACAACGTTGAGTGCACTCCAGCTTGTGGAAACTGCAGGGGCTCTGGCTGCACAAACACTCCATGTGACAATGATGAGGATGATGACGACATTGTTGAGTTCTCACTTTAATACGCTTGATTTTTCTCAACATGTATGGTAAGTTTATAATGGATGTAGTTTCTGAGTTTAATGCGAATTTTCATTTTGAAACCTTCGTCAGGCAGATGTGATTGCCCCGAGTGGAATTGTGAATTTTGTCATGTTTCAATGATTTACATTATTATATTGTATTGCCATAGACTTGATTTCATCTTGTGTCTTCAACATTTTTTTTTTGGTCCAGGAGCCAAAATCAGTATCAGGTAAATGTTTTTTTTTTTCGGGACAAAAAATTGACATTTTTGGACAAAAAAGCTATAATTTTTTATTTTACCCTCAATACATTTCACTTTTTTATAATTATTCTTGAATATCAATATACTGACCATAACAAGAAACAATTAGAATGCAGAAAAAACATATTTACATATTAAAATATCAATCTTTACAATTTTCTCATTTTCCCCGAAGCCGGGTGGTGACCATATTGGATTTCCATGATTTCAGGACTTTCCCCCCAGAGGATCCCTTTGGACTTTTTTTCTGTCACTGAGGACATGACATATCCAGGAATCAAAATCTGTTGAGTTTGCTTTTGTTGCAATTTGTGGGAGGTCATCCGACATTTTGACTGTACTACTGTGGATGCACATGTCGGCTGCCTTAGGCGAGGGGTGGGGAAGACGGGATGAGCGGACTACGGGGAGCCCACGTACTGCGGACACATGAGCAGACTGCGGATGTGGCAGAGCGTGCAAATTGCAGAAGCACAGCAGGACTGCGGGTGCACGGGGCCAGGCATGCGGATTGCTGGCTTTTGATTTATTTTTATTTTTTGTCTAATATTCGAAATGGACTGGTCCAATGGCTTCAAGGTATACACCATCCTCTCTGAGCTGTCTAACTGGGGTTTGAATCAAAACCCAGCTATTTTATCAACAATCCTGGTGTTAATATGTTTGCACCGTCCATGATATGGACGCAAAACTGGAGGACCCGTCATGTTTGCTCAATTATTAAATTTAACGTTTAAAAAAAAAAAAAAGGTATGCAAGCACACACACATCTCCAATACACGGGACGGGGCATCTATTTAACATGCAGTTTCCATGCATTTTCTGAAATATTGGATAACAAGTGTACATTGGTATATCGGGTGATGATGCAATCTGGAAAGAACACGAGTGATGACCTCTGTCAACTTGATTCATCATATAATTTAGTGCGTTCATCATAAACTTGCTATATCAATAACTTGATGCAGCTTTTGTCGATTATATAATCTCGATAATACGCTTGTTCGTCCATCCGTTTGTGTGTAACATTCCATTCCACTGGCTGGCCTGACTCATGTTGGTGCCGATTGCTATGCGAAACCAGACATCTTTGGAGCTATCATATTTACAATCGTCATGCCCCCCTCCTCCGTTTTCCCTTCAATGTAAAACGACGAACGTGACAGTTGAAAGGATTTTGAGCTGATGGGTGTCACGGGCCTTGTGAAGACAGGCCTCAGCGATCGCGGCAGTCCATCCACCGCCCAAATAACTATGTGGCATTCACTCGAGCAGGGATTTTACCACAGAGGGTACGCAGGTGTTTGCTATTATTTCTGACTATTTTCTCTTCAACAATTCGCCTGGGGACTGGAAATCACATGTTATAGGACTTCGGGGGGTTGTTTACGCATATCTCATGGGATTGTGAATTGGATGCTAGGGAAGGGGAAAGAATGAAATACAGTATTTAGCTGTGGGAATGTCCATTTGCTTTTTTGAGTTGTGGGGGGTGGAGGGTGTTTGAAGGTTTGAAGTGGGGTGGGAATTGACACCTCGTGGGTTTTTTTAGGGGGGGATGAGGACTTGGTCGGGGGGAGAGCAAAGATGGGACCAAATTGGGAGGATGATTTGAGGTTTTGTGGGGGGGGATGGGTAAGGACTTTTGGTGGGGTTGGGGGGGGGTTGAGTTGTGTGTGGGGAGGGAGGTAGGGAGGGGATTTGAATGCTTGGAGTGTGGAGGGGATTAATGGCTTAGGGTTGGGAGGGTGAGTACTTGGGGGGTGTCGGAGGGAATTACCCCCCCTCCACCCCAATCCCATCCCCCACCTCCATGGGCGGATTGTTTTCTTCCCCCTCCCCCAATCCTTAAGTTGATTTTCCCAGAAATATGGACCGGCTGATTTCCCCCAGAATTAGTTTTATTACGATGTGTAATACGTTCTCCCACCCGGAGCGGTGCTATGACATACATATTTACATAGAATTGGGGTTCTTCACCAACTTAAATCCTCAGGGGCAATTATTATTACCCCCTCCCAAAAAACAACCTTCCAGGGCACAATCTACATACAATCAGCACTTTTTAACTCATTCCGTCCAACGGTTTAGGAGTGCATAGAAGACACACACACTTCTCAAATTGTAGTGTAATGAGTTAATTAGAAACAAGGAAGAGTTAGAAGGTGAACCTGTGGTTGGCTCTGTATGGGAGTGAATCCAGGAAGATCTAGGTGCAGGTATTCCAGTTGCACATTAAGGGCTTGACCTGCACTGGACCTCAAGCTTTCCATTGCTGAAGCAGAAGGTGGAGATACCACACTAACAGGTGGGACAAGAAAATGGGAAAGGATAACTGATGATGGAAAAAGGGATTTTGTGTTTTTTTTTTTTTTTTTTAAATGGCAAATGAGCATTTTCTTTGGAATAGCAGGCCAAGGATTGTGCATGAAATATGCAAAACAGTCAATGGAGGTGGGGTGGGGGGGGGGGAGGGGATGTGAGACAGGAATTCATTGAGAAAATTAAAAAAGGAGCAAACGTATATGACAAAGATTCCTTGTAATTTCACTCCAAAAGATCGTTCTACGAGGAAAAGAGCATCAAATCGTGAAGCACGTCATGAACTCCCAATCCCCCGATTTTGTGTAAAAAAAAAAGAAATTAAAAAAATATATATATTTTACAACTTGATAAAAGATGGAAACACTCCTCGTTTAAGGGCCTGTTGTCCTCAATGTTTGTTAGGTTATTACAGGCGCTCATGCTATCTTATCCCAATTATAGTTTGTGCAACAAATGATCACAGCTTTATCGTCCATATCCCCATCTCACTTAACTCTTTTATTACCAAAGGACACATTGGTCCCTAAATTTTAAAGTGGTGTATCTCCAATATTATATTACTAATGCTTTGTCTGTACATTGGCAAACATTATAGCTAACATTGGGTGAGAGCTTTTGTCGATTCCACAATTTTTTTGTTGTTGATTAGAAAAACTTGTATTTTTAGATCCTCATGGAGGATGTCTGGGTCTTACTCACGTTGTTGTTCTTCATCTTCTTCTTGTGGACTTTTTTGTTTCACAGCCTACCGTTTTCATCGAAACTTCCTGAAACTTGGCATATATATGTAAAAATACCCTGCGCAGACAGTAACCATCTTGAAAATTCCTCCGAGAAAAAAAAAGTTATGACGTCAAAATATCTCCGCTAATGGAAATCGCCGAAAAAATTATCTCCGAAACGAGGCAAGCTTTTTGAATTCTGTTTGCAGGAATCGAACAGGGCATTAGCAGAGATGAATTACCGCACATATGATACAGCACTATGACGTCTTATCAATTTTTATGACGTCATTCCTATTTTTTGAATTTTTGTTTCACAACCCAGAGATTTCATCAGATCGTGAAACTTGCCATGTATATGCAGAAAGCCCACGCACAGGCAGTAACCATCTCCGATTTTGGAAATTCTTCCGAGAAAAAAAGTTGACGTCATATCGCCACTAATGGAAATCGCCTTTACCATTATCTCCGAAACTGGGCAAGCTGTTTGAATTTTGTTTGCGGGAATCAAGCCGGGCTTTAGCACAGATAATTTATCGCAAACCTGATACATCACAATGACGTCATATTCGTTTTTATGACGTCATCATTAAGAGGACGAGGATCTTAGCTCATTTGAGCTTGTTTTTCATCATTCATCATGCATACTCTTGAATTTCAGTTCACTTGTGGGCCTGTTGGTCCATCGGATCAAGTCTTCATTCGTCTTCACGGCCTTGTTGCATACCTGTCTGCTGTACTGCTTGAGCTATTAGCTAGCCTTTCACCAAATCCAGATGTGCTTGGGCCAGGGCAAGGGATTATACATTTTATTATTATGGCCCAATTGTACCACTAGTATTATTGTTAATATTATTAGTATTAATTAATAATGCGTTACAATGTTATCATTTTTTTATAATTAGAATGCCATGCCGTGGAAGGACCTAATTGAGCCGCTCCATGCACCTTAACATGGCGTGCGTTTAAAACATGGGAATTCTTCCAGGTTCTTTGTAGTTCATTAACCTAATCAACTCAGGAGATGTGATGATCATTTTGGTGCATCACATTCCACATCAGAAAGTTCCAGTAGAAAAAAAACACACACCATCCATTTATAGTCGATATTCCTGATTACTAAAGCTAACGAATAATAAAATTGGATTTAAATTGGAAAATTACTTTGAAGATGCTGAAAGTCCTCAAAGGGTTTAAAAAGGTGTTTCCATATGTTAAATTATGTCAAGTATGCCCAAAAACGTAACAAATTACATGGCATGACTCGACACGATTGCAAGAGAATCTTGTTCAAGGAGCGAGTACAAATCTAAAAGCATTTTGAATTTGTATTCGTGATTATTATAGCCAAACTAATAAAAAAAAATTGACTTGATCTGAAAATTATTTTTAAGATGTTTGTGGTCCTCAAAGGGCTGAAGGACTAAATGAATGACCTTCACAGTCAGCAGTTTGAAAAAAATGCTGCTCACTGTAAGGTGAAATCACAGGTAGTTTCTCAAAAATCCTCCGGTGGTTGCTCTAATTTAGGGGTTGCCGCACATGGATGTCTGATTGACAGTCTGTGTATTGTATAGTCCTCCAAAAAGTGACGACTCCATCTACCTCTCTCAAACTACATGGACCAACTTTTAACCACTCTTCCCAACTCTCTCTTCCTCATGTAGTGATTTTTTTGGTAGTTTTACCAGAAGAGGGGTGCTGGCAGACCTTGAGCGCCCTGCGGAAATATGGGGATGGGACCTATCTTAGAGCAGAGGGAGTAAGGCCAGAGAGAAGATGGTAGAAGACAGAAAGACCACTGACCTGCCTCTGTGAGAGTGAGAGACCCAAAGACTCAGCCTCATCGCGGGAGATACTAATGATCCTAAATGCCTTGGTTTCCATGGGGTGAATCCGAGAAAGGTGAGAGGTGGGAGCACCAGCCTAGAGGGCAGAGCAGTACTCCATCAGGGTGTGGACGAAAGCTTTGTATACGGTCAGGAGCTCAGGTGTGCCAAGGAAGGACTTTGCATGATGGAGAATGCCGTCGGCAACTGGCTTTGTAGGCCAGCTTGGAAATATGGCTTTCCCAGGAAAGAGCATGGCAGATAGCAGTTCACTCGAATTAAAACCAGGTGGGGCTGACTCAGCCTGTCATCCTTCCGAGGTCAGCCGAATGAGTACCAGTGTGTTGGTAGAGGGGCACAGCATCAGTGGCATCGCTGCACTTCCAAGAAATGATGGCTCCCTGGCAGCCAAGCTGCCATATGCAAGAACAGAACTTGATCTGTGAACTTTCCAACCCAGATTTCTGTCAAAGGAAAATCTCCCCTTCTGGATTTGGTGAAGACCAGCTTGTACCTCGCCAATGTATCTTGCTCTTCCTCTGCCCCAATTATTTAATCTAATCGTGTGCTTGTGAAGGTCAACATCTCTCTGGCCATTCTCAGAGAACAGCTTCAGCACCAGAGTCCAGTTGCACTTCAGGACTGGTCTCCGATAATCGAGGACCCTTGATATTAACTCAGCCTGGGAATTCTTCCAGAGAAATATGCTCTCCCTTACAAACAGCTTAATTCCATCTCATCTTCAGTTATCATACCCATCCTCTCATGCATGGTACACTGAAATCCTTTGGTGAGGCAGTTGCCTTGAAACAACTTGCATTCTCCTCCTGGAATGCTTATCTAACCGAAAGTAACTTTAGATCATTCCACAAAGCCTGGAACAAATGTGTGTCCACTCTTAGGAGAGCCAGAAAACAGCATCTGTCCAACCTCAAGAATGAACTTTCAAACTTGTCTCCCTTCTCTAAAATCTGGTGGTGCCTTGTTAAGTCTGTTTGATGTACGCTTTCCTTCCATCCCATCTCTCTCCTCAAATGGCACCACCGCCAACTCTGTTCCTGAGAAGGCTGAATGCATCAATCCTGTGTTTGTTTCCAAATCCTGTGTCCCTCACCCCTCTCTCCCTCTGCACCCACCCCTCCCAGTTGTACCCAACTGCTCTTGGACTCTGTCTCTTGCATCTGATAAGGTGGAGATGTTTCTGGCAACCCTCAACTCTGACCCTGCAACTGGACCAGACGACAACAGCTCACATGTCCTAGAAACCTGCTCTGCTGCTTTTGCACTTCCTCTCTCTGCCCTTTTCATCCTGTTATTTGCCCGAGATCATCTTCCCTTTGTTTGGAAGGCAGGCAACATCATGACATTAAAAGGTGCAAAAATTGATCCCGTGACAAATTAACTTACTTCCAATCACCATCGTGCATAGAAAACCCCTTGGTATACAAAAAAATTCTCATCTTAGCTCTTACACGAGCCTCAACTTAGTATACCAAAAAACCCCCAAAAATTAGTAAAGTCATGGAATAAATCACGCTGAATCCATTCTCAACAACCCTGTTGAAGAAATTTGATCCTTCAAACTATTGGATCTCACTCTCAGTCATGATCTTTCTTGGGCAAACTGCATTTCAAATTTGGCCTCCAAAGCCAGTCACATCCACAATGGACATCCTCTGTTGTGTATATTCCTTCCTTGGCACATCTGAATTCCTATCCACCTACAAGGCTTTCATTCTCAGCTTGATAGAATACTGGTCTCCCCTCTGGGCTGGTGAGTGCCTCACACCTTACCCAGCTTGATGCTGCAAAAACCAAGGCCTCCAAGATCATTGGAATCTCCTGCGTTGAAGCTGAGTCTATGGACCCATCACTTTGCCATCATTGACAGGTTAGTGATTTGTCTTTTTTTAGGTCATCTCTACCGAGATGACCCAATAAAGCCGGACCAAATGTCCGTCCTTCCGTCAATTTTTCTTTCCGATCTTGATGAAACTTAGTATGTGGGTAGAGGTCGATGAGTGTTGCACAATGATATAACTTTTGTCTGGGTTCAAGGTCAGGGTCAAGGTCATGAGGTCACGTAAGTTATAAAAAAAATCGCCATTTTCAAAACATATCTCGTCTGCCATTCTACAAGATATTCGGCAACTGTTTATTGAATATGATAGAAAAAATATTATCTTGTATCTAAACCGGACAGATTTTTGAATTTCCGTCCCGTTTGGCCGCCACGTTACCTGGAAGATGGTCAAAAACACCTCCCGGTACAAAGAAAAGTTTTTACTTCCGATCTTGATGTAATTTGGTATGTGGGTAGAGGTCGATGAGTGATACCCAACGACATATTTTTTCCCGGATTCGAGGTCAAGGTCAAGGTCATGAAAGTTGTGAAAGTCGCCATTTTCAAAACCTATGTAGTCTGTCATTTTAGGAGATATCTGGCAACGGTTCATCGATTATGACAGTAAAAAACATGATAGAGATGACCGTCACCCCCACATGGGGGTAATTTTTTTCACTTCATTTCTGGTCTTGCACCCTATGTTCTCTCCATGCTTTGTCCACCCCAGGTATCTGCAGGGCGCACACAGTCCGCCAGCAACCCCCTTTTAGAGAAGCTCCCAAAATCCAGAACCACTGCTCACCTCTACTCATTCGTTCCTCTTTTTCCCACCTGTGGAACCAACTTCCATATTCTCTTCAATCTCCTGTTCTTCCCTCTGGGTCTTCAAGACAGATGTTCACCTCCATCTCAGATCATCTGCCATCCAAAAACCATGATCCTTTCTATACCCATCAAACCACCCCCTCCAAAATTTTGCTTCTGTATCCATCTTGTCCACCCCTTGCATTCTCAACTTTCCCACATTGTTGCCCCACATTCCTTGTTTGTCCGTCTCCATCTATTCCCCTCCACTCCCGGGCCCTGCTGTTGGCATTTCCCCCTTCTCTTTCTGCAGTTCCTTCTGTTATGTTGCGTCCTGATCCTTTGTGTTCCAGCTCTTCCAGGAGCCTCGACTCTGTATACAAAAAATAAGGACAGGAAAAAAAAAGTGAGCAACACACGCTCTTAGGGCAGTTCGATTTCACACAACTATAGTACCTTACAGCTACACACGTCAAATATACATGCACGATTAAATACAGGACTTCAAAGTTGACATGAGCTTGATGAACATGAAGCCCCTTTATGCCAGGTGGCTTCTATCAGCCTTCATCACATTTAACCAAGGGAGATGTCATTAAGCAAGGCTGATGGAGAAGTGGAATTGAGGCGTGTCGACACATCCCGTGCAAATGAGTAGGACTTGAACAAGCGCCATTCCGGTTTGAACTTTGATCTGAAATTGTTTAAGGTTTCATCGCGTTCACCATTAATCTTCTGTAATTTCACTTGTTCTTTTAAAGATCTCATTGATTCCCTTTCAATACAAATCTGTTTTGTTTACCTCCTAAATTTAATACCTGGAAAATAATTCGGCACAAAACTCCTATGATGCTTTTTGAAGCGTCATATTGACAAACGCAAATAAGCGACATCCTGGACCTTGCTGGTAGTTCTAAACTTACTGATATGGCACCAGAACAATTTTGGATCATTGAAGTTATGCAGCAAGTTATTGAATTCTTGACAATACAAACATGACAGAGATACGGACGAAATATACAGTCTGATCTTGTTGGAAATAAATTATATATATGTATATGCTTACAACTTTGCAGATATTAATTTTCGTTGTGATTGCGGTGACGATTCAACCGCAAAATTATCTTACCGCAAATTAAATGGCAGTCACACTGCTGGCTTTCCAACCCAACAGACAAGACTGACTCTTCCCATTAGTATATGATATGAATACCAGTATATTTATGGTGATAGCAAGCAGACTTCATTGTTGCAACACACATACTGTTTACTCTTTGAAAAATGACGTTTCAAAATTATTTATTTCCAACAAGATCATCTTCCTGTATATTATATATAACAATTTATCACACAGATAGTGAAAGCATTTTAGAGCAGAGAACATATTACGATTATAAACTTACCAGTTGGAATAGCAGAGCCTTTGTTGATGAGCAGTGGCTTCCTCAGCTCGCTCTAACGTTCGGGCTGTGGATGGATAAAGATTCGTGATAAACTTGGTAGTAAGTGCAGAAAAAATTCTTGGAATTTCGTGAGAGGTGATGGAGATAGAAAGGGGGAGAGGCGTGATTGGGAGGAAAGAACGACAATAACATGGTAAAACTTGGATATGAAAGTTGGAAAATGTATCTTGTTGGAAGACGAGTAGAAATGCTGACCTTTCCTGTCTGGTTTGAGTTCTCGATTGATAGGTGGTGGTTCAAAAGGGACACTTGGAGGGCTGGACAAATCACAGAAAGTTTCAGCAGATGCATCACTTCGTAACTGTTCTTGGACCTGTCCAGGCTTCATGGGAAGGTAGCTGCCATCGTCATTATGCACGGTTGGTGGAGATCCGTCAGAGAGCAGGAAGGCTGAATCCGGACCAGGGGAGGATAGCAGGCCAGAGGAACACAAGCCGGGTGATGCAAGAGAGTCACTGGGGGAGCTTTGTGACACTGAGTGAGACAGACAACTTCCGCTCATTGGTACATAACCCTCGCTTGCCTCTTCTTCGTCACTGGCACAGCTCTCTTCACTGTTGGTCTGGTGAAGGGAAGGAGGGGAAAAGTCATTGGATGAGAGAAACCACACATCTGTATTGAAATAATTAGACAAGTTCATGAAAAAATTGGTTAAGAAATAGTAACTCACCTTGTCAGTCATAGAATCTACAGAACAGCTGAATTGCATGGGACGAGGAATGTCATAAGTTTGGCCTGTAAAGCACAAAGATAGAAGGGTTTCAGGTCATTCGACTGCTGATTGTTTTTATTGTTTATGACGTCATGGCTTTGGGAAGAGCTAGAACCCAGAACATAGTGGAAGGCAAGTGAGGGGACATGACGAAGGATAAAAATGAGATCAGAGCGAAGGGGAGTGACATTTCAGTTAATTTTTGTTTTTTGTTATCCACGTGAAACATGTAAATTGTTCTTCCACTGGCAATTCAATTTAAAAAGGGTTCATCGCATCCATTATTTCATTAGCATTAAACATGTGAATCAAAATGGGCACAAATGATGGTCGAAAATGACAGTACAAGGTACGTGGAGCATGAAGGTGAATGCCTGAAACATTAAAACTAAAACAAATATGAAGTGGGTGTGATGGATCCTGCATTACCCTTTGAACCTTAAACAAAGCATGTTTCTCATACAATGTACAAATCGAGGGAAGGTTTGACCATATTACACACTGGGCAATTTTTCTAACATTCTCTTTTGAAAAATTACCAAATGTACATATCAAACTGAATGTAAGAATACTTTGAGAATCAAGGACTAATAGTTAAGAACCAAGATGCTATTAGTGACGAGAAACTTTTAATTTCCTTAAAAAGTACAATCGTTGGTTCGCTTTACCGGCTAAGACGTGGGAATTGTTGCTCCATTTCAATGTTATCCATCACTGTGCCAAAATACTTATCCTCAGAAACTTGTTCTTTACTATGGTCATTAATAATCAAAGGGTTATGGCCACATGCTCACTGGTGAAAGTCAAAAATCATTTCCTTTGTCTTGTTGACATTAAGAACTAAATAATGGCTCACACACCAGTCCTGAAACTTGCGAACGTTGTTCGAAGGGGGAGACTCCATGGCGAACGTTGTTCACATATTCATGCGAATGAATGAGCTTTATCTAACTTGTTCACCCCACATCAAACACAGCAAGAAAAGGAAGGGAAAAACGGGGAGGAAACAGAAATGAGCAAGAAATGAAAGAGAGGGAGGAAAACAACGTGGACATGAAGAGGTTGGCTTGGGGAAGATGAATGAGGGTAAAAAATATTGTTTTCAGCTATCGGGTTCGTCCAGTTCGAGTCCCAACGAACTGAGTCAAAGCAGTCATGATGGCCGACTGATTTATCGTTCCACGTCGGATGACGGGCCTGTCTTCCACAATATATTCCAATGGAACCACCAAGATAGTCGATGGGTCATGGTAATTGGTATCGTGCATCTATTCTCCAAAGACAACCGAGCAGGGTCACTGACCGGGTGCAGCCACATTCTTGTACTAGGCACTATTCACCCGAACCCAATCTGTCCTTGAACTGATGTGAACAACTAAAACTAGTGATCAGACACACTCAAATCACCAAGAGACTAATTGTGACCCTCCAGTACAAAACCAGTCGGAAGTCGCAAAAATTCAATATCGAGTTATTGTGTTTATTTGAAAGCCCATAAAATAATCTTCACAACGGTGTATTACACATGGTGGTCTGTCAAAAACTGACCGAGATATCTTACGATGACGTTTTACAACACACGTTTTTGGGAAAATCGAAATAACCAGATATTAGCTTCTGGAGTTTATTTGGACTATGTTTGTTTATTTTTTAATTTGGACTATAGTTTATTAGTTTGGACTACGTTTGGATGGGTGGATGGATGAACCATTAACGGACTGCCTTCAACCAGTTTGTTGGGCAGCTGGTCCGATTCCACCCACAACAAAAACAAGAGCGCAAGTGAGTACAATATACGCCCGAACAAGAAGGTATATACAGAATTGTGCTACTACATGGAAAACAGCATCCTGGTTGCCATGGCAACCACTTTAGATGACGAACGTATGTCATGACACACCGTCTCCACAGTCTGTACCTATGTACCAAATATGAAACGTGAAAGTTGAAAACTTTGGGAGTTACAGTGCGGACAGGAACGGATGGACGGTATCACATAATATGCCCCGATATATATATATATATATATATATATATATATATATATATATATATATATATATATATATATATATATATATATATATATATATATATATATATATATCGGGCGTATAAAAAATCATACGTCCGCGAGTTTGTAAAGGCCACAGTGTGCACAGGCCTCAGACCTCTGGTGTCAGCCTCTCGGCCAGTGAAATTGGAAGTATCCAAGCTACATAACCACAATGCATTATGAATGTACATAAGCAGTAGGCATGCCTTTGCTTCATGCACATAACCCAGGTTATTTTTTAAATCATTTTTGGAGCCATCGAAGCCACGGTCTGTTGCCGAAACACTGCCCAAATGAAGGGATGAGCAATTTGTGAAACAGGTTTTTGTGCATAATTTTGGTTTTAGCTGGAGTTTTCAAGGCTGATTAGTGTGAAAATATCAAAGGGTCACCCGTCATAAGCATGTTTTGCTTCATTCATGTAATATGAGTAACTGTACATTTGACTAATATGTCACCAATTTAAATTACACTCGAGAGGACTTTCTGTACTTTTGAAGACGGTACAATGCGTCGTCTTTCATGAAAGAAAGGTACGTTTTGATTGCAACACATGCAGAGAAAAGAAAATGGTCTTGGAGGTAATGCATGTTGATATTTAAAATTATATTTAAAAAAAAAATGTATATATTTGAAGTTTTTAATAAAACAACTCCAACCTGTCATTTTGATGCTCTTTTATGCTATACACTGATG
This sequence comes from Eptatretus burgeri, assembly GCF_056783735.1. Lineage (NCBI taxonomy): Eukaryota > Metazoa > Chordata > Myxini > Myxiniformes > Myxinidae > Eptatretus > Eptatretus burgeri. The sequence goes on along the minus strand of NC_140976.1, from coordinate 35,978,204 downwards.
TTTTTATGCGTAATTTCGATTTTAGCTCGAGTTTTCATGGCTGAATAGTGAAAATAGAGAAGTGTTGCCTGTAATTTTGATGGGTTTTTCTGCTAGTCCAATAATAACTGGAACGGCATTCAGTAGAGTTCATAGTCTTGCCTCGCACGTTTATTCGTGAAGAAAAATACCATCGTTAACTGAACATGCTACAAACCCCATGGTGGTTGATTTCCCCATGGTTGGTTGATCATATGTCTGAAGCTTCACATCTATTAATTAGGTGGTTCTGAAGAAGATTTTTTTTTCTTCAAAATTTTATTTTGAATCCAATACGGCCACCAGACCACATGACGGACGACATAAATTTAATTGTCCACTTACATCGGGCCGTATATGAGATATATGATTTTTTTTTTTAGGTAAGGATTTTTATTCAACCAATCATGGCATTGTTATCCCCCAATATCATCCAGGAATGGAACAAAAGAAGGAAATTAGAAAAATAAGTTTTCCAAAAGGACATATGAAGATTAAACATTTTTATCTTGCCAAAACGAAGTTTTTGCAAGATATGTTAGTCAGCTTGTATGTTTTTATTTTTTTTTATTTTTTGTTTGTTTGTTTGTTTATTTGTCTGTAATCACGTATAAAAAATTCTGCAGAGCACAGTTATCATTGGAAATTTTTGTAACTTCGCATATCAGAGGCCTATAGAGGTCCCTTTCAGCGCATAAAATTTTGAAGGTCAAGGTCACTTTGTGGCAAATCAGGGGAGTCGCCGAAACCCTTATTTTTTGAGTAATTTTGATCGGATCGTCTTCAAACTTCATGGGAATATAGTTCATGGTCTGGCGCTCAACTAATTAATTTTTGGTGGCGATTGGCCTTGACCTTCATGGTTAGCGCCTCAGGTCAAATTTTCAAGTTTTAGGAACCATATCGAGTAGTACCTCAAATTGAACACCTCGATGAGTGCTTTCTAGATATGTCAAGCTTGAGACATTATGACGTCATTTGGTGACGTTATGAGGCAAAAGCATATTTTTCATGGTTACTCTGTAGAACGATTCTCATCGGAATCTCTCGTAGGCAGATATTCCTCAAGGAGTCGCTCCTGGTGGATAGCAGCTCTGTTCACCTCAGTGTGACCTCAAAGAAGTCACACGTGGTCACCTTTTGGCAAGATACGGGTCACCCTGTGGGTGACATTGGTTTATTAAATTGTCATTTGAGTTGGCAGAATGAGAGGGGGACGAGGAGGTGGGAAAAGGGAAATGAGGAAAGAAATAGTTTTTGGACTGAGACAAGCAATGAGCTCAGAATAAACAATGAATGACATTATTATTATTATTTGTGCCAGTTTTGAGAAGGATGAAGAAGGAAATGCTTTAAGGCAGGGTGACAAATAATGAGTTTGACAAAAGACAAATTTAGTTAGGAGTGAATGAGGGAGTGGGCCTGATGAACATGTGACAACCAAGGAACGAGGTGGATCATCAAAACATTAGGTAAGGGGGACCTTTTTATTGATTTTATGAAAGGTATAAGGAAGAGAGAGTGAAGGTGGGAATTAGGATAATGAGACAGTTGGAGGAGGTACAAACAAGTGGGGAAAAAGCGGGTAGGCCCAATTATCCGAGGCAGAAACACAAGATCAAAATAACCGAATGGATACATCCTTAGGATACGGCAATCAACACACGATACGAACAACAATTGATACAAACAAAACTGCACAATCAATAACACTGAACAACAAATTTCAAATTTTTTTTTTTACTGGAGATGTGTAAAGCGATTAAGACTAATTTGGGTACGCTGATTTCAAAAATCATAACCGTTTTGCTGTATCACATCAGGATTTTCAGGAACAGAAATATTCCCATTGCCTAGAAGTCAGGATTTCAATGAAATTTACATATGTCTTTAACATGTCTATTTCGTACAATTGTTGTTAACTTGTGTTATATTTCTTTCTTTCAGATAAAGATGAGTAGGCATTCCTGTACCAATCATCCTGACAACTTCTGTTATGTCTGTGGTCGGTATACCAAAAAAGATCAACAGCGAAGTATATCTACAGCAGTGAAAATGAAGGCCGCCTACTTTCACTACTTCGGGTGTAAGGTGGGGGACCAAGAACAGAGCTGGGCACCACACATCTGCTGCACAAGCTGTCACACAACCTTGACTCAGTGGTTGGTGGGCAAGCGCGCGAGCATGCCATTTGCGGTGCCCATGATATGGCGTGAGCTGCAGAATCATCATGATGATTGTTATTTCTGCTGCACAAGCATCGCCGGCTTCAACAAGAAGAATAAAGGTCACATCAAGTATGCTGACTGCGTCTCTGCTCGTAAACCTGTGCCTCATGATGACGAGAACCCCGTTCCAACACCTCCAGCTGATCAGAACATAGCTGTAAGCAGTGGTGAAGAGGATGGTGATGATGAACCTTTTGAACCCGACACTCAAGAATCACACCTTCTGAACCAGGGAGACTTAAATGATCTTGTAAGAGATCTCTCGCTGTCAAAGGCGAAGGCAGAGCTGCTTGGATCAAGGCTGCAGCAGTGGAATCTACTTGAACCTAACACCAAGATATCCTTGTTCAGAGCACGTCACAGAGACATGGCTGAGTTCTTTGAGATGGAAGACACGATGACATTCTGCAGTGACATCAACGGTCCGTTGAAAGAACTTGGGTGTGATCACGATCCTGCAGACTGGCGCCTCTTCATCGACTCGGGGAAGAACAGCTTGAAGGCTGTTTTGCTCCACAATGGCAACGAGAAACCATCAGTCCCACTGGCTCACGCGTTCGGCATGACAGAGACCTATGAGACTATGCGGCAGCTGCTTGATTCCATCAAGTACAATGACTTCAACTGGCACATCTGCGGAGACTTGAAAGTGGTGGCGCTGTTGTTAGGGCTGCAGTCAGGCTACACGAAATACATGTGCTTCCTTTGTCTCTGGGATAGCAGAGACGACAAGAATCACTGGACGAAGAAAGATTGGGAAGAGCGAAAAGAGCATGTACCTGGTCGACACAACGTGAAGCATGTCGCCCTTGTCGACCCAGCCAAGGTTTTCCTTCCACCACTCCACATAAAGCTCGGCTTGATGAAAAGTTTTGTACGGGCAATGGATCTGAATGGGCGTGGGTTTTTATACCTCAAGGAAAAGTTTGGCAACACCTTGTCGGAGGCCAAGATCAAGGCTGGTGTCTTTGTTGGACCGCAAATCCGACAGATTATGAAGGACGAAACTTTTCCGACAACTCTAAACCCCAAAGAGCTGGCAGCGTGGAGGAGCTTCAAAGCTGTGACGGACAACTTCTTGGGGAACGAGCGCGCGGACAACTATGAAGAAATAGTGCAGCAGCTGCTGGAGTCCTTCAGGAAACTTGGCTCCAGGATGTCCCTGAAAATCCATTTCCTACACCAGCACCTGAACTTCTTCCCTGACAACTTGGGAGCAGTCTCGGACGAGCACGGCGAGCGATTCCACCAAGAGATTTCACTCATGGAGACGCGTTACCAAGGGCGGCACAACCGGCGATTACACAATGGGCGATTTCTGCTGGTTCCTGCATCGTGAAACTGACACAGAGCAGCACAAACGCAAAGCCAAATGCCTAAAGCATTTTTAATTACATTCTAGTGGAGTTTTTCTGTAATTTCTATAATTTTGAAGCATTCATGATGAAATAAATGAATAAATGAATTTTTGTAAATTTCATTGAAATCCTGACTTCTAGGCAATGGGAATATTTCTGTTACTGAAAATCCTGACGTGATACAGCAAAACAGTTATGATTTTTGAAATCAGCGTACCCAAATTAGTCTAAATCACTTTACACATCTCCAGCAAAAAATTTTTGTTGTTCAGTGTAATCAATGACAACAGAGAGAAATCTGGAATGGTTAATACTTAATTTTGGACTCAAGAGAATAACACGTGCCACCACTGGAAACTAGAAGAAGCAAGTACTTTGTGATGCCTGTGGAACCCCAAGTAAGACTATGCCAATTTGGGGGGATGGGGGGGGGAATACGTAGCTGGAGATATTCACCAATTCCAAGTCCATCACACTCACCATCTCTGTTTAAAGACCGTGTGGTGAACTCACTTCACTTCTACGATCCACACTGCCATGGAGTATGGACATCATCTGTGCAATGGTGTTGCTGGATCTCATGTTGTACCTCTGGAGGTGGTGGAATCCAAGGCATTGAGGCCATTTTGTGTTCCTCACCACCAAGCTGAAATGCAAGGCCTACTCTCCCACCGCACACAGACTGGTGGCTGAACACCTTTCCATCACCTGGTTTCTGGTCTCGACCCACCTGCCCTCTCAGCGAACAATCTCTCAGGAACTGGACCGTATTGAACTCGATGAGCAACCCATACCTCGTTACCCTCCCCAAATCCAGGCTAACTGCATCACTCTCCCGATCGTGGGCTCTGTTTGGTCATCCACCAGCACTCGATTTTGTCAATTACTTTCTCCATGAAACAAACAGCAAAGGTAATGACTTGCTCTGTTGCTCATATGTTATTGGCTTTGATCACATGGTCACAAACCTGCCTCATATCGGCCACTTTGTTACATTTGTAAGTGTGACAAAATGGAAGCAAAAACAAGTGATTTAACAAGCATTTCCATTTCTTGGCTAATTTCGATACGTGTGTGATGTTAAAGTTATTTTTATTAATTATTTCCCTCTTCACATTACACCGATGAAGTATCCTTGTGTACGTTGGAGTCTACGTGCTAGACAAAGGTCCACAATAGAGGATGGAAAGATAAAGACCGCGCTCATATTACGTGGATACCTGCATCGCTTGCACGATCCACTACTTCCTGAGCCTCGGTTTTGCCCTGATATGCAGTCTGTTTAGTGGAATGCTCCATAATAGTGTTAACAATTTATGGGTAGCTAAAGTCGTTTATTTTCCTCGTTACCCACGATTCTGTTTGTGGTGTTAACATAAAAATATCTGCTTTCTCCAGTTTGTAACAGCGAGTGTAAGAGTCGCACAGGAAGGGTAAAACACACAGGTCATTCAGAATGACCTTCTGTAAGAAGGGAAGGTAAGGAGACGGGAAGTAGCAGAGCTAAGACAAAGAGAGCTTGTTGATCCAGGCCTTGAACTGTTGATGGTTGTCGATTGTGGGAAAAGCACAAGGTTTGCTGAGGGCTCATGTAAGGGCTCAATGGGATGAATGATAATGTTACCATTGCAAAAAAGATGTTTATGTTCGTGTTCATGGGTTATCTCTATATATTATGTGAGATAAGGGAGAAGAAGGGTAGAGGTAGATATATTATATAAAATCCAGGCTCATGGAAGAGAGGAAACTGAGGACAAAAAGGCAACACTATCAGTGGGGAAGTTGGGGGGTACGAGGTGGATGCAACAAGCAACGGAATAATGACAGTGGAGGGGTGAACACCTGTAAAGGTGGTGTTAATGGGGGTGTAAGATGTCGTGGGTAGTGATGGAGGATGGAAGGGATGAATTCATGAGAATATCTTCAACCTGCTTCAATAGCTGTTTAAAAGGGAGAGGAGGGGGGGGGCGTGGGGGAGGATGGAGAAAACTTAAAATACTGTTGGAAAAGATCTGTGTAGGTTTCGGTGAGGAAGGGGTTTTTTTTGATGTACAAGGAATGAATGGGAGGAAGGAGGTAACTGTCGCCATTTTGTGGTAGGTGTTACATAAACGGTCCCCAAAATGACACACAAGCAGTCATTGTCGATTTGAACACACAACCTGCAACATTCTTACAGACACGTCTGAGCATCACAAATACGAAGATCCATTTTATTTATTCTCTCAACTTGAATCTTAACATACAAATTAAGGAATTATTTTATCCAAATAAAGAGGCCATTTGTGGGCATAGAAAAATTAAAGTTGAGTAAACCAAGTTCTGGGGCAGTGAATGGATGTCAGAATGGAAGATATCAACTTGTGCAGATCGACCGAGGTCAAATTTGGGTGCGTTGCTGTTTGTAATTTATACAAATAAAATGGATGAAGCAAGTCAAATTAGGCCACAACGAGAGCAGTGAATTTTGGTAGCTGCATTTGAGTGGGTTTTTGAATGACTTGAGTGGTTCCAGAGTAATCAGATGTTCGATGTGAAAGAGACTAGAGGAGTGAAAGTTAAAGAGATGAAATTTAGATGAGAGAGAAGGTTATGTGGGGACACGCCGAGCTGCGGGCGTACACCATCTTGCCCCCTTTACAAGTACCCCTCCCCCTTTGTCTTGGGTCCCTCATCTCACTATTTATTGTATGTTTTGGGCTATTTACACCCCCCCTCATCCTCCTTTTGCCACAAGGTATAAAAACAATTAATTAAGAGATAGGCTGTGCGCTTCTTCGGTTGCCTCCTGCTAGGTGAGAGTACAAACATCACAGTGAATTGCAGCATCGGTGTTGATACGATTCAGTGTCATGGTGGAGACATGACGGGCTCTTCCTTCTTCGAACGTGCATTACCCCTGTGTTTGTATTGATTTTTCGGGTTACATACTTTTTGCAATCAAGCCAATTACTCCCCACCCGTAACTAGTAAAAAGTAGGAGTACTTCTTCGAGTCACAGCAAACAAAAGGTAATTTGTCATTAATTCTGATCCCACCTCGTTTAAGTTTGTGAATGAGGCAAATGGGGTTTAAGTTTGAGTCAGTTATATATGTACAGTGGGAGCAAATACTGATTGGGTATCACTGTGTACAAGGAAGGAGAAGTTGAAGTGTGGGTAGGCAAAGTGTATTCCTGGTAAACCTTTTCTAGGGAGGGCTGCCGATTCAAACGGTCGTTTCTGAGAAGTGTTTTACACAATACAAGCCTCACACCCACGACACTGCACACTCCACCCTCACGATAGCCAGCAATGGTTATGTATATGCCAACAGTCAATTACAACGCACTCTTGAAAACACAAAAAAACTCCAAATCAAGTGGTCTTCACCCTGAGATTTAAAAACACGAGAATGTGTCCAAAAAGGCGCGTCGAAGAAAATCGACGTTGCACGGTGCAGTTCGTAACCAAATCGCCCTATGCTTCCAAAAACAAGGTTGTGGGTTAAAAGCGATCAATTTGAACCTTTTAATATGCTTTACATTGTAAAGTGGATGTTGTCATTGTCTCAATCTCCCAGTCTCTCCCTCTCTCTCTCTTATCCATTATTATGTTGTGTCAAAGGGCAACATGTGCTCATCAATAAACCCAGCCTTGTTTTCCTGCAGGCAGACTGCTTATCTCCACTATTTTGTTCCGCTTTTCTCCCACGTGTGGAAGGCAGACTTCCCATTTTGTGTCTAACTCGGCCCCATTTCCTCAAAGGTGGCTGGTCGTCGCATAGGTTCAAGAAAGCGTATAAAGCCTGCATTATAGTACTCTCAAGGTGGCAGGTCATCGCACAGGTTCAGGAACGCGTATAAAGCCTGCATGAAAGTATCCACACCGCCAAATAATATCTTTTGACTCTGAATGAAAAGAAATCTTTGAAATTTTTCACAATTATCGCAGAAAGGCCATTCCAAAGTTCTAAAGCCATTTACCTGAAGCCTCGTCGACCGGCTCGTGGACATGTCCAATCTCATTACGGGTCTGTTACCACCTATGCGATGAATAATCTGTAAATAGTCAATACGATCATCCACTTCGATATGATCAGTAAGTGTGTCACCTGAGTTTTAATAAGTCAGTGGCTGACTTAAAAAAAAAAACAAAAAAAAAAACAATTGCCTCAATTGCGACGTTACCTATTAAAGACAGATATTAATAAAAATGAAGCAATGAGAATGAAGGAAGGAAATTCATTGTCGTTAAGGTTACAACTTGTGATTGCAAAATTACAAGCATAATTCAAAACTTGTCGGAGATCAGAGAGGGCTTTGAATCGTTGATATTTAGTATGTGACCCATTACCAACATGCCTGATTGGCGAGGTGATAAAATAATTCTTCAGGAGAACGACAAGAGGATCAACAGACAAAATAGGCCAAAGGGAAAACAGTGGGACAATAAACAGACACACTGCAACACAAGAAGAGGAATTAAGTTGCACACTGGTAAGAACAGGGTGTTCGGGAGAGGCTGGGGGTAAAGTTCAGCGCAGTACGAATGGGGAGACCATGGCATGGTGATGACATGATTTGCGATCCCAAAGAGATGACCTCTGAAGAATGGACTCAGGGAGGCAGTTGCACAGGTAAGGAAAGAAAGGCTGAGGGAGTGAAGCTGAGTATGAAAACTTTTTTTGTATACATCATCTAGGCTCATGGAAGAGCCAGTGCTAGTACAATGAATGGATCAGGACAAAAGGAACAGCAGAGAGATAAGTTGGAAACACTAACAACAGAGCCAAAGGCCAAGACAGAGAGAGGCAGACAAACAATGAGTGTGGAGAAGAGTGGGGGGGGGGGCAAGGAGAGGATGCATGGGATGGACAAGATGGATACAGAAGGAAACTCTCAGGAGGGAAAACTGGAAATTTGGAAGGAGGAGGGATTGGGCTGGGAGTGTATGACGAAACAATGATGGGGGGGGGGGTGGTTGTGGGAGCATACTTCAGAGGTTTTATATTCACAGGTTTTAATTGGTAACTGCTAAACACCATTGGTTTTCATGGGTTTCAATTGGTAAACTTGATTGGCCCCTACATTTTCTGTTTCAGGGTGTGATTGTAGAACATTACTCCACCACAAATTTTGTGCTATCCACCTTGTATCGTTTTCAGTCGACTAGGTCCACCACCACCAGGAGGCATTTCTACTAAACATTCAACCAAAACCATTATGCTTCACTTACGCTGTGTGGACTGTGCTTCGCAGCTGACAGACCTCTGGTAGCTTGTACCTGTTGCTGCGATTGAGCCTTGGGAGTAGCTGCTGAAACCAATCTCTGCGGCTTCTTCCTGACATCTTTGATTCTTTCACACCTCTTTCTACTTTATAACATTTCTCTTTATTGCCCCCCTCCCCTATGTCTGTCTGTTCATCCTACCTGTGGTGTTTCAGACTTTTTTCCCCATACCCTTTAACATATTCAATTGAAACTTGGTACATTGCTTTATTATGATAAGTTAGAGAACAAGTTCAAGTTTCAAGGCATTTCGTTAAGTTTTCACAGAGTTATGTCCTTTTTAGACTTTTATCACATGGGGGGGAGGGGGGGTTGACTCTGCCCGTCATCCTTCTGAGGTCGGCAAAATGAGTGCCAACCTACTGGTATCCTTGTCGGAGTGGCGACCCGTCCAGGATTGTGCCGAATAGTCAAGGAGACTGCTTAGGCAACACCAACGCTCTGCACAGAGTATGGTCCCGATGGATGGATGGATCAAATCGGTCAAGGACATTTGTTGCAAAGCAATTCTCACTCTTGTTGAACTTGTGGTGTCTTCTATTTTTCATCATTCATATTGCATGCACAATTATTCACCACGAGCAAACTGCTCAGTCTGAATTAATTTAACACAAGCTCACCATTTTCGAGTCAAAACAGATCCACGTGCCCAACGTACAACACCTGGATGATTTGTTATTTTCACTAGGCGCGGTTTAGCAGGAATGAACGAACAACCAATCAACTTCCTGCACTTTTCCTTCAAAGGGGAAGATTTAGACCAGTGTTTCTCAAGGTGGGGCGGTGGGGCGTGGCAATATTTTGGTGGGGCATGAGGATTCAGAATTAATGAATCAATATACGATCGCTTTAATAGCTTTGCTACGAGTTCCCTTCTTGGTTGACTCAGCCATTTCTGGTGGATTTATCTGAAGTACCAGAGCAATACCAAGAGTTATGCGAGTTGCAACAAGATGAGTCTGTGAAAACTCTTTTCAAGATCAAAGGAACCATGATGCGGCTGTCTGAGGAGAGCAAAAAGAAATACCCAAACTCGACTACTTTGGCAAGGGAAGTATTGATAAAGTTTCCATCATCTTATTAAGTCGAATGTGGATTTAGTGTCATTACCGATTTGCTGCAAGCGAAGAGAAATCGACTGGAAATCACGAAACGTGGTGATTTTAGGCTGAAACTGACAAAATTGGTTCCTCGAATCAAACAAATCTGCAGCCAGTGTCAAGGGCAGGGCTCCCATTGAAGTGAGTAGCAATTTAATAAAATGTGCAATAAAGTTTTGATAAAGCCTTTTGAATACATATGTAGTATATACTATAGTGTCTCCAATCATGGTGGGGCGTACGATTTTTTTGAAAATCAAAGTGGGGCGTGGGACAAAAAAAAGGTTGAGAAACACCGATTTAGACGTTTCCGCATGGAAGGACCAGGTGGATCTTAATGCAGCAAAGCACACCATGGTGGTGGGACAATCAGTCTACGGTTCCTTACTGATTTATTTCCCAGACTTTCAGCGGACTCCTCTTATCACCTGCTGGTTTTATTAATTGCGTGGAAAATCCGCACATTGGAGATACTTCTGCAACTCTGTTCTTATCTTCGTGGATTTTCTCCTTCGGTGAACTCCACCACGTTTAACATCTATACAACCTATTTTCTTCATGCTTGTGCCCATTATATCATGGAGTATTTACTCTCCCACACTGTTTTTGTTAACCCGCAGCTTTTATCTTTTCTCCCATGGAGATTTAATATTGTGACGGTTTTGGAAATGTACCCGAGGGGAGAGCATAAACATTTATATGGAGGAGACCAGAGGATGAGATTTAATTTGTTTATGTCTAGGTAGACCTTTCCCCCTTATCTAAGGCTTTGGGGGGGGGGACATGCATTGAGGTTAGTTTGTGTATCCCCAGTGTGATGTCTCTCCCCCCCCACCCACATCTGCTACTTTAAATTCTTCTTTCAATACACCATCGCTCAATTTAACAATCCCTCCTTCACCCCATCGGTTTTACCTTCAACTCCGCAACCAGTCAGTCATCCCTTTCCATTTCCACTCCATCAAAGCATTATTTTATTTCGCACATTTGGTCCATCTATTGTAATTAATCCTTTGGGCCGATGGGATTACCTTCACCGCATCAGTCTTTGTTCCTTCTTGCATTTCACACATTTGTGGCGTGCGATACAACACATCTAGTATGCACAATACAGTGCACAGTGTAGACTGGAACGTTTTCGCATGAGGGAGGGAGCAGGGGCTCTCGTTGCTGCCTTGGGCGCATGAAAGGAGGGGTGCGGGCACTTGTGGCCATCACCACAGGGTGATGTGGGATTTTCCACAAGTTGCATCGTGGACCCACTCCCAATCGGAGGCACATCAATGGGAGAGAGGCATGCTTGAGATTTGAATAGCAAGGCCATCTGGTGAGCAGAAAAGAATGCAGCTGGGACATCCATCCATCCATCCATTGGGACCATACTCTGTGCAGAGCGTTGGTGCTGCCTAAGCAGTCTCCTTGGCTATTGGACACAATCCTGGACGGGTCGCCACTCCGACACAGGATACCAGCAAGCTGGCACATTTTTTGCCGACCATTTGGTCGACCTCGGAAGGTCCATTTTTGGACCTGGTCCATTTTGCCGACCTCGGAAGGACAACAGACAGACAGTCAACCCCACCTGGTATTCATTCAACAGCCGAGTGGGATTTGAACTCAGGATCCGAGGATCCCAAGCCCAGCACCCTAACCATTAAGCCAACACCAGGCATGGATGGGACAGAAGTCACCGAAGAGCTTGTTCAGAGAGCAATATAAAAAGCCCAGAACGTGGCTTGGTTCGTGGTGGAACTGCTTGTCCCATGTGTGCAGCAGAAATGGAGCTGCTTGCCATTGGCATTCTGGGGACGCCAGAGAGGATTTGTCGACCTGTGCTGGATGCCTCAGAAACAGCTGCACATCCCTTCACACCACCGCCAATCTTTCCCATCCTTTCCCCCCAGTATATTTGGATGAGCACAGCCCCGTTGGGTTGCGTGAGGTGAGGGAAGGAGTCGACCCCACACTCCATTCTTTTCTTTCTCCTCAGTTCTTCTTGTCTCTTCTTCCCAGACTTCATAATGGCCATATGTCTTTTGTCCAAGTAAGTCTGTGGAAGTGGAATATGTGTTCGGGTTAAATCTGCTCCACTGTGCTTTTTGCCTGTAAATACACGTTCGATGATTGCTTGCTTGTGTGTATGTAAATAAATAGTTGTTGGTTGTTCTTTCAACAACCAACAAAGGGCGGAGGAGCTCCTTGTGAGCCAACGGCCATCCATATCTAGTGCCCAACTGTGTCTGCGGACGTCCTCCTGCAGTTGGGTTACTTCTTATTAGGAGGTTGGTGGCAGGATTTGCACTCCAGCCACCGTAAAACGCTTCATTCCGCAAAACGCAAAAACGCAAAAAAATCTGAAAACCCACTCCGTGGGAGTACCTCCTGTGCAGCTTCCCTTCGCAGGGCAGCTCACCGGATGATGGGATTGGGGCAAAGCCTTCGGGACCCCCAATCTTTGATAGGAGGGAAACCACGGGGTAACATCCCTGGGTCAGATTGCGGGAGAGTGTGTCGGAGTGGTGCTGAGGTGTCGTCCACCAGACGGCGGTCTCCTTGGGTTAACCTGAGGCGGTCCCTTCGGGTGGGTGCCTGGAATGTCCTATCCCTAAGAGGATGATCACCTGTCTCTGTTATCATCTGAGCTCAAGCGTTTGGACATCGGGATTGCAGCTCTCTCTGAGGTTCGGAGACCGGATTGCGGCGAGATAATGGTGGGTGGTTACACCTACTATTGGTCTGGTCGCTCTGATGGTTACCATACCCAAGGAGTTGCTGTAGCTGTGTCTAATAAGCTGACCCCAATGATAATTGAGGTAACACCGGTCAACGAGCGTATTATGAGATTAAGGATTCGTCACTCCTTAGGTGTCATTTCCCTGGTCTCTATTTATGCTCCGACTGAGGCGAGTGATCTTACCGTGAAGGATGCATTCTACGCCACACTCGAGTCTGTGGTTGATCAGTGCCCCAGACGAGATACACTTCTAGTCTTGGGGGATTTCAATGCATCGACTGGAACTGATAGGGATGGTTATGAGGTGTGTGTTGGTCCCCATGGGTCAGGAACTATGAACCAGAATAGCACTAAGTTCCTTGACTTTGCAAGAAGTCATGGACTTAGGGTGGCTGGTTCATGGTTTCAGCGCCCGCAAGCTCATCGCTGGACTTGGTATTCCAACGCTGGCGGTGTGGCAAAGGAGATTGACCATGTCCTCATTGACGGTCGTTGGAGGATGATCCAGAACTGCAGGGTCTACCGGAGTGCTCAGTTCCTCAATACTGACCACAGGCTTGTTGTAGCAACTCTAAAGCTGCACCTTAAATCCTGGAGAATGGTACCATCCCAGCCTAGGCTGGATGTTGCCAAGCTCAGGGATGAGAGAGTAGCTGAGGAGTTTGCGAACAGGCTGAGTGGACACTTGGGGGGGTCTGGGTGCTTTGGGGGGTCCTGAAGAGTTGTGGAGCACCTTCAAGACCACCGTCCTTGATGTTGCCGGTGGATGCCTTGGAGTTCACCGCAGGGCAAAGAAGAATTTTGTCTCTCAAGGGACACTGGATACCATTGACCAGAGTCGCAGGGCCAGGCTGAATGGCAGAGCTGAGCTGTTCAGGGAGCTGAGGCGTAAAACTGTACGTGCACTGAGGGTGGACAAGGAGGCCTATGTGCGAGGAATCTGTGAGGGGGTAGAGCATCACCTGTGGACAGGTGATTCTCGTCCCGCTTACAGGGGAATTCGCGCATTACGTTCATCCAAGCCCATCCCTCGGAGCACTGCAGTTCGAGCAGAGAGTGGTAGGCTCTTGACAGAGGAGTCTGAAGTGAAGGCCCGCTGGGCCGGTTACTTTGAGCGGTTGTACCAGGCTGATCACCCAGCTCCGGAGTTGGACGTCAAGGGTGTTACAATCCCTGTTGCTGACCCTCGAATCAACTGTGGTCCACCATCGCTTGTGGAAACACGGGGTGCGGTGAACCAGTTGAAGCGGGGCAAAGCTGCAGGGATCTGTGGCATCCATGCTGAACTTCTCAAGGCTGGTGGAAATGCTGCACTCGCGTCGTTGCATGCAGTTTTGTGCTCTGCCTGGAACACAGGCATCATCCCAACTGACTGGAAGAGGGGCCTTGTTGTCCCTCTCTGGAAAGGAAGGGTGATCGCCAAGACTGCAACAACTACCGAGGGTGACGCTGCTCTCAGTGCCGGGCAAGGTCTTTGCTCGGATAATTCTTGATAGGGTTCGCCACCATCTGCTTGAGCACCAGCGTCCAGAGCAGTCAGGCTTTACACCAAAGAGGTCAACGATTGACCGTATCCTTGCTCTTCGTGTCCTCACTGAACGCAGACGAGAGTTTCGGCAGGGGCTGCTTGCAGCCTATGTTGATCTCTGTAAAGCGTTCGATTCAGTGAATCGGGATGTCCTCTGGAGGATTCTTGGTCTTCGTGGGGTGCCACCGAAACTGATCGATCTGATGTCTGAACTCTACTCTGGTACTGAGAGTGCTGTGAAGTGTGGTGGTACCACCTCTGACTTATTTTCAGTTGTTACTGGAGTTCGTCAGGGATGTGTACTTGCCCCCACACTTTTCAGCACTTGTATGGACTGGATTTTTGGGAGGATGTCGGAGAGATCAAGTTGCGGTGCATCGTTTGGCAATGTCAAGATCTCGGACCTTGATTTTGCAGATGATGCAGTCATCTTTGCGGAGACTTTAGACATCCTCTTGGGGGCCCTCGAGGTGCTGAATGAGGAGTCGGAGCCGTTGGGATTACGGATTTCTTGGGTCAAAACAAAGATCCAGGCTTTCGGTGACATCTTGGATGCTGCTGTCCTGTCTGTGTCTGTTTGTGGTGAGGATGTTGAGGTCGTGGATAGATTCACTTACCTTGGCAGTGATATTCATGTCTCCGCAGGTTGTGAGCCGGAGGTCAATAGACGTCTGGGTCGGGCCTGGGGAGTCATGGATTCACTGGATCATGGGGTGTGGCGCTGCCGGTACCTGTGCGGGAGGACGAAAGTCCGAGTCTTCAGGTCCTTGGTACTTCCAGTCTTGCTCTATGGGTGCGAGACTTGGACTTTGACCAAGGATCTGAGACGGAGAACAATTCCTTTGGTACCAGGTCTCTTCGGAGAATTCTTGGCTATCGCTGGTCGGATTTTGTGTCCAACGAGCGGTTGCTGAGAGAGACTCGGATGAGATTTGTTACCTGCATAGTCCGTGAGCGTCAGCTGCGGCTGTATGGACATGTGGCTCGTTTTCCTGACGCTGATCCTGCTCACCAGATTCTCTCAGCGAGGGAGTCTCATGAGTGGAGGAGGCCAGTGGGCCGACCACGTGCCTCATGGTTGCAGCAGGTTGACCATCATCTCAAGGAGATGGGGATGGGCCTGGCATCTGCCTGGGGGATGGCCAGACGGAGGCCCCTGGAGTACCGGCGGAAAGTGGACGCAGCGACGCGCTGTTCTGGCACATGCTCCCATACCTGACCTGTTCTTTCAAATTTGTCTCGGTTGTCCTTTCATCCATTGGTCCGACACAGTGTACAAGCATAGATAGATGGGAAGTTGTACCGATTAATTGGCTCTGGGATTAGCCCTTACGTAGTTTAT
Organism: Eptatretus burgeri; assembly: GCF_056783735.1. NCBI lineage: Eukaryota > Metazoa > Chordata > Myxini > Myxiniformes > Myxinidae > Eptatretus > Eptatretus burgeri. The sequence goes on along the minus strand of NC_140976.1, from coordinate 35,962,626 downwards.
GGTTTTTGCTCGGCTGTATCTTCTTCTTCTTCTTCTTTTGGCTAGCTCCCGTTAGGGGTCGCCACAGCGGATCAACCGTCTCCATTTCGCTCTATCCTCCACATCTTCCATTGACACTCCAACCACCCACATGTCCGCCCTCACCATATCCATGAACCTCTTCTTTGGCCTTCCTCTTCTCCTCCTGCCTGGCGGCTCCATCTTCAACATCCTTCTCCCGATATACTCCGCTTCTCTCCTGTGCAAATGTCCAAACCATCTCAATCTCGCCTCTCTCACTTTGTCTCCAAACCGTCCTACCTGCGCTGTCCCTCGAATGTACTCATTTCTTATCCTATCCATCCTCGTCACTCCCAACGAGAATCGCAGCATCTTTAACTCTCCCACCTCCAGCTCCGCTTCCTGCCTTTTTGTTAGTGCCACCGCCTCCAAACCATACAACATTGCTGGTCTCACTACCGTCTTTATATACTTTCGCTCAGCTGTATGTAAACAGGTAAATACACAAAGTACGTATGAAGGGTACATGATCTCACCAATCCACCGGAAAGGCAACGCGTTTGTGAAGAGCGAGAACCCTGACAGGCTTGGTGGAGTCAATCAGTGCCCGTAGTTTCACAACTTGACAGGCCGCGGACGCATCGGGCGACAGGGCCAGGTTTTTGGGCGGAATCCGAGTGCTTCCCTTTGTGGTAATCTCCGAACCCCGAGTCTGTAACAATATATTGTGATTGATCTTCCTGCCAAGGCCTCGGCATATATTCGTGATTCTTGAGGACTTGTTGGATTCCTTCGGTCATCACCCACAGAACGTCAAGTTGGAATTCAGGAGTATCCAGAAATTACGACAAACGTTTTAGTAGCTGAGATCACAGGGCTCACAAAAATTTTCATTTTTTTGTTGCCCTCAGCCCACACTCCATTCTTGCCCGACTCAATTCAAATTTAAACAGCCAATTTTCGAAATTATGCGTGTCCTGAAAATTGTCATTTTCTGACAAAATATTACCTTTCACGATTTAAACTCTTACTGTCTCTCTGCTGTAGTCACAGTGCAGCTTTTTGAGTTAATAAAACATTTTAAAACGTCAAGTGTCCGTCCCCCTCTTTCTCATGATACATTGAACAACAACAACAAAAACAACAAAAACAACAACAACAACAAGCATTTAAAGAACATTTTCTCTGCTAAAGCGGGGGTTAGCCTAAAAACTCATCATGGTTTCCTTTTGAGGCGATGTTATTATGGCCGAATGCCCTTCCTGACGCCAACCCTTTTCGTCGCCTCTTTTGTCACGCAGGGATACGGTGTACCTATTCCAACCGGGGCACACACCGGGGTCATGATACATTGAACAATTAATGTAAAATGAATAATGGACAGTCACTGGATGACTAAGCATGAGTGAATAAAGTATACCTTTGACAACTTCTTTTTTTTGTATACAATGTTGAGGCTCGTATGAGAGCTAACACACAGAATGTACAAGGGGAGTAGGAGACAAGAGGGGTGGGAGAGGGAAGGACAAAACAGTGGGGAACAGAGACACAAGGAGATTTGTGGAAGGGAGAGGGATGGGGCGGGGTGCACGAGGTAAACAAGATGGACACCACAGGGACTTTCAGGACCTTACACGACAGGAAACTTTCGGAAAGGAAAGCAGGGATTTTGAAGGAGGTGGGATTGGGATGGATTAATGGGGGAAGATAAGAGATGGTGGTGAACAGTTGTTTTGAAGACCTGGAGGAAAGAATGGGATTGACGAGAGTGTGGGAGTTTGTTCCAAAGGTGGGGGGGGGGGGAAAGAGGAATGAAAGAGTGAAGGTGAGCAGAGATTCATGGTTTTGGTAGTTTTACCAGAAAAGGGGGGGGGGTTGCTGGTGAAACTTGAGCGTCCTATGGAAATATGGGGGGTGGGGAGACATATCACAGACAGAGCAGAGGGGGAAAGACTGGAGAGGAGACAGTAGGAGACATAGACCACAGACCTGCCTGCGGTGAGAGAGTGAGAGGCCCAAGGACTCAGCCTCATCGCGGGAGATACCAATGATCCTAAATGCCTTGGTTTCCACAGCGTGAAGCCGAGAAAGTTGAGAGGCGGAAGCACCAGCCCAGAGGAGAGAGCAGTACTCCATCAGGCTGTGGACGAAAGCTTTGTATGTGGTCAGGAGCTCAGGTGGGCCAAGGAAGGACATTGCATGACGGAAGATGCTCAGTCAGCGACTAGCTTTTAGAGGCCAGCTTGGAAATGTGGCTTTCCCAGGAAATATTATGGCAGATAGAGTGACCCATTAGCTTGAATGAAAGGACTTCTTCAAGAGACATAGTCCTTTTGGAGAGACATTGTGAGTGTGAGATTTGTCAGAGTTGAAAGACATGTTCCAAGTGTTGGACCAGTTTGTGATTTTACCCAGATCTGCATCGAGCGAAGAAGCTGCTGCTTGCCGATCTGAGGGATGACAGATGGTACAGCAGAGGGTGGAGTCATCAGCAAAGAGATAAACAGGATTTTCCAGAGAGTCGGAGAGATCTTTGATGAAAACCAGAAAAAAAAAACAGGGCCCAGAACGCTACCTTGAGGAACTCCAGCCTGGACAGGAAGAGGGGATGAAAGAACTCCATTTAGGGCGACACGTTGGATGCGACAGGAGAGGAAGTCTGCGAGCCATGAGTGGAGTTGTCCTTGAATACCATAGGAAGAGAGTTTGGTGAGTCGGGCAGGGTGCCAGACTGTGTCAAAAGCATACGATACGTCTCGGGATATGGCTTTGATTTCATGTCTGGCATTGAGGATCTCCATAAATTGTTGGGAGAGCAGAAGCAGCGTATCCAGGGTAGAGTGACCTGGTCTGAATCCAAATTGATGATCGTAAATCAGGCCATTGGAGAAGAAGAAGAATTTAATGTCTGAAGCGATGATGGACTCCATAACCTTGCTGATAGTTGCGAGAAAGGCCGATTGGAACGTAGTTGCAGGGATCTGTTTTTGCACCTTTTTTATGCAGAGTGGTAATGTTTGCTGATTTCCCAGCATATGGCAGATGACCTTGAGCAAATGAGAGGGTGAATAGAACAGAGGGAGGGTGAGCAAGAGCAGAGGAGCAGGCTTTTAGGAATAAGTAAAAGTCTTGATAGTATTTTTGATTGCGATAAGTAAAAAGTCTTGAAAGTATTCCCATATAACACAAAGAATAGTTTTCTCGATTCGATATGATCCAACTATGGCATCATAATTCATTCGATATGGTCACTGAATTGGAATCAATGAGATCATCATTAAAAATAGCACAACAAACTTTGTGCGAATTTCATCTGATGAGAGCACAACAAAAAGTTTTGTGGTTTTCTTTTTATGGTAATGTCCTTCTAAATGTCTCTGTTTATGTCTATATTAGCAATCATAATTGTCCATCACTGAAGTTTCATCCACCAGGACCTTTTGCTTGGACTCAGATTCTGAGGGTTCATCCTTCTGCTCCTGTAGCACGAGAGTATATGGTTGCTGGGCCTGCTTGCCCTTGTTGGGGTTCTGTTGCCTTTCTGGGAACTTGTGGTCCAGATGCCTGTTACCTTTGGCTGAAAAAAAACTAATGTTCCTCAGCCTTATCCTGTGAATACTGATTCACTGTCCATCATAACAATCTTGAATGCTTTTCCTGAGACTGCTTCTGCATGAGGTAAAAGGTCAAATATCATTTGAAGACTAGCGAACAGTGGATGCCACAATCTGTGAAACTTACAAACAGGCTTGCCAGCTCAAATGACTCCTGGAGGATGATACACAATGGAACAGCACATTGGAAGAGGCAGCTGAAACTTGATCACCATGGATGCTGCACAACCTGTTTGCCATCATGTTGCAGCAATGTTTCATGTCAAATCCTCAACAACTATGGGACAACCACAAGGAGAATCTGGCAGGGGAGTGTATTGGTGTGTTACTTAATAAGAGACATAACTCGAACTGCCACTTTATAACTGCTGGCAGTGATGACCGGGTATCAAGACGTCTTGCTTTGATGCAACCCTGCTTTGATTGGACACCTGACCCTGCCACATGATGTTTATTATTATTCAATTGAATTTAGAATGGGATTACAATAAATTCGATTCAAATTCAATGCAAGACCAAATAGGTACAATCCTGCATTGGAGTAATCAGAAGGAACACAAACAAGCAAAAAGCAAAGATGAAGTCATCAGAATGAACCTCGATAGGATTCACATTTCTGCTGCTACACCTCTACCCTCAAACCCATCCTGGCACAGCCAAATGAGCCTTATTAAAAACTAAAAAAGAACCCAGATCCCAAAAATTTAAATAATTATGCCTGCCAGAATATGTGTTCACACAAGTTGAAATTTAAAACATGTATTCCCCATCACGACTAGATCATAATTGTGAAGTTTTACGTCGATTGATTAAGCGGTTCCAGAGAAAACATCATTTAATATTTTTCTTCAATCTAACATGGCTGCCAAATCATGTGACCCATCAATTATTCCTCAACAAACTTGTATACCCAAGGCTTGGGGAACATTTGTGTGAAGTTTCCCCTCAATCTGTTCAGCCGTTCTGGAGAAGATTTTATTTTATAGGTTTTAGGGTAAATCCAATATGGCTACCAAACCATGTAACCTCTGATATCATATTTGTGAACCTTTTGTTCCTCATGGATAGCCGGTCATACGTGTAAAGTTTCGCCTCGGTCTGTTTTGCCACTTCAGAGAAGAATATTTTTGAAGGTTTTTTTTTTAAAGCAATATGGCTGCCGAATCACATGACCAATGGCGTCAACAATTTTTTTTTCTGTGGTACATTTTATCCCCAGATGACCCTCAAAAATTTTCATACTGATCAGATGTAGCGTTCTACATATGCAATTATGATGTCATAATGAAGGCATCTATGACATCATAAAAATCACTTATTCTCCATGGGGAGTACTTGCCATGTGCCAAGTTTCAATTTTTTTCCTTGGTGCGGTTTCAGAGATATGGAGGTCCAAATTTTTCTGTTTTTCCAACATGGCTGCCACACTACGTGACCTATGATGTCATAATTGCCGATAGAAACATTATACATGAGTAGTCGCTCTTACAGTGAAAATTTCATCTCAATCCAACAAGTGGTTGCGGAGAAAAACACTAAAGTTCTGTGTGGACAAGCAAACAAACAAACAGACCCAAATGCAATGCCCTCTTCTCCGGTGAGGATAATAAAAGGAGGAAGGGAGAAGATAGAACAACAATGAAAAAATATAACAGAGAAGAAAGGAAGAAGGACAGGAATGTAGAAGTTGACAAAGAAGACAAAAAAATGAGGAATAACATAAATCCAGAGCAGAAGAAACTGCAACATCAAGAAGCAAGAGAAGAAGCAAACACAGCAGCAATGACTGCATTCTACCCTCTCATACGTGCGATCAAATAGTCATTGTGCTGTACTTCAGTCGGATGTCCATATTATCTGGTTCAGGAGAACACAATACAAGCCTATGAAACCTTTGGCGTCCCTGTGTGGAAGCAGGGCCATCGCCGTAAAATACAAAACACAGCAAACAGCGCTCTGTGTTGAGGCATGGCAGTGATGGTCATGTTTAACCCTCAACCAATCAATGATCCCTGGGAGGTTGAATATCTTGGCAAGGTCAGCTTTTGTCTTATTTTCTCTCTCCCACCTGTCTCGTTCTCTTTCCTCGCACCAGTATCTCCATCTGTCTCTCTCTCTGTTTCACACCTCCCACCCCTCTTCCTCTCACTCCTACCCCTATCCCTCTCGCTCCCACCCCTATCCCTCTCACTCCCACCCCTATCCCTCTCACTCCTACCCCTATCCCTCTCACTCCCACCCCTATCCCTCTCACTCCCACCCCTATCCCTCTCACTCCCACCCCTATCCCTCTCACTCCCACCCCTATCCCTCTCGCTCCCACCCCTATCCCTCTCACTCCTATCCCTCTCACTCCCAACACTATCCCTATCCCTCCCGCCACTATCCCTATCCCTCCCGCCCCTATCCTTCTTGTCACTCTCCCCACCCCCTCCCTCCTCCCAAACTCTCCCCTCCCCCCCCCACCCAATTCCTCTCCCTTATCCCTGAATATTTCCATCAGCAAAGTGACAGGTTGTATTTGCTGGTAATTATAATAATAATTACAAACTCCAAAAATACCCAAAGATAAAAAAAAGACATCACAAAAATTCAGAAGCATTTACCTGGCCCTTGCTCTGACAGCGCACGCTCCCTCCTCAATCCTGCAACAGTCCCAGTACTATATACCGGAGGGGCAGAACGTAGTGGTGGTACAGAGTAGGCCCCACACTCTGCAAGTGAAAGTGACCTCAGGTGGTTATCTGGCCTTCCATCCCAGGTCTTGTAGCTGAGGTTTCCTTGGGGTAATAAACGCTGTGGCACAACTGGCCGATGCACAGCAGGCCTCATGTAGCTGAGCGTCACTTCAGTGCCGCTGTTCAACCAGGTGTGAGACCGTTGAGGACGGGGTGGGGGAGTTGGCTGGATGGACAGTGTCTGATCTATAGAGCTCGGCGGTGGAGTCTCTGGGCTCGAATTGAGGGAGAAGGCTCGCTGGATTCTAAATCTCGCACCAGGAGCAGGAGGAATGTCGTACATCATATATGCTGGAAAGCATGGGTGGGGATGAGCAAGAATAGATATTCAATAGCAAAAAGCCAATCAACCGAACAACAAACCGGTGGGTTATCAAGCAAGTGAAGAACAGCATCAATCATAAAGCTCAACAGCAGTATCCATGATCGACCAAAAACTGCCAAACTCAGGATGAACAAGAATGGCACTCGGTAGAGTGCATACCTCCACCAGGCTGAACAGTTTACGTTTGTATCCCACTGATAGGCCGGATCTGCATCCGGACCTGAACCAAAATCGAATCGACTTGTTTATTTCAACTGCCCAACTCATCCACCTAGTTTTATCTGAATCCGTCCACAACTTTTTGATATATCATGCTATAGAGATATCCATTTTTGGCCCCATCTCTCAATGGTGAATAATCGCCTAAAAATTTTCATATCCGATATGTATCCGGATCTTCACCAAAATCGAATCATTCTCGTCCTTGTCACACACCCAACCTGTCCACCAAATTGTGTCCAAATCCATCCACACCTTTTTGAGATATCTTGTTCACAGACAGACAGACAGATAGGGGTGAAAAAAAATAACCTCTGCCCACCTTCGGTTGCGGAGGTAATAAAATGAAATAAATTTGTTCGTTGGAGCAAAATAAGGACATTCCATAGTTTTGCTAATTCTGTCCAGAAGTCTCTGTCTTCTTACCATGAAATTGGCAGACATCTATTGGATATTGAAACAATGTACCAACCATTTTTCATTTTCACTATTCGCACAACTGTTCATTGTTGACACGGACAGATTTAAGGGCATTTTATCCCTGCTCGCATTTTCCTTTTATTTATTTATTTATTTATTTTACATTGTAACATTATTTTATCATAGTCATGACTAGCCCTGCAAACTTAAACAGAAAAAGGATTTTCCTCAACCCATACAAACATGTAGAAGTGAGGGTGAGGCTTGACTGATCTCAACTATGTGAAAAAGAGGAAAACTATATTACGAAGATCTGAACTACTTTGTCAAAAAAATAAAAATAAAAATAAAAAAAACGTGCATGCACATGCACATGCACAGTTGTATCAGTGATAGTTGGAACAATGGGAATGATGTAGAAGAACCTGATGGAGATCTTAAAAACCATCCCTGGAATATTACGACAAATGAACGGCCTTTGGAGGCCGTCCAGGGCTCTGTGACAATCCTGAAAAGAGCCCTCAGAACAAAACGGAGAAAACAAAACTTCACGGCTTGGTCCATGAATCGTGATCCCTTACCAAATACCAAGACCTGGCAGGACTCCGTTCTACCTTCTGAAACCCACATAGAGATAACAACCAACGCACACGCACACGCACACGCACACGCACACGCACACGCACACGCACACGCACACGCACACGCACACGCACACGCACACGCACACGCACACACACACACACACACACACACACACACACACACACACACACACACACACTAGCCTCTCCCACTCTAGCAAGGCTAATGAACCAACACATGTTTCTCAATTTCATTTCCTTTTTGTGGCTTGGCCCAAAATTTGTAGGTAATTGTGCTTTATGTAGTGTTTATAACTGAAGTCATGATTATGAAAAGAGAATAATACTCACAGGTAAAGGGGCGGGCTGCTCTCTGCTCATGGAGTGAATTTGGCGAAGGTGGCATCGTAACGGCTGGCACAGCACCAGGGCGAGGATAATAATAGAGGCCACCCCCTGATGCCCTACGTGGTTGTGAAACCTGGCATGCCAGTACTGACACACCTGAAGGCAAGGTAACCACTGGTGGCTCAATAGATGGAGGGGTTGATGCAAGATGCGGGGAGGGAGAGATGGGGGATGCAGGAATGGCAATTGGCTCCGGGGGTGTCCTGCGCTTGAGTGATGACCTGCGATGGAGTTGTATTGGGGTTTCAGTTCAGGTAAGGGGAAGAAAAGAAAGAAAAAAATAAAGATTTGCGTTTTAAACAGAGGAGAGATGGATAGTAAGAAAACTCCAAGTTATATCAAGATTAGGGGAAAAGCCTGTCAAAATGACGGGCACACAAAACTCAACACACCACAGAGGATTACCATTACACACAAAGTTATGCAATACATCTGATGAATTATTTGCAATATATAATACAGTCCAAGAAATGAGACATTCCCTGGGGAGGATAAATGGTGAGGGGCACAATGTCAATGGAATATACAGTTTACATTACAGTCACACACACACACACACACACACACACACACACACACACACACACACACACACACACACACACACACACACACACACACACACACACACACACACACACACACACACACACACACACACACACACACACACACACACACACAGATTACCTGAGACGCCATCCTCAAAAACAACAACAACAACAACAACAACAACAACTACTACAACTAGAGTTCATAGAACACGATACCCCGTGCCTGTGTTACTCCCATTTTAATAAAATAACGATCGTTAAAAACAAAGACCCGAAGGTTTCGTTCCATTGTATCGTCCAGAAGCAGTTCCGAACACCACCCTCATATGCCACCCCCATTGAACCTTCATTTGAATTGAAGTACTGTACTGCAAAACTGGAGGTTTTTCAAAGTATTATGACAGACAATTTGTGTGTTAAAGTCTTCACGTATATTATTAAATAACTTGAAGGGCACTCTTCGATGTCGCCAGATATGCCTCCGCCCACATTATTACATCATTGTAATACTTGTACCAAATTTGATTTAAATCCCTGAACCCAGATTCAAGATATTAAATAATTTTGGCTGCCAGACCATGTGTCCAATTCAAGTTGATATTTAAAACATATATTCCCCATGACGACTAGATCATAATCGATTGATGAAGAGGTTCAAAAGAAGGAATTTTAAAAGATTTTTGTTCAAACCAATATGGTGCCAGACCATGTGACCTATTAATTATTCGTAAATGCTCTGGTATCCGCAAGGCTTGGGGAATATGTGGGCAAAGCCTCCCCTCGATTTGTCAAACAGTTCTGGAGAAGATTATTTTTAAATGTTTGAGAGAAAATCCAATATGGCTGCCAAACCATGTCAGGTCAGGTATGGGAGCATGTGCCAGAACAGCGCGTCGCTGCGTCCACTTTCCGCCGGTACTCCGGGGGCCTCCGTCTGGCCATCCCCCAGGCAGATGCCAGGCCCATCCCCATCTCCTTGAGATGATGGTCAACCTGCTGCAACCATGAGGCACGTGGTCGGCCCACTGGCCTCCTCCACTCATGAGACTCCCTCGCTGAGAGAATCTGGTGAGCAGGATCAGCGTCAGGAAAACGAGCCACATGTCCATACAGCCGCAGCTGACGCTCACGGACTATGCAGGTAACAAATCTCATCCGAGTCTCTCTCAGCAACCGCTCGTTGGACACAAAATCCGACCAGCGATAGCCAAGGATTCTCCGAAGAGACCTGGTACCAAAGGAATTAAGTCTCCGTCTCAGATCCTTGGTCAAAGTCCAAGTCTCGCACCCATAGAGCAAGACTGGAAGTACCAAGGACCTGAAGACTCGGACTTTCGTCCTCCCGCACAGGTACCGGCAGCGCCACACCCCATGATCCAGTGAATCCATGACTCCCCAGGCCCGACCCAGACGTCTATTGACCTCCGGCTCACAACCTGCGGAGACATGAATATCACTGCCAAGGTAAGTGAATCTATCCACGACCTCAACATCCTCACCACAAACAGACACAGACAGGACAGCAGCATCCAAGATGTCACCGAAAGCCTGGATCTTTGTTTTGACCCAAGAACTCCGTAATCCCAACGGCTCCGACTCCTCATTCAGCACCTCGAGGGCCCCCAAGAGGATGTCTAAAGTCTCCGCAAAGATGACTGCATCATCTGCAAAATCAAGGTCCGAGATCTTGACATTGCCAAACGATGCACCGCAACTTGATCTCTCCGACATCCTCCCAAAAATCCAGTCCATACAAGTGCTGAAAAGTGTGGGGGCAAGTACACATCCCTGACGAACTCCAGTAACAACTGGAAATAAGTCAGAGATGGCACCACCACACTTCACAGCACTCTCAGTAGCAGAGTAGAGTTCAGACATCATATCGATCAGTTTTGGTGGCACCCCACGAAGACCAAGAATCCTCCAGAGGACATCCCGATTCACTGAATCGAACGCTTTACAGAAATCAACATAGGCTGCAAAGCAGCCCCTGCCGAAACTCTCGTCTGCGTTCAGTGAGGACACGAAGAACAAGGATACGGTCAATCGTTGACCTCTTTGGTGTAAAGCCTGACTGCTCTGGACGCTGGTGCTCAAGCAGATGGTGGCGAACCCTATCAAAATTTATCCGAGCAAAGACCTTGCCCGGCACTGAGAGCAGCGTCATCCCTCGGTAGTTGTTGCAGTCTTGGCGATCACCCTTCCCTTTCCAGAGAGGGACAACAAGGCCCCTCTTCCAGTCAGTTGGGATGATGCCTGTGTTCCAGGCAGAGCACAAAACTGCATGCAACGGCAACGAGTGCAGCATTTCCACCAGCCTTGAGAAGTTCAGCATGGATGCCACAGATCCCTGGAGCTTTGCCCCGTTTCAACTGGTTCACCGCAGCCCGTGTTTCCACAAGCGATGGTGGACCACAGTTGATTCGAGGGTCAGCAACAGGGATTGTAACACCCTTGACGTCCAACTCGACAGCTGGGGGATCAGCCTGGTACAACCGCTCAAAGTAACCGGCCCAGCGGGCCTTCACTTCAGACTCCTCTGTCAAGAGCCTACCACTCTCTGCTCGAACTGCATTGCTCCGAGGGATGGGCTTGGATGAACGTAATGCGCGAATTCCCCTGTAAGCGGGACGAGAATCACCTGTCCACAGGTGATGCTCTACCCCCTCACAGATTCCTCGCACATAGGCCTCCTTGTCCACCCTCAGTGCACGTACAGTTTTACGCCTCAGCTCCCTGAACAGCTCAGCTCTGCCATTCAGCCTGGCCCTGCGACTCTGGTCAATGGTATCCAGTGTCCCTTGAGAGACAAAATTCTTCTTTGCCCTGCGGTGAACTCCAAGGCATCCACCGGCAACATCAAGGACGGTGGTCTTGAAGGTGCTCCACAACTCTTCAGGACCCCCCAAAGCACCCAGACCCCCCAAGTGTCCACTCAGCCTGTTCGCAAACTCCTCAGCTACTCTCATCCCTGAGCTTGGCAACATCCAGCCTAGGCTGGGATGGTACCATTCTCCAGGATTTAAGGTGCAGCTTTAGAGTTGCTACAACAAGCCTGTGGTCAGTATTGAGGAACTGAGCACTCCGGTAGACCCTGCAGTTCTGGATCATCCTCCAACGACCGTCAATGAGGACATGGTCAATCTCCTTTGCCACACCGCCAGCGTTGGAATACCAAGTCCAGCGATGAGCTTGTGGGCGCTGAAACCATGAACCAGCCACCCTAAGTCCATGACTTCTTGCAAAGTCAAGGAACTTAGTGCTATTCTGGTTCATAGTTCCTGACCCATGGGGACCAACACACACCTCATAACCATCCCTATCAGTTCCAGTCGATGCATTGAAATCCCCCAAGACTAGAAGTGTATCTCGTCTGGGGCACTGATCAACCACAGACTCGAGTGTGGCGTAGAATGCATCCTTCACGGTAAGATCACTCGCCTCAGTCGGAGCATAAATAGAGACCAGGGAAATGACACCTAAGGAGTGACGAATCCTTAATCTCATAATACGCTCGTTGACCGGTGTTACCTCAATTATCATTGGGGTCAGCTTATTGGACACAGCTACAGCAACTCCTTGGGTATGGTAACCATCAGAGCGACCAGACCAATAGTAGGTGTAACCACCCACCATTATCTCGCCGCAATCCGGTCTCCGAACCTCAGAGAGAGCTGCAATCCCGATGTCCAAACGCTTGAGCTCAGATGATAACAGAGACAGGTGATCATCCTCTCTTAGGGATAGGACATTCCAGGCACCCACCCGAAGGGACCGCCTCAGGTTAACCCAAGGAGACCGCCGTCTGGTGGACGACACCTCAAGCACCACTCCGACACACTCTCCCGCAATCTGACCCAGGGATGTTACCCCGTGGTTTCCCTCCTATCAAAGATTGGGGTCCCGAAGGCTTTGCCCCAATCCCATCATCCGGTGAGCTGCCCTGCGAAGGGAAGCTGCACAGGAGGTACTCCCACGGAGTGGGTTTTCAGATTTTTTTGCGTTTTTGCGTTTTGCGGAATGAAGCGTTTTACGGTGGCTGGAGTGCAAATCCTGCCACCAACCTCCTAATAAGAAGTAACCCAACTGCAGGAGGACGTCCGCAGACACAGTTGGGCACTAGATATGGATGGCCGTTGGCTCACAAGGAGCTCCTCCGCCCTTTGACAGGTTTTGTTTTTAATCCTGCTGGGTGTCCATATCCAAACACCCTCCTCACCAGAAAACCTGGTGGGGGAGACGGTTTAGTCGCCGACAACCCGACCATGGAACAGGTTAGTACAGGTTTACATGGTACCTGTAGCAGGTCACAGATCGAACCTGACCTGACAAACCATGTGACCTATGACATCATAGTTGGAGAACTTTATGGTCCTCATGACGAGGCGATTATACCTGTAAAGTTTCGCCGCGATCTGTTCAGCCGTTTCAAAGAGGATTTTTGAAGGTTTTTATGTTAAAAACAATATGGCTGCCGAACCACGTGACTGATGATATCATAAATTTTTTTTCACCTTGTACAATTTAGCCCTAGATGACCCTCAAAAATTTTCATGCTGATCGGATAAAGCATTCGACGTATGCAATTATGACGTCATAACGGAGCCACCTATGACACCATCAAAAAAAAAAATCACACTTATTTCCCATGGGGAGTACTTGACATGTGCCAAGTTTCAATTTTTTCCATGGAGCAGTTTCAGATATAGAGGTCCAAAGTTTTTCCTTTTTTCAAACATGGCTGCCACACCACATGACCTACGATGATGTCATAATTATCATTTAAACATTCTACACGAGTAGTCGCACCAATGGTGAAAGTTTTGTGTTGATCGGATAGGCCGTTGCAGAGAAAACAGAACATCAGCACGGACGGATGGACGGATGTACAGATGTACGGACAACCCAAAAACAGAACACCACCGGCGACTTAGTCACGAAGGCATGAAAATAAAATAAAGATTGTAAAATTTGTATAAATTAATTTCTGGGTTGTACCGCCATTTTCCACAGCATCTCTTACATCTCCTTATGTAATACATTATTACATGAGCTCATCGTACCTGTTTGTGTCCTTTGTAACATCCTTAAAACAGGAAGTTTCCTGTTTGGAATGATTTTCAATTTTGTTTGGCTGCCAGGGAGGCAGACAGAGTAAAAAAAAAAATAAAAAAAAATTATCTCACTCCTCTCTGTGCATGTGCAGTCGGGACAAATTCAGAGCCAAAGTATGATAAAACGACAGACTGGTCTTCATATTCATGTTCTGATTCGTGCTCAAAATAAAACGCATTCAATTTAAATAAGTTGTTCTCAATCAGAAACTGACGACCATAAACTGATAAGCCAGATGGACACATGGACATGGACCAGTTGCTTAACCCCACTCTTCGCTTTGCGTGCACGGGGTAAAACAACAAAAATAGCCCCTAGTGGGCTGACGGTCATCTCGAGGTTATCGTTCAGACCTCTGCTGAATCCAAAATCTAGGAAATGTCATGGACGTTAGAATGGCGTCAATTTGTGGGAACCCCTCTGATCTCTGAAATCCAAAAAAAAAAAAAAAATCTTCGACCGAGCGATTATGCGGACCATCGAGTGGAAGGGCTGTATTGGGTTTCAGCACAATCAGTTGGTAAATAAGAGATGAGTCGGGATCTGAAGTTTCAGGGGATAACACCCCCCCCCCCCGGGAGCCCCCATGATCTTAAATCGAAAAATCGAAGCCAGAGCGATTGTGCATGCTAATGTTTTGCATTCATGTTTCCCTTCCTGAGAACCTTCCTGAGTTTTGCATTCATGTTGATGACAAGTTTCAGAACAATCAGCCAGGTGATGATGGAGGAGCAGCAAAAATAGCAAAAAAGTTAACAGATGGACGGACAGACAGACATCCGGACATCACGACCCATTTTTCAAGTTCATCTCTTCAAGAATCGAGATGAGATGACCTAAAAATTGGACAAATTGTTCATCCTGTCATTATCCCGATGCTTTATGAGTAAAAGCGGGAGATTTTGTAATTGGCTCTGTCCATTCATTCATTCATCATGCTGTCTCCTAAACGGTTGTGCAGAAATTCACCAAACTTGGTACGGTATCTGATCTGGCCTGACCACTTGGCAAGATGGTGCAGGAGCAGCATTAATTTGAGGGTCACGATCAAAACATCAAACGCCGAAAGATGCAATTACAGACACGTTTTTAAACATTTTTTCAATGAAACGTATATATGCAATAAACATTGGGGGATGCATGAAATGTGTTACGATAATTTTGTTTTGGCCCCCGGTTTATGCCCCAGGGGTTGGGGACTTACGGTCACAGCACCAGTAGAGTACGTGGTTTAATCCCTCGTGTGAGCGTGGTGCACGGGGTTACCGTGCAGGGGTGCTGTATCGTGGAAGGTTTGGCCTAGCCGGGCACATTGTATCGTGTGTGTTATTAAAGTTGATTTCAACCTCACCAAGACGGGTGTTTGGCCTCGGTGCTCCGTTGGGGATTCCCTCTAAGCATTCTGGCGTGGTGGCAGCGTCGGGATAAGATTCCACGCACTCTTCACCCCGGAGACAGCGATCGGCAGAACATCACTGTTACGAGAGCCATCTTCGAACCCCACTCGCACCTCACAAGAAGGTGAGCGGCCAACCAGCTCACTCTGTAGCTGCGTTATAAACATCATCTGTACAACGTGCCCATCGTCAAAATGGCCACCACACACCGTGCACCAAAGCAGTGGTCACTTAGCAAGAGTGAAACGATGAACTTGTTTGAAAATTGGAGACAATTTTCTTTATATTTTATCACTCGATCCCAACTTTGCGCCCTTCCTCACTGAGGGCGTCACCTGGGAGAAGAAGAGCAGAGCGTTCCCTCTTCGTGGACTTGTGGATGATGGTGAGCATGTCCCCGTTGTGCAGCGTCACACTGCCCAACAGAAAGTCACCGTACTGGAACTTATGCTGGGTCAGATTGCAAACTACTGCCCTGTGATATCCCACAACACCATGGTCCGAAACTCCACCTCTGTAGTCAACATATGGCAATCGATTCGACAACATTATAGATTCCAGTCGACAGGTGCACACTTCATTGACTTTTCAGCGATACGCCATAACCCCGAAGAGCGCCATGAAGACTTATACCAACGCCTGATGGCGTTTGTGGAGGATAACTTGCTTTGACAAGATGGCGGCATCTTCCACCATAGCCAGGCGATCACGGAAGATGAGGAATTATCTCCCTCGTTGGAGAACTTTATTGTGCTCACATGGCATCGCCTTGTCCACAGTGGACTTCCCAGACTCGTCAATCAACGCTATGGAACTGAACTTAGGTCCCGCACTTTAGCCTCCATCAAACCGGAGATATCCCAGGCGCTTGACTCGCTATTAGATGAGCTCCATGCTGCTGAAGATACAACGTCCTTGCGTACTGCAACGTCTCGACCACAGGTCCCCCGCCCGGCATCGTTCCCATCATCGTCAAAACCTCGTCAAGTATTTTCGGGGACTCGTTCCAACAACCTTACGAAGTCCTGTCCCCTCTGCAAACAAGTACGCCGCACTGATTACAGTCATTTCCTCAGTGAGTGTCCTTTCCTCCCCGAACGAGATCATCGGTACATCGCCAGAGTACGTCATGTGGCTGACATAACTGAAGAATCAGACGACGAGTCTGGAGACATAACATATGCCCATATGGACAAGGTAGTTAATAACATAGACAATACAGAACCGTCCACTATCTCGCGTGTCCAGACTCGCCAGTCTCCATATCTAGACACCTCCCACGGCCACCACACAACCTGAGTTACCATTGACAGTGGGGCCACGGGTAACCTGATTCGTGAGACAACTGTAAGGAGGTTTGGAGCCAAGATTCAGAAGAGTGCACAGTCCGCTCGTCAGGCTGATGGGTCTTGCCCTCTTCAAGTGGTTGGTGAGACCAGACTGACACTGACTCGCGACGGAAGGGAATTTCAGTTTGAGGGCCTGGTTGTCAAAAATCTTGACGAAGAAGTACTAGCAGGAACACCTTTCATGGAGTGTAATGACATCTCAATCCGCCCTGCGAAGCATCAAGTTATCCTGGGTGACGGCACCACATAAGTTTATGGTTCTCAGGAAGGGAGCCTGAATTGCCATGCAGTACGCCGAGCTCATGTCGTACGTGCCCCACCCCACACAACTACTCACCCCGGTGAGTTCATCGAAATGGTCCTTCCATGTGACATGTCGAGTATCGACTCAGCGTTCGCACTCGAACCTCGCACGGATGCCCCCAGTGCGAGGTCGCTGCGACCCATTGAGTACTGGCCCCCACCGAGTGTCATCCGCAGCATCAGCAGGAAGGTTCGGATCCCCAATTTAACTAACAAACCACGAGTTCTCAAACGACATGAGCAATTTTGCCAAATCCGCCCTATGTACATACTCGAAGAACACCCAGATGACTATACCGAGACCAGCCCCCCCCCCCCAAATTAAAACGCACACTCACTTCACTCTCAGGACACTCTTCAACTGTCACCCTCGACCCTGACAACATGTTCGCTCCTGACACACGATCAAAGTTTTGTGTCCTTCTTGAAGGGTATGATGAAGTGTTTGACCCAGTGTTCCAAGGCTACAATGGTGCCGCAGGCCCCTTTGAGGCTGTTGTTAACATGAGCCCCGTTCAGCCTCCACAACGCAAAGGCAGTCTACCACAGTATGCGCAAGATAAACTGCGTGAACTACAACACAAATTTGATGAACTCGAAAAGCTTGGAGTCTTTGCTCACCCTGAGGACATGGGGATTTCGGTGGAATACCTGAATCCTTCATTCTTGATCAAGAAGCCCAGTGGCGGGTTCCGCTTAGTCACAGCCTTTGCTGATGTGGGCCGATACAGCAAGCCCCAACCCTCTCTTATGCCAAACGTAGATTCCATCCTCCGCAAAATTGCTCAGTGGAAGTATCTAATTACTACCGACCTTACGAGTGCCTTCTACCAAGTCCCATTATCTCGCCAGTCCATGAAGTACTGCGGTGTAGCCACACCCTTCCGGGGAATACGTGTGTATACCAGATCCGCTATGGGTATGCCTGGATCAGAGACGGAACTCGAAGAACTCATGTGTCACGTCCTTGGTGATCTCTTAGAGAAGGGGATCGTCGCCAAACTCGCTGACGACCTCTATTGCGGTGGTGACACATTGGACGAACTTCTCCAGAACTGGAGAATGGTGTTGCAGGCTCTGCGTAAATGTCGACTTCGCCTCTCTGCTACGAAGACTTCGCCTCTCTGCAGTTGTATGTCCAAAGAGCACCACCATCTTAGGATGGATCTGGTCTAGCGGTACTATACAGGCCAGCCCACACAGTGTGGCTACACTCTCTACTTGTTCGGCTCCTGAGAAGGTCAGGGGAATGAGATCCTTTATCGGGGCATAAAAGATTCTCGCTCGTGTTATCCCCAACTGCTCCCCTCTCTTATCCCCCTTGGATGATGTTGTGGCTGGATGCCAATCACTGGACAGAGTTGTGTGGACTGATGAGTTACATTCTGCCTTCCACAGAGCCCAAGCTGCTCTTTCCTCAGCTCGTACAATTACTCTTCCTCGTCCAAGTGATCATCTATGGATCGTGACGGATGGTTCTGTCAAAAAACACAGCATTGGATCAACTCTGTACATCACGCGCAATGGAAGACCTCACCTTGCGGGTTTTTTTTTAGCGCAAAGTTACGCGGACGCCAACCTACCTGGTTGCCATGTGAAATGGAGGCCCTTTCCATTGCTGTATCAGTAAAACACTCCAGTCCCTTCATTATCCTATCTAAACATCATGCATCCATCCTCACCGATAGCAAGCCGTGCGTACAAGCATATGAGAAGCTCTGTCGTGGCGAGTTTTCAGCGAGCCCTCGTCTATCCACATTCCTGTCCACCGTCAGTCGTTATCAAGCGACCGTACGACACCTCGCAGGATCCGCCAATGCCCCATCTGATTTTGCCAGCCGCAACGTACCAGACTGTACCGACACCTCATGTCAAATTTGTGCATTCATAAGACGCGAGGAGGAGGCCGTAGTCCTGCAGGTGTCAGCCCAAGACATTATTTCCGGCCGAACCAAACTGCCCTTCACCAACAGAACTGCCTGGATAGCAGTTCAGGCAGAGTGCACAGACTTAAGGCGGACTCATGCCCACCTGATTCAGGGCACTCGCCCATCGAAGAAAACAACCAACATCAAGGATGTCAAACGTTACCTTCAGGTTGCGTCACTTTCCAAAGATGGCCTAGTTGTAGTCCGTCGGGACAAGCCCTTGTCCTCGGCATGTGAGTGCATTATTGTCCCTCGTCAGGTAGTCAATGGCTTACTAACAGCATTACACATTCAACTGGATCACCCGAGTCGTCATCAACTCAGTTCTGTGATTCACCGCTATTTTTATGCTCTTGACTTGGACAGAGAAATCGATCAGGTAACCTCAAGGTGTCACCAGTGTGCTGCATTGCGCAACATTCCTCATACCATTATCAAGCAGTCCACTGGAGAACCCCCTGGAGCTGTTGGTGTATCCTTCGCAGCAGATATCATCAAGCACAATCACCAGCTAGTTCTCATATTGCGAGAATGTTCCACTTCCTACACTACATCGTGCATTGTGGAGAATGAACAACACATCACTCTCTGCGACAACTTGATCCGCTTATGTATAGAGCTCCGGCCATTGGATGGACCACTTGCTGTCATCCGCACCGATCCGGCTCCCGGCTTCACACGTCTAGTCTACCATGAGCTTCTTAAACATCACCGGATGTGCATCGAGATTGGTCACATTAAAAATCCCAACAAGAATCCCATCGCTGAGAAGGCAGTTCATGAATGTGAAGACGAACTTCTATGACAGGAGCCGATGGGAGGACCAGTAACTCCACTAACCCTCGCACTGGCCACCGCCAGTATGAACTCACGAGTTCGTGCACAGGGACTCTCGGCCCG
This sequence comes from Eptatretus burgeri, assembly GCF_056783735.1. Taxonomy (NCBI): domain Eukaryota; kingdom Metazoa; phylum Chordata; class Myxini; order Myxiniformes; family Myxinidae; genus Eptatretus; species Eptatretus burgeri. The sequence goes on along the minus strand of NC_140976.1, from coordinate 35,942,772 downwards.
AGAGATGTGGTGCCAGCGGGATCAGTTCACCAATCAACAAATCCCTTTCTCGGACTTACAAATGATACAAGCCCAACACCATCTTCGCTCCATAAACCACCCCCATAGTGAGAAGTCGAATGCACCCATGGGGTCCGTCAAGCCCAATGTGTCAGTGGAAGTCGGTGATTTGATCTATTTGTACTCTGATCGTAACAAGTTATGCGCAAGAAACCGCTACTTCGTCTCTGCCACCGATCAACCCTGGTGCAACATACGTAAATGTGTGGGGTCCCAATTGAGGAGTGCAGCTTATCGGGTGAAAGTCTGAATGCTACAAAGTCCCAGACTACTGGAAGGATACGCTCCCACTCCCTCGCAATCGGGGATATGGTGTTGCACAACAAACCGAGGACGTATGCCTCCAACCAGCAACAAAACCACCAGACCCCCCCATTTATCCCCTATGAGCTGTCTTCACCTGCGAACAGTGCTGAATCCTTCCCAATCCCTAGTAGCCAGGTACCAGATCTAGGTTCTGATGCAATGCCGAGGCTTGACACCTGTAGTCCTGGTTACTCCAAAGCCATCGGCGACACCTGTGAGGAACATGCAACGGTGTCCCCAACCGTCTGGACACCAAGACGCTCCAACCGTGTACGTTACCAGCCCAAACACTTCAAGGATTTTATTTCGGATGCTTAGAGTCATATTGTGGTCACAGTGCTTGCGGAAACTGTCATGGGGCAGAATAATCCCCGAGACCGGAGGGCAGTCTACCCGGTGATGGTCTCAGTATATCTGACTGACTGGTACATGATTTCTGTGGCCTCCTCCAGGTTAAGTGACCATTATCCTTGTTTAACGTTGTGTACTCTGCCTCAGTATTTGAAGCCATGTACTCTCACCTACTTTCTTCATTTATAACACTAAGCATGATAGTAGATAAATGACCTCGAAAAAAAAAAAAAGAAAAGAAAAAAAAAGTAGTTACGCCAGTAGAGTACGTGGTTTAATCCGTCGTGCGAGCGTGGTGCACGGGGTTACCATGCAGAGGTGCTGTATCGTGGAAGGTTTGGCCTCGCCGGGCACGTTGTATCGTGTGTGTTATTAAAGTTGATTTCAACCTCACCAAGACTGGTGTTTGGCCTCGGTGCTCCGTTGGGGATTCCCTTTAACCATTCTGGCGGAGGGGTTAAAACAGAAGTTTTTTGTAACTGAAAATTTGGGTAATTCCTGGTGGAACTGTTTGCTATCTTTCAACTTTGCTTTTGGTGGGAAGCATGGGGATTTGCGATGGAATTTGCTGTTTGGAGAAATCTGGGTGGGAAAAATCACGGATTGAGTCAGTCCCCTGAAGTCCATTGCAGAAATGCCATGGCTGGTGAGAGAGGTACCAACACCAAGCCAATTAGCATGATGACAACTGAACTAACTACATATGAGGAAGAGAGTGGGGATGTGCGAGTAAAAGTTGGTTCTTATTGTCAAAGAGAGAGATGAAGACGGAGTCATCACTGTTGGGAGGACGGTACAACACACAGACAAACATGAGGTGGGAGCGGAGAGGAAGTCGCATCCAGAGGTACACCTGGGGTTTAAGGAGGTGTAAGAGCAGCACACGGAAATGAGAAATGGAGTGTTTTATGTGCCATGCAACTCCGCCTCCAGGATGGGGTTCAGGTCGATCAAACTGGAGGAGACAATAGCCAGGGAGAAACACTAAGGTGTCAGGGATATCCGGTAGGAGGAAGGTTTTGTTAAATTATGTCTGGTTTATCGGCAGCGGCCTCGGTAGAGATACCTGTCAGGTTGGAATGGAGGAACTGGATGTTTGAGATCCACACAGTTAGAGATAGGGGGGGAGGAGGAATTGGGATGGTGCAGGGTGGGGGAGGCGTTGGGGGAGTGGGGTTAGGGGGAAGGTTTGAGGATGTGGTGTACAGGGGACATTTTGAGTGTGTGGGGTGTGGGGGAAAGCATTGAGAGGCTGGGGGTGAGGAGGGATGCAGAAAGGGGGGACATGAAGCTGTGAGGGGATGGGGTGGGGTGGATGCTTTTCCCGATTCCATATTCCCAACTTTGACAGACGGACATAAAGATCATGGGAATTGAATGGTTGTTAAACGCATGGAGAAATGCTGAGCTGTGTGGACGAGGTGCAGAGCAGACAATAACCTCAGAAAAATAATCAGTATGAAGAAGAAGAAGAAGAATAAAAGACATATGGTGGAGAAACAGAGCATGTGCAGCATTTGTAATGGAGAAACGAGGGTTGAAATGCATTCTTAAAATTATTATTTTAATTTTTTTAAATTAGAAGCATTTATATTTTATCTAATGGATATTTAGTTTGGAGAATAGCGAGGTGGGGAGGATGATGTAGAACTAGGAGCAGAAGGAAATTCAATAGAAATGAGATTCCTTCTGGAGTGAAATAGAAAAAAAATTATATATATTGTTCAGGATTCAGCGACAGGGATTCTCAACCCACTCCGGCCGTCTCCAGGATCTATAACGCCGGCTGGCTCAGCACAGGCCTCGGGTCACGCGCTTTCAATCGCGATAGCAACGTAATCTTTGTACCTTGCCAGTTGGGGAAATAGAACCCCTGGTTACAGACTAGTTTTGTCAGATGCCGAGCGTTTTCTGCCAGTCTGTAACCATTTTGGTTTTATATGCCAATCGAACAGATCGTTCCTCGACGCGACACAAATTAATCCATAGCGGCAACTTCATACGAATTAACCAGATTTATTGGGGAACATCGGGGATCACAACACAAACAAAATTCACGACAATGTTTTTATTAACAATCCTCAACCCGTTCTTAACTAGGGAACCACGGCCTACAGGTTTCGAGGGGGTCGCTACCGAAATATTCCTTAAACAACATGCAGACAAAGACAGACAGACAGACAGATAGCATGCAAGACAAGATAGAGTACTTGGTGATGTCTCATGGACGAGAGGACAGTGTCAAGAGCACGAATGTCGCTCGCAACAGGCGGATGTCCACGGATTCGAGCTCCCGCTCGAACGTGCCACGTGGCGAAATGGAGCTCGTCCTCCCTTTGCCCCTTTCGCACCGCACGCGATCTCCGCGTCCTCTGACCCCACGTAAGGTCGACAATGGGCCTCAGCCGATCTCTCTCACGGTCCACCATACAAATTCAGGCCTGCCCGTTCACCAGACAAGGCCCAAATCGAAGTGCCGGGCTACGGAAAGTGGATCGGCAAATGTGTCGAGCCGTTGGTGTGAGCAGGGACCGTCAGAGGCTCCGGCGTCTCCTCTGCTGCCTTCCCGCCTCGAAGCCCAACTTCACAACTCCTTCCTCTGTTTCTCTCTCTGTCAAATCACCTTTTCTTTCCTTAGAGTCGATCGCCGATTTGACATGCAGGCAGACTCTCTTACGTTCGCTCGCTTTGAAGCCCCTGCTCATCCAGCAGATCGCGACTCGACACTCGTCGTGTCTCTGTTGCCTTCCTGCCTTTCTTTTGGCTCGTTCCTCACGAAAAACAGACACAGCTGTCGCGTGTACAGCCGATCGGCGCCACCACGGCGCTCACAGTTTCACCACACTTTCTTTTTCGTTCGCTCCTTCGACACACGAGCCCGCCTCTCTCGGCGAAGCCGATAAACTCCTCCCCTTCGCGTCACTTCCTCTTTTTGGCCACACCCTCAGCCGACTGGGCGGGGCCTCGTCCGGGATGGGGTAGAAGAAGAGGGAGTTCTCGTTCCACCACCACCGCACAAACCATAAAACAGCCTCTTACATCTCCCGACACATATAACGTCCTTTTTTTTAACCAAACAACCGAACTATACATGCATTTAGTGGGGGATCTGAGCTAATCCTATATTTAGTAGTCCAATAAGGGCCATTTCCATAACAATATATATATATATATATATATATATATATATATATATATATATATATATATATATATATATATATATATATATATATATATATATATATATATATATATACATACAATTGACAATACACATGAACAAAACGAATATCATATAACAACGAACAAATTTACGTGAAATATTGCACTGGATAAAAAAAAGCAACACGATGACGAATGACGCACACAGAATGGGACAAATCCGGTTTGGCAAACTTAGCTTTGGTGAAGTGGAACAGAGGAGCTCAATTTTCACCATGCACATGTGGTGAACCCAAACCACACCAACTGATCTTATCAGCTAATCAAAGATAATCTTACATATATTACGACTATGCGTCATAAAAGGGCAGCGAAAAAAAAAATTCCCAAATCAGGGCTGGAAACCTTAAAAAATAAAAATAATTAAAAAACAACATGCATTCTATGTGCTTATTTTATCCAAGATGCATTCTCAGATAGCTTTTAACAATTAAAAAACACCTGACCCCTTTTTCAGACATAAAGAATCGCAATACAACGTAAATTTTTTGCAGCTCATGCTCAAGGTCTTTTGGAGGATGTTTCCATTCCAATGCCAACAATGACCACAACAAAACGGTCACAATGACAATCAGAGAGATAAAGTCAAGATACAAAGCCAGTGCGCATTCATGGATATATCCGCATTATGGCAAGCCATTAATGTTGGCACAGCACTGGGGTTTCCCAATGAAACAAACTGCGAGGTCCAGGAGGGAGCTGAGGGACTCATCATTCAGGTAATCAAGTGAAAAGTCTTAATTTCCACCCTCATGTTGAGACATAAAGCGATCGATACGGCTAACAATCTTGCAAGTCAAGTGAACAATGAATGCAATGCAAGGTTGCACGAGCAAAGGTTTGGTTAGCACGTTTGTGAAGCACAAATGCATTTTTATCCACGACCACAAAAAAAAAAATCGAATTTAGGTTTTTTGAGTAGAGAGTGCCACGATTGCAAAAGTTGCTGCTGCATTAAATTGTTACAATCAAGTGAACATTCTGAGAAAAGCAAAGCAATCGCAGATTTATCATCGATCTCTGATTGAAACTGCATGGATATGTCGCCATGTTCAAAGGATCATCTGGTGAGCACAGCACTCGAAAACAAGAAAGCCACAAGACAAGCTTTGGCCCCTTTAATGCCTGTTCATCATTCACACAATTAACAATGTGCCAAAGGAAACGTCACTGATAAAGCAGTGCATATTCACAACGTTTATCATGTGATCCGACCTTCACACATACACTTTATGGCATGCACAGATATAGGAATTTAAATGTGAAGGTGGGGGATGGTAGGAGTGGTGGACATTGAGGGAGGATACATCCTGACGATGATGACCAACACAATCAGACTCATTGATTTACTTATGATGATCCTTCGACACATATCACCAGCATAATGGCAATCTCATTGTTGATGTGGGAAGTCTCACGCTGGACACATATGAGGGTGAAGAGTACAACGGCTGCGGTAGAATAATTAAGTGCGACAATCATCTCCTCAAACATAAAGCTGGATGCGTATCATTCACACCAGTACTAATCTGCATTTGCACAAGTTGGTGAAACGATTGATTGCATCATATTTAATAAGGACCTTTGGGAATTAGGTCCTTATTAAAGAGATGAAGCAAAAGTTCCAAATAAGAAGCTCAAAAAAAACTTTAAAAACCAGTACAATTTGGAGAAACGAGTCGGGAAGGTGGCAGCTCGAGAGGCTTGGTTACAAGTGATGTGTTGGTTTTGAAAACCTGTTTTTGCATCACATGTCGAACGCATGCAATCGCTGCATGAGAGACTGACAGCAGATCATAATTAATAAAAAGATAAAAGTTAATAAAAACGTGTGGACAACTTAGTGCAGTTTGCCACCTGCTGTATCCGCCAAATGAAGTTGTTGGGAAAGAAAAGAAAGGAGAGATACAAATCTCAGGTCAGGTCAGGCATGGGAGCATGTGTCAGAGCAGTGAGTCGCTGCATCCACTTTCAGCCGGTTCTCCAGGGGCCTCCGTCTGGCCATCCCCTAGGCAGATGCCTGGCCCATCCCATTCTCCTTGAGATGCTGATCAACCTGCTGCAACCACGAGGCACGTGGTCGGCCCATTAACCTTTTCCACTCACGAGGCTCCCTCGCTGAGAGAATCTGGTGAGCAGGATCAGCGTCAGAAAAACGAGCCACATGTCCATACAGCCACAGCTGACACTCATGGACTATGCAGGTAACAAATCTCATTTGAGAGTCTCAGCAACAGCTCGTTGGACACAAAGTCTGACCAGCGATATTTAAGGATTCTCCGAAGAGACCTGATACCAAAGGAATTAAGTCTCCATCTCAGATCCCTGGTCAGAGTCCAGGTCTCACATCCATAGAGCAAGACTGTGAGCACCAAGGACTTGAAGACTTGGACTTTCATTCACCCGCACAGGTACCAGCAGCGTCACACCACATGATCCAGTGAATCCATGACTCCCAGGCCCGACCGAGACGTCTGTTGACCTCTGGCTCACAGCATGCAGAGACATGAATATCACTGCCAAGGTAAGTGAATCTCTCCGCTTCCTATTGCTGCATCACTTCCACTTCCGGGTTTGTTCCATTGTCGCCTCATGGGAGATGCTTTCACATGGCCTCTTGTCAAGGATGTGGCGTGCAGGGCGGCAGTGCACACATCTTGCTTGATGAGCCGTTCCAAGCCACGTGGCCCGAGGCTCTCTGGGTTTATCGCCGAAGCTGCGACCGATCTGTTGAATGTGGCATCACTGTGTCGGGGCCGGTCCGACCCGTGGGAGTGGTGGAGTCGGGTGTGGTCGCGTGGAGTCGGGTGCGGAGGGAGGATGCCAGTATGACAACTGAGGCCCAGGGGAAGAGTGGCTGAGCAGGTGTAGTTCACGCATAAGCACTCGGAGTGAGCTCGCCGTTGGGGTGAACCAAGTGCTCCAGATGGTGGAGCGGGACGCACTCGGTCTCGTGTTCTGGGCCGGTAGTTCCTGCTGTTCTGCGTCTGCAGGTCCGTTCCTGTGGCCCGTTTATGGGGCCTGGGCGCATGGACCACATCATTGCTCGCTCTATGCACCCTGGTAATTCGCAGGTCCTGCTCGCAGTTTGCGGACATGATGCAGGTCATCTCATTGCTGATGCCAGCATTCCGAGTGTCCTGGCTGAATGAGCTTTGAGCCATGGGGACTCCGAGCTTGGACACCTTTTGCTGTAATTTAAATTGTCTCTTTCTGCTTTTTGACCAATTTTCATAATATACATATTCATGCAATTTTATATGATTAGTATTCTTTCTATGTATGCATATATTTGTAAGTTTGTTTTATTATTGTAAACATGACAAATAGCAGTCTTCAGACTGCCTTGTTCAGTGTTTGAAGTTCTCAATAAACCAAAATGATTGATTGAATGAAAAGGTCCAGAAGTGCAGTTTGGAACTATTTCGGGAAGCTTAAAGAAGACAGTCTGAAAGTTGCATGTTCATTTTGTTGAAAAGACATTACTCATCATTGTAATATGTCCAATATGCCATTTGTAAACCAAACACCAGAGTGAGTACCTATTGGTGACAGTTGTGAATGTGGATTCAAAGAAACCAGTCACAACAGCAACAAGTTCACTTTCGTAATCGACGAATGAAAGAACTTTTCCACCGGTAACGCCCCGATATGCTGCCTTCCCTTCCCCTCCCCCCATACTTCCCTCTGCCCCCCTCATGCTGCTTCCCCCTCCCCCACCCCTCCTCGCTCCCCTTCCCTCTCTCTTCGTATTCCAGTCAGCGAAGCGACGGGTGGTATTTGCTAGTGATAAATAAAGGCGCATTAAAGGAACAGCATTCTGTTACATTATGGAAGACATTATGGCCACTTTATGGCAAAGCCAGCAACTAAATATCTGGTGCAAGATGACAAATGACTCGATTTTCAAGGAAACAGAGCCTTTCCTCACCACCAATGCTTATACCACTGATACAGCACTTTGTTAAACTTTGCTGTGCCAATGCAACTGCATTTACCTTGTCTGCTTCAATGCAAAGCATTACACTGCTGATGCAAACACAATCCCATCTCTAGTATGACCTCCACTGCAATCCACTTTCATTTGGCACCTCACTCAGAAAAACATAATTCCCTTGACCCAGTCTCACACCTCATCAACTCAACCATGCACCTCCTTCGAGGCTCTTCAAGTGATACGAGTAGTTCTCCATATAACATTCATCATTACGACTCACTCTGGCTTTGCACTTCCTGCAAAGGATAGCTGTTCAATGCAGCATGGCATGGGATCTGAAAAGCTCGCAGGTCGGGAACCAAAGCTTGAGAAGGAGTTGTTGCTAGGAGAAGGGAGGAGGATGAAAGTTACAGGATGCAAGCTTTTTGGAAAAAAGAGAAGAACAATCAAAACAAAGTGATGTGAAAATACTTGCACTTCAGGGAAACAAAATGGAAGTGTGCAGATAACCACGAGACAAAGGCAGGTTGTGAGTGCAGAAGATGTCCGAGTATAACAAAATTGAAAATTTTATCACATCCTCAGAATCAACCTAACAAGAGAGGCCTTTCATCCTCATGTAGAAATCTGACACAAGGTTAACAGTACGCACATCTTAATGGTTTCATATACACGTAGGTAGATTATGATGTAATTTGAAGCCGACCTCATCACAGCTTGTTATTTTCCAGTGAAGCAAAGCATCTACAACAAGAGGGAGAATTGCTTTGCAATACATTTTCCCTACCGATGTGATATTTTAAAAGCCCCAAAAAGGTACAACTCTGAAAATTTGACGAAACATCCTGAAACTCGTACTTGTTCTACAACTTATCATAATAAAGCCACGTACCAAATTTCAGTTTAATATGTTGAAGGGTATGGGAAAAAAGTCGGAAAAACCACAGGTGGGATGGATGGATGGCGACCCTGTAGTCCCCTCCGGTGAAACCGGTAGGGGATGAACAAGGAAATGTACCTCGAATAATCGAGGTAAACACCAAGCAGCAAACTGTAGAGTGGTGGATTATACAATTTTTCGGTATGTTAATACTGTTACGGATTTGGCAGCCATTTGCACACAGACAGACAGCAGCCGCCGCAGTTCAGTTATTTCGATGTGTTTATATGTGTGTGTTTTGTGTTTACAAGTATGTGTTTATAGTCAGGGTCCCGTCCTTCTGTCTAAAGGGAATTTTATGTGTGTGCTACGAGTTACTTTTATAGTCAGGTTTTTTTATATCTTTAAATCTTCATCCTTCGTTTTCGCACCATCGCCATCCATCGTCCACGTGCAGCATGTCACGTACAGGGGTGAGGTTCCCTCCATCCACCGTGAGCTCGTCCAATCAACGGCGGCCACGAGTCGCCCGACAACCCCTCGTCCAATGTGGAGGTGAGTACCTCAGAGCGTTTCCCTCAACCCGCGGGGGAGGGGAAGGATAAGACGAGGTGGCGAGCCGTCATCGGAGAGAAGGTTCACCCCGTCATAAAGAAAGAAGGAGGAGAAGAAGCTTAGTCTTGCCTGCTGGCGTTCTCGTCTACCCGCGGGTGCTCGTCTGGTCCGTTCCCGTGCTGGCTGGCGTCCATTGCATCTTCCCTGGTCCCTGGGGCTTGGTGCTGCGTTGTTGGCGGTGGGTTTGAGTCCCGCCACCGGACAAGCTCGACCAGACCGCACAAGGTGGACAGGTGCAAAAATAAGCCCCTGCCCTCAGCTCGCCTTCCCTCCGAGCTGAAAGGCCGAAATAAAGACCCGACGGTGTCCAGTTCTTTTGGGTGTGTGCGTGTGTGTGTGGTGCCCTCCAACTCTCCAAGTGCCCTGTGTTCATTGTACATTACATTTTCATCTTCGGATAACTCTGCTCTTTGTGTGCTCCCCTGCCCAGCCCCCGCCCCCAATAAATAACCCCCTGTTAAATGTACCAGCTCGTTTTCTGTGCTTTCTCCCATTGACCCAGCACGGTGCGTATTGAGAATTAGTGAGGCTGTCGGGGCTGTAAATTGTTCATTTGGACTGACCCGTCTTGGTAATCCCCACTCGGTTTACACCCGGATCGGGCTCGGTAAACGGTCTGTTCCGCCCGAGGTCCAGCGAAGGTATGGTTTTCCCCATAGTTGGATGATGTGGGTACTTAGGTATATTGAAATTAGGCAATTAACCCTACCCCACGCCGTCAAAATTTTGGCGACCATGGTCCGCTAAGGGACCCGTGACCTTTTGGACTTATCCGAGAGTCATGACCTAAATTCCAGGGTGTTTGGTGGAAACGACCCTACTGCTCCCCCTAGTGGTAGTTTATCGCCACCGAACCCCGGCCCACAATAATACCATCGAGTTGGGGCACATTTTCATCAGATTCATTTCACATGCAAATGCAAAAACGATGAGACACTGCAATGAGATCTATTTTCCAATTAAAAAATGATTTTCGGGTTCACAACATTTTGACTGATGGTCAAAAAAAGTTGCAATTGTGAGTCATGTGCAACAAAAGTCCGAAGATGAATCTGAAAAGAAAGCAATAAAACTCGTGGTGGAAAGAAGAAAGCCGAGAATACTTCCAAAAGAGACATGGATTGAAACTGTCAAGAAGGATGTGGAATGCTTGGGTTTGCACAATACTGACGCAATGGATAGATCTGCAAGTAGCAGTCATCACTCAACAAACCCCCAGAAACAAGGGAAAATGGTCGTAAAACAGTTGTTGTTGTGAAAGTAATTTCAGGAAAAGGAAAAACAACATTCGACTTATAGGCTGAAAGGTGGCAATACTATGCACATTTCCATTCAAGCAAGATAACACATCACGTGACCTGACACATGGGAGACCGTACCAGCATATAACAAGTCACAGTCCATGAACAGATTACCTCCACATTGAGAGTGTGTCACCCCTGGGTTGTAACAGTGAACTTATTGCAGTTACAACTCGAGAGATTGTAGAACACCTTACACTATGCAGTATTGAGAAAAAGGACATGGGTTAGGGTCTTTTAAATTAGTTTTTTTTGCGTTTCCAAGCACGATCTTTACAATGTTTCCTATGAGCCGAAATTTTGTCTGAATCGCGATGCTCCCCAACGCTGAGATTGCGAGCGGAAAATTTGATTGGTCGAGATGGCATAAAATGGCATAATATTGTTGCGAATCTGGAAGCCATGAGCACACCACATACAGGTCTTATAGATCAGTTATATCGGTAAGTACATGTTTCCAGTTAGGGTCCCGACCCAAGCTAATGGGTAATTAAATGTTCCTGTGCTGTGGAGTTATTTTAATAGTCAGGTTTTGTTTTCGTTTATTTTTACACCACCATCAATACCAGCGTCATCTTCCCCTCGCTCTGTTCGACGACATTGTCTGTGTGTGTTCAATCACGTACGGGGGTGGAGATTTCCTTCACCTCAGATCGAGACTCCGCCCAGAAGGGCAGGGGCGTGCTCCTTGTCCAACCAGGAAGCTCAGCACCTCAGGCTGGCTCCGCCTTAGCCCGATAGAGTGTTCGGCCCCGGCCAATCAGATCCTGCGACAGGAGGAAAGGGCTTCGCATGACGTCACCATGCCCCCGGGCCAACCAAGGAGCTTGCTGCCCGTTTTGGCCAGTGAGAGAGATGAAGAGCGATTTGCACGCCAAAACTGGCCAGTGAGAGAGACGAAGAGTGATTTGCGTGGCAAAACCAGCCAGTGAGAGAGGGAGGGTCGTGAGGAGGCGCCCCCCACCCCACCCCCCTCCCCTCTGAAGAGGGGGGTATAATTATAGGCGTGGTCTGCGCGTTCGGGGGTTCTGAGAGTTCTGACAAGAAGTGAGCATGTGCGCGCAAGGTGGTGGAGTGCGAAAGCGTCTGCGCACGGAGTGGTCGGTGCAGCGGAGGGTCTTCTGGATCGTGCTGGGGGTCCAGTTCTGCCCCGAGGACCTGGTCCTTGAAGACCACACAAGGCGGACAGGTCCGAGACAGGCCTCAATAAAGATCATTTTGATCCGATTATTTTGGGTGTGTGCATATGTGTGTTTGTGGCGCCAGGCAGTTAAGTAGTGAATTGTTAAGTGCATTGCTGTACATACGTGCATTTCTTTTGATCGGTTTAACTCTGCTCTTGCGTGCTTCCCTCGTTCCCCAATTATTATTGTTAAATAAACATCCCCATTTGTGAAATGTATCCGCTCGTTCGTGTCCTTTCCTCCATTGGCTTAGTGTGCTGCGTGTTGGAAAATTAGTCAGGCTGTTGCCGCTGTAGCGGGACATTTTGGACTGACGGATCTCGGCGACAAACCGCTCGGGTCGCACACGGTTCAAGTACGCTAAGCGGCTCGTTCCGTACGGGTGCCGTTGAGGGTGTGGAGACTCGGTACATCGCCACGTGGTCTCTAGGTATTTTGAAGATTGGCAAATAACCCTGTACCACGTGGTAGAAATATTGACCCTTCATGGTCCAATAAGGGACCCGTACTTCTCGGACTTTTCTGAAAAAAAGTACGATCTAAATTCCGGGTGATCGGTCGAGCCGACTCTACTGCTCCATCTAGCGGTCATGCTCACGGCCAACGCCCGGCCCCACAACAATATTTTGTCCAAGTACTGCTAAATTGGAGGTTTTTTAAGTGCCAACAAGGCGATTTGTGTTCTACAGTGTTCAAGCATATAATGAAATTCAAATAAAATAAAAGTTTTAAATTTTGTAGAAAAAAAAATTTCTTTTTTCGTAAGTTTACTGCCGTTGATGCACCGTCTTTTACACCACCTTATTTAACACATTAAATTAGTTATTCATGACTCTTGTTTGTGCCCTTTAGGATGTCCCTTAAAAACAGGAAGTTTCCTGTTTGGAATGATTTTCAATTTGGTTTGACTGCCAAACAGGCAGAGACTAAAATAAATACTTTATTCCTCTGTGTGCTGCATGCTCGCGACGCAATTCCATACAGTTAACCAAATTCAGAGCCAAATTACTGCTAAACTACAGGTTCGTGTTCTGCAGTGCTTAAAATACATAATTCAATGGAAATCAAGTTGTTCCTCGAACATAGACTGACGTCTGCAGACAGACAATGTGAACCAATTGCTTCATCCCGCTTTTCGCTTCGCATGCGGGTTAACCTGATGCATACACATACAAAATAACATGCATTTCAAATGCAGTTCAAATATGTTGCAGAGTAAAAGACAAGAAAAATTAGAGGCCATGAAGAAAAAACCTAAAAATTTGCATGAAGGAGAGGAATATAAAAAGAGAAAAAAGGAAAAGGAATTATTGGGTACACAATCGGTAAAACTAGGTGAGCGGCATCCAAAACAAGATCAAAGATATCGCAGGAACGGCATTTCATTCAATGGTCAACATAAGACCACCGCCTGTTCTTTAATCCTAAACATCAAAAACAAGGTTTGTACAGTCTCCCTGGACATATCCCAGGCATTTGACGCATCTACCATTCCACTTTGTCTTTGAAGGTCTGTGTGTGTGTGTGTGTGTGTGTGTGTGTGTGTGTGTGTGTGTGTGTGTGTGTGTGTGTGTGTGTGTGTGTGTGTGTGTGTGTGTGTGTGTGTGTGTGTGTGTGTGTTTGTGTGTGTCACACAAGTCTGCCTTCATACATGGACCTCTCATTTCCTACAATTATGCAATCACGGCAATGCTATCAGTGGAACCCTCTCCTTTCTTCTTCTAATGGAGGCTGGAGTGCCCCAATGCACCTTTTCTCAATCATTCTTTGAAACATCAAAAACTCCAAGGTGTATGAGAAGTCAATACCCGATTTTAAATTGTTGGGGCAGCTTTATTGATGAAACAATTTGAATGAAACAAAATGTAAATGATATGTAACATGTCCAATAGCATGAAGCAAAAAAAAAGCCTTGATGAACTGGAGGATAGATTAACCTGTGTTCTCACCAACATTCCTGAAAACATGTTGCAATCAGCAGTAGCGAATGTACCTGTCTGATTAAGGAAATGTGTTGACAGTGCTGGAGCATATGTGGAGGTTTAAAGAGTTGTGCATCAAACCTCACTGGACACTCTTTCATTTACAGTTTGTTTCATTAAAAAAATCGGTTCATAAATAAAACCGCGACAACAATTTAAAATTGGGTATTGACATCACACACCCTGTAGTCAGCCTACAAGGCTATTGTCCATAGCTCAATGTGTCTGTCTGTCTCTCTCTCTCTCTCTCTCTCTCTCTCTCTCTCTCTCTCTCTCTCTCTCTCGTTATCTCTCTCTCTCTCTCTCTCTCTCTCTCTCTCTCTCTCTCTATCTATCTCTATCTCTATCTCTATCTCTATCTCTCTCTCATGGACTGGGGTCTTGTAGGCTTTGAGTGGTTTAAATTTTTCAAGGAGTTACTCTGAGTAAAGATGGATGCCAAGTCTGCGGCCAACTTTGGAGGCAAGCTTTGCTATATGGTTGGCCCAGTGGAGTTCATGGCTGATGGTGTTGCTTCAAGGTTCAAGTCATTGAACGTCTTCTCGTGGCTGGCCATGAAAATAGATATATAGGTGGGTTCATTTGTTGATCGAGTTTTAGTACCATATTTGTGGTAAATTGAAAATACTTCACGAAATAACCCGTTAGAAAAATTAAGTTTTGTTCAACGTTATGTTCAAATAATTTTATGAACGCAACACCTCTTGGCAATGGGAATAGTGTTTAAATATATGCAGTTAAAAGGACAGGAAAGATAGTTCAGATGCTGATAATAAAACACGAAACTAATAAATTATTATGTTATAATCAACACCACTTCACCTCACCTTTCTGTTGCACTCGGTGACAAACACTCCGTCAAAAACACATACTCGGGAAGCCGGTCCGATGGCTCGATCTCTGCGGAATGGTCACTGCCTGTTGTTGATGCTTTCTCCTCAGGACAACCAGACAGTTTCTCCCTTTGGACAGACCCAGTTGTGGGGAAGTCATATGAAGAGGGAATGGACCCAAGGGCCTTTGATGGTATTTCAGGATGACCATTATGATTTGGAAAGGCGTGTGTTCGAGTCGAGGTATTGGTAGGGGTGACG
>NC_140976.1:35817837-35922837 GCF_056783735.1 Eptatretus burgeri | reverse complement strand
GAAGCAGTGGGTTAGGGTAGATGCAAAAGGGAGTGGGGGGGGGAGGGGGCAGCAGAAGCTGCAGATTTTTTTTTCAATAAGACCAATAGCCAGTCTATCACACTTGTATCAAAATGGAATTGTAATAATCAAGATATGATGGTTAATGCTTGAATGTAGAAGGCAACTACAATGTATTTGGGAAGCAGGATATTAATCAATCATGGGGCAGGGGAAGAGAAAAATCAAGGGAGAAGGGGCAAATATGAAGTGAAAGATAAGATAGAAAGATGAAAGTGTGGGGGGGGGGTTTAAGTGAGAAAGTTAAAGGGAGAGTGGGATATTGCGTCGAGAGTGGAAGAAGGGAGAGGTGCATCATATGGTTTTATCATGAATACACTCAATCAGTTTATGGCTGGAGAACTGTGGGGGAGGGGTGGTATGGGCAGTTGGGGGTGAGGAGAGAGAGGGTATGGAGAGAGGGAGGAAGGGGTATTGTGAGAGGTTTGGGGTGGGATGGTAGATTAGTGACACTGGGCAACCATTAAAGGAGTTATATGGTTTGTCTAATAATGAGGTTTAGGTGGGGTGCATTCAGAAGTGAGGGGGAGGAGGTGAAAGTAAGAAAGTGGTGGAGATGATGCAGAGAAGGTGAGAAGTGTTGTCCGTGCAGGAGACCAGATGGAAAGGGGACAGGGCGAAGAGGTTGGTGGGAGGGTACAAGCCATTGTACGTGGGAGATGATGGAAGGAGTAATAGCATGGGAATAATAGTATCAGAAGAGATCAGTGAGCAGGTGATTAGAGTGGAAAGATGGGAGGGATGGATAGTTATGGCATAATTGGTGATACAGAGGAAAAGGGTATGTTATGTTGATATATGGGACACAAACAGGAAGGACTGAGGCAGAGAAACAGGAGTTCAGGGACACACTGGAGAGGTTGATTGGCATGGTTGAGCTGGAAGTGATGCTGTGCATTGTGGAGGATTTAAATGTGCATGTGGGAGTAGAAGAACTGGGTGAAGCGGAATGTGTTGGTGAATGTGTTGGTAAATTTGGTTGGAGGATGAGGAATAGAGAGGGAAGAGAGCTGGTGGAGCTGGTGGCAAGGAATGAGCTGGCCATAGCTAGTTCATTCTTTCAGAAGCAAGACAGTCACAAAATTACTTACAAGAGTGGACAGTAGATAATGGAGTTGGACTTGTTGTTAGGGAGGAAGCAACAGTTGGGTCGGATGAAAGACTGTAACATGGTGGCGGGAGAGCATTTCTCCACTCAGCACAAGTATTTGGTGTTTGTTGTATGCGTGAAGAAAAGGAGGGAAGTTAAGAGCAGGGATCGGAAGATGATAAAGTGGCGGAAGTGCAAGGACAACACCGCTGTGGAGTACAAGGAGAGGGCGAGGGCCAGGTATGAAGAACTTAGCAAAGAAGCCGAAGGTTTGAAGGAGAAGTGGAAGAAGTACAGAGAAGCGTTTAGGCGAATTGTGGAAGTTTTGTGTGGAAGGACATCAAGAAAGGGTGCATCGTCTCGTGATATAAACCAGATATGGTGGACGGAGGAAGTGGTGAAGGTAATTGGTGAAAAGAATGAGGTTTGGAAGAGGATAGAGAAGATCAAGGATAGAGGGGAACATCTAGATGCAGACTTGCTACACCTGAATGGGCAAAATAAGAAAGCAGCAAGTAGAGCTGTCGATAAGGCAAGGAATTATATGGAAGCGGAGGTGTACAACAAGTAAGAAGATCATCTATAAATTGAATGGGCAGTTGATTCAGTCGGCAACGAGCAGTTGAGGGCCAACGAGGTCAAGAGCGATAGAGCAGAGAGAAGCTGAGAGTGCAGGACAGTGGAGGAGAGACATCCTGTGGACGTCAAGCTCGTGGACGCAGCACACTCGGAGAGAAATGGGATTCAAGAATGCCAGACAAGCACATGCATGCTGAGAGGCTCCAGGGCTCAGATATGCTGCAGCAGACATCTCCATCCATCCATCCATATCTCTCTCGCTCTCTCCAAGAGCCTTGCCATCTTGCTCTCCTCACCCAGGACAAGGAGAGGAGATGAAAGGATTCCGTTGAGAGCCAAACGTTGTTGATGAGAGTGGAGGAAGTCAGAAATCCAATGGTGGAGTTGGCCTTGGATTCCATCGGCAGACAATTTGGAGAGCAAGACAGGATGTCTGACTGTATGAAAAGTTTGAGATATGTCCAGAGAGACTGTCATAATCTCAATTCTGATGTTGAGGGCGTCCACCATTGTTGGGAGAGTAGAAGCAGCATGTCTAAGGTAGAATAACCAAGTCTGAATCTGAATTGATGATCTGAGATGAGGCAGTTGGAGAAAAGGAATTATTTTATGTCAACTGTGATGATGGATTCCATGACTGTGCTGATGATTGGAAGTACAGTAAGCTAATTGGGCTGTGGTTAAGGGGATCCGTTTTTGCACCATTTTAATGAAATGCTGTGATGTTGGCCGATTTCCAATTTCCAAGGTGGATCTTACCAGTAAAATAAGCTGTTTCAGTGGGATAACACCATAATCATAACAATGCTTTTAGAAACAAGAATCGCTCCCATAAATAGATACCATTCTCGGGGTACAGACCAAGTTGTCATGGGTTCCAGATTTGAGAACGTAGTCTGATCATGATGCTGCCGTTCAATAGCCTATAAGGCAGGGCAGGAATACAGATTCCCTCAATGGCGTATTTTCGAATGATGCTGGAGGACTTTTAAAGTCCATAAGCGAAAGACTTAATCTCATGGAGCAGCTCATCCAATCCTGTGAAGGACATGGTGTTCCTTGATGCAACATCCTTCCATTTTCCTGGAAAAAAAAACATGCATAGGCAAAGCACGAATGTATTAGCAGGTCACACTTCATGACCCACGAATACGTGGGGTCTGCGAATAGCGAATCTGCGAAGAGCGGGATCTGACAGTACCGTGTATTAAAAACACTAGTACGTGCCCGTACATGTGCCCGTATATGCGTTGCCGTACGTGCAAAAAAAGAAATAATTGTGACGTCAATCATGACATCATAGCATCGTGTCCTGTCATTGGTTTGGTAAATAAATGGCCATAACTTTTGAGCCACTTGTCCGATTAATATCAAACCTTGAAAAGGCACATACAATATACCTGCAATATACCTGGCAAGTTTTAATTAGATCGGACCAGTGGTTGTCGAGAAAGAGCGGTCACAGACACACAGACATACACACAGAGATTGCTGGAATTATAGATAGATAAACAGTATACACCTATTTAAATGAAAGAGCAGTCAATATAGCACCATCACAAATCCCCATGCTTGACACCGAAAGCAAAGTTGAAAGATTGCATAAAATCCCACCAGGAATTCCCCAATATCAAATTTTGAGTTAAAAAAAAAAAATTTTGGTTTTGTCCCGTGACCCCAAGTCCCCACCCCTGGTGCATGAACTGGGGGTCAAATCCCCAAAATTATTACATATTTCATGTGTCCCCAAATGCTGATTGCATATTCAAAGTTTCAAAATGTGCTTGTAATTGCATTTTGCGTAATTGACCTTTTGACCCTGCCTCAGGGCCCCAGGGGGCAGAGTCAAAATGATACTGCTCTTGCATCTTCATGCCATATGATTATAACTACCAAGATTAGTGAATTTCTGCCCAACCGTATAGTTGGAGATAGCGTGATGGATGGACAGACGGACACAGACAGACACAATTACAATATCCCCACATTTTTTTTAGCTCACCTGGAACATAGTTCAGGTGAGGTATTAGCATCGTGCGGTGTCCGTCAGTCAGTATGTAAACACTCGGATCTTCTTCTCCGAAACGACATACACAATTTTGATGAAACTTGACCACATATCTTCATCACCCGTGATGTACTAAAGTTTGTTCACGGTATTAAAAAACAAACAAACAAAAATAACATTTTTACATCTAATAATACATCCAGACCCTCAGTATACCAGACCTTAATTAATACATCCAGACCCTAATTAATACGTCCAGACCCTCAGTGTTCGTTTGATCCCCCCCTTGCCCCCAAAGAAAATAAAAAAGGTATTTGGTTTCTTCTCTGAAACTACACATGATTTTGATGAAACTCGCCCACAACCTTAATCACCCCGATGTACAAAAGTTTTTTATTTACCAAACTTAGTGGAAATCCAGGAGGATCAAGGCCTTCCCACACCATGCAAATCCCACAAAAATTTGCATATTAAGTAGGTCATTTGAAAGGTCAAAGGTCATTCCGATTCGGGGATCGTTACTTTTGACTTCTCAAAAAGTATCCACCCGATTTCGATGCAACTTGGTATGAGGAATCATCCCTGCATGGTACTTCAACAAGATTTGGTCAAACCATCAGATCATTGATATAGTTGGTGGATCATCCACGTCTACCGGTGGGTCTCCGGTTCAACCAGGTGAACAAGGTTCAAGTGCCCCGATTATTTAAAAAATCGTTTAAAAGCTTCTTTTAAACAATATCAGAAAGAGATAAACACATGTATAGTGTGCGTGTTCATACTACGGTCAATCAGACAGTACACGGACAGAAACGACACGCAGACAATACGTCCACACTCGGACAGTACGTACACACACGGACAGTATACGTGCATGTTCATACTACGGTCAATCAGACAGTACACGGACAGAAACGACACGCAGACAATACGTCCACACTCGGACAGTACGGACACACTCGGACAGTATACGTGCATGTTCATACTACGGTCAATCAGACAGTACACGGACAGAAACGACACTCAGACAATACGTCCACACTCGGACAGTACGGACACACTCGGACAGTATACGTGCATGTTCATACTACGGTCAATCAGACAGTACACGGACAGAAACGACACGCAGACAATACGTACACACACGGACAGTACGTACACACACGGACAGAAACGACACTCAGACAGTACGGACACACTCGGACAGTATACGTGCATGTTCATACTACGGTCAATCAGACAGTACACGGACAGAAACGACACGCAGACAATACGTACACACACGGACAGTACGTACACACACGGACAGTACGGACACGGATAGGACGTACAGAGATGGATAGTACGGGCAGATACGGACAGTACGTACACACACGGACAGTACAGACACGGATAGTACGGACAGACTGACCGGCATTTCAGGAAGAAGGCACAAAAGAAGTACAAAACAACCACAGATAATAAACTTACAAATCTCCGCATCTTCTTCTCCGGAGGAGACTTTCGGAGCCATCCCTGGCGGACAATTTCGCCGCCGGGTCGGACAGACATTGAGGAGAGGAAGGTCGATGTGAATCCAGACAGTGAGAGACGATAAATGACGGACAGAGAGAAAGATCTGAGAGACACAAACACAGATAGACACAGACACAGACACAGAGACAGACAGAACCGCCTTCACGATCCTCCTCTCCTGATATTACAAAAAATGTTTTTTTCTGCTCTTGAGCGCCCCTCAGTGTTTGCTAAACACCTAATTACCAATGACGATGGTACCACACTCCACTCGTCAACATTAACAATATGACGTCATTCAAACGCACCATTATTTTTTATAATATTTTTAATGAACACCTTTTTCACATTAACTGCAGGGAATGCCACACTATTATTATTATTACTATTATTAATAAAAGATCGTTTACACACTTTAGTTTTCCTAACCAAGGAGAATCGTTAACTAGACAAACAGACCGCGATCCGCGTCTGAATTGCAAACCCACGTCCCGCCCCCATCCCTGTGATTGGCTGTTTACAATCACGTGCCCATGTACGAAATTATTTATTTATTTATTTTATTGCAGTGGTTGGTTTGCTTGGGGTTCGCGAGGGCAGTTGTTTTTAAAATGAGAGAATTGAATGTTAACGAAGTTGTGTGACGATTCGTAATCATGAAATCTAACAGTAACGTACTTTAAAAATGGGGTTTCGCTCTTGCTTTAAAAACGGAGGGAGGAGGGGAGGAGAGAGAGGGGGAGGAGAGAGAGGAGGGGGAGAGAGAGGGGAGAGAGGGGGGAGAGAGGGGGAGAGAGGGGGAGAGAGGGGGGGAGAGAGGGGGGAGAGAGGGGGGAGAGAGAGAGGGGGAGAGAGGGGGAGAGGGGGAGAGAGGGGGGAGAGAGGGGGGAGAGAGGGGGAGAGAGGGGGGAGAGAGGGGGGAGAGAGGGGAGAGAGGGGAGAGAGAGGGGGAGAGAGGGGGGAGAGAGGGGGGGAGAGAGGGGGAGAGAGGGGGAGAGAGGGGAGAGAGGGGGAGAGAGGGGGAGAGAGGGGGGAGAGAGGGGGGGAGAGGGGGGAGAGAGGGGGGGAGAGGGGGGGAGAGGGGGGAGAGAGGGGGGGAGAGAGAGGGGAGGAGAGAGGGGGAGAGAGGGGGAGAGAGAGGGGGGAGAGAGGGGGAGAGAGAGGGGGGAGAGAGAGGGGGGGAGAGAGAGGGGGAGAGAGAGGGGGGGAGAGAGGGGGAGAGAGGGGGAGAGAGGGGGAG
Source organism: Eptatretus burgeri (assembly GCF_056783735.1). Classification (NCBI taxonomy): domain Eukaryota; kingdom Metazoa; phylum Chordata; class Myxini; order Myxiniformes; family Myxinidae; genus Eptatretus; species Eptatretus burgeri. Next base: position 35,916,345 of record NC_140976.1, on the reverse strand, counting down.
AGAGGGGGGAGAGAGAGGGGGGAGAGAGGGGGGAGAGAGGGGGGAGAGAGGGGGGAGAGAGGGAGGGGGAGAGAGGGAGGGGGGAGAGAGGGAGGGGGAGAGAGGGAGGGAGAGAGGGAGGGAGGGAGGGGGAGAGAGGGAGGGAGGGAGGGGGAGAGAGGGAGGGAGAGAGGAGGGAGAGAGAGAGAGAGAGGGGGAGAGAGGGAGGGGGAGAGAGGGAGGGAGAGAGGGAGGGGGAGAGAGGGAGGGGGGAGAGGGAGGGAGGAGAGAGGGGGGAGAGAGGGGGGAGAGAGGGGGAGGAGAGAGAGGGGGGAGAGAGGGGGGAGAGAGGGGGGGAGAGGGGGAGAGGGGGAGAGGGGGGGGGGGAGAGAGGGAGGGAGGGAGAGGGGGAGAGAGGGAGGGGGAGAGGGAGAGAGGGAGGGGGAGAGGGAGGGAGGGGGAGAGAGGAGAGAGGGAGGGAGGGAGAGAGGAGAGAGGGAGGGAGGAGGGAGAGAGGGAGGAGGAAGGGAGGGGGAGAGAGAGGGGAGAGGGGAGAGGGAGAAGAGAGAAGAGAGGAGAGAGAAGAGAGAAGAGAGAAGAGAGAAGAGAGGAGAGAGGAGAGAGGAGAGAGGAGAGAGAAGAGAGGAGAGAGAAGAGAGGAGAGAGGAGAGAGGAGAGAGAAGAGAGAAGAGAGAAGAGAGAAAGACATATATCTCAGGCTTACTGTGGTGATTTTAAAAGGACCTGTCGCCCTTTCCCGCCAAAAAGGCGACTGAAGGGCGGTATCGTGATCAGACTACCTTATCAGTTATCGAATATGGAACCCGTCACGACTTGGTCTATGGGAGCGATTCGTGTTTCGAAAACCATCTTGAGGATTTACAGTGTTATCCCTATGATACGGCTTGTTTTACCGATAAAATCGCCATGCTCGAGGTGAACGTGACCGGAAGTGGTTACACACATGATACTGTACATGCACCGTGCATGTCCGTGCAATTGTTGCCCACCTATGGTTGTTTGTCTGTATAGGATTCCAAGTATATTGGTGCCTTCTTTATAAAACGAATCCAATGTTGTGATTGTATAAATTGTAGATATTTCCAGTGTCACGTAGTATATGAACAATGTTTGAGGTTTATTGGCACCATTCCATGTGTTCGGCTGTGGTTCATCGGGCATGTTTATTTGTTGTGTGGACGTTGTGAACTACTGTATTAACGCGATAATTGCTCGCATTGAATGGATGAAAAATCGACAAAGCGAAATAAACTGTGAAAATATGATATTATGATGAAGTACGAGCTTGAAACTATATTTTCATAATAATACAGTATCGCGATTATCAAGTTATCGCGTTCTGTAAAATTCGTGGCTCACTTGTGCTTACATTGATGACGAGCCGTTTATTTTTATATATCCTGTACAAAGGTAAGTAAAAAGATGACCATTCACATCCGCGTGACGTACAGTACCGGGACGTAAGACGTGCACATGAATAAAGTTGCACATGAGAATTATAGACATACTTGTACATGAATATCATCATACTTGTACATGAGGATTATAGACATACTTGTACATGAGGATTATGGACATACTTGTACATGAGGATTATGGACATACTTGTACATGAGGATTATGGACATACTTGTACATGAGGATTATGGACATACTTGTACATGAGGATTATAGACATACTTGTACATGAAGATTATAGACCTACTTGTACATGAAGATTATAGACGTATTTGTACATGAATATTGTTGTGGTTCTGTAAAACCGCATGGCTCCCAGGCAATGGCACCCAACATGCAGCGATCCCAAGGCAGTTATTTCAATAGTATGTGTATTAGTTAGTCCTTTCCATATGTCTAGTGGGTAAAGGGGAAAGATTCATTGCGTGGGACTCCTTCAGTTAGACTTCTTATACCTCTTTAATCTTCAACCCTTGCAGTTTTTCCATTCCTCAGATACACCCCTTTCTCTCACATGAAACGCACAAGCAAGCACACACGCCAACTACTAGTAAGGCCGAGGTCACATTTGCCACGGTGGCCGTGGGGTCTCCAAAATCTACTGCCACTAGCAATTGTACGGCGGCCACAGTATTTCCACGGTCACACAATGTAGCAGTCACATATGTTTTTATTTTTCGGGTAGAAGCACTGGGTATTTATAAATTGTGGAGACCGAAAACGTGGGGGTGCCGTACGGTCTTTGATTTGATGTCGCACGGTGACCTTAGGGCGTTCCTGCGGCGGCCATATAATTTTCCAGCCAGACGCAAGGTGCCAGCAAGGCGACCGCAGGGGGCCCACAAGGCGAACGTGCGGCCAGACGGACGGTAACAAGTGGGTTTTTTTTAACCAGTTTTTTTGTTTCGGCTTGTCTAATTTGTACGGCGAATGTAGAAATGAAAAAAGTTACAACTCGCGTTATAATTCCACGGCGACCTTACGGCCTGTAAAAGATAGCCAAACTGCGTAGGGCCACCCTGAGGCCACCTCAGAAACTCTGCGGCCGCTGCACGTTTCTGTCAATTCAGAGGGCGTATGGCCGCCGTATCCTCGCTGTAGAGCAAATGTGACTTAGGCCTAACCAAGCAAGCGTGCCGCGAATGCCTCCTGTGCATTTGTGCGCCAATTTTCCATTCAAAACTGCACGCCAATTCTCAACCGCCATTTTACCTCAGACCTTCATTCCGCTCACGAAACTATATCGTGCTCACCACAACCACTTCATACGAATACTAAAAATCTCTGCAACAACCCACACTTAACATTTTCCATTACAAACACGACCATTATTCACTATGTCGTTACAAGCAATTTCTACCACTTCCCCACAATGGCACAATGTAGTGCTACTTCTTGACAAATGCCACAACCTGCTTCTGCTACTCCACAACCGCCTCAACAGCCACATACTCATCGAACACTGACCACAGCCTCAGAAGGCACGGAGAAGAAGTCGGTCGGCTTATTTTGGGGCATAACTCGAAGCGCGAATGTGCGCTGGAGCTCGTTTAAGGACCGACTGGTGGCGCAGGGATTTCCCTAAAATCCTACATTTGAATGACTGCCAGCACACGTTCGGGTCCAGAGAACACCTTCAAAAACCATGGCCCCATGTAAAGAGTGGGAGCTGCTGTGCATGGCCCTGTTGGCTGGCGACTGAGCCATTTTTCGCCTCCAGGGCCTGGTGCGGCGTGGTTACGACTGCTACGGACCAATAGGGGAGCTCAGTTTCGTTAGAGCTCCTTGTGATCTGATGGTTGGCTCCTCCTCTCGTCCGGGGCTTATAAAATGAGCATATATGGCTCATTTTGCAGGCTATTGCTGTAGCAGACTCACTGGGAGCGGATCGTCGAGAGCACTGCAGGAGCAATTGTTGCCAGACATCGGACCTTGCTGGGGAGACGTGTGGTGCAAGGACAAGAGTTGAGTCAGCATGATCAGGCGTGGGGTCACGCGTTGCTGATGTGAACCGGGACTGCTCCATTTCAACGTCACTCATTAGATTACAACAACATTTACACGTACAGACTCTTACACGATATACGATAGGATCCTTTCTCTCTCAAGCATCTTTCTTCTACCATCTATCTCGTCTACTGTGGACGCAAAAGAGCAATCAACGTGGGCAAGCCTGACCAATTGTTCTTTTCAGAGCTAAACTGAAGAGCAAACCAAACTGACCTGCACCTCACATTCTTCCTCTTACACGACACCGCAACCCACGTCGCATTACATTTGCACTTCTAAAACATGCACCCGAGACACCCTCAGTATCCCCTCCCCCCTTCCTTAGTGTTCTGGGCTGTGCAGGTTTCCTAGCCGCACCAGGTATTGAGAGGTCGTTAATCCTCAACTGTTTTTATCTCCCTGGGCTATCTCTAAGTGTGTGTGTGTGTGTGTGTGTGTGTGTGTGTGTGTGTGTGTGTGTGTGTGTGTGTGTGTGTGTGTGTGTGTGTGTGTGTGTGTCTGTGTGTGTGTGTGTGTGTGTGTGTGTGTGTGTGTGTATGGCACCTGTCATAGCATAACTTAAGACTATAAGAACTTTCGGGATAACTCTGCACCATCTTCTTTATTTAATATTGTTGCCTTTTGCCACACCCCACAAATTCCTTGCTTTCCCTGCTGTACATTTGCCATAAATCTATTTTCCATGGCATATAACTTTCATCACACCTGGTTTAAATATGTGTTGTTAGACATGTTCCTCACTCATTTTTGTCTTTTCCTCCATTGGTTCAGCATGGCGTGCACCCTAGTTTAGCCGGGACGTTATTCCCCAAGAAGCTGTTAAATAGCCAGCACATACTTGGCAGCTCCGCTTGGCTGCACGTGATGCAGAAGGTAATCCAAATAACGCAAGTATGTACCAAGGGTGCAATTCCCCAATAACGATGTCACATGGCCTTCGGTAAACGGTTGTGAGACCTATGACCCAAAGTCAAGTGGTCAAGTTATTGGCGTTCGCAGTCGATTAGCGACCTGCTGCAACATTAAGGTATTCATGTGCGACGCCCTACAATTTCCAGTGAGTCCAGAGAGGAACCCGAGACAGCCCCTCCCTCATGGTTCCACTGCGACGCCAGGTCCGCAACAATATCATATTGGTACATGAAGATAATGGACATACTTATACCCAAATATCACATGAAGATTATGCACATACTTGAATCATAAATATCATACTTGTATATTATGTATGTGCTTATACATGAATATCATACTTGTACATCAATTATGGACGAACTTGCACATGAATATTGTTGCGGATCCGGGGTTCAAGTTGGACCACGCGGGGAAGCAATTGGGTCCTTTCCAAACACCCGGTCCTCAGGCTGCTGGACTCGTAACTCCTGCAAAGCAACCACATATGCTGATTCGTACTGCTAATCCTGGCAGGGTTACACGACTTCACATATTACTGTTTCCAGTGGATTGACCACACCAAGCGAGGTCCGTGCCCTCAACGCATACTTTTGTTAACTTACTGTATCAGGTTCAGCTGAGCGGAGCTGCCAAGTAGGCACCGGCTAATAAGAGCCAATTAGTGGGGCATTTTTGTCTTTTTGTCTCAAAGGATACTAGATACCATTGACCAGAGTCGCAGGGTCAGGCTGAATGGCAGAGCTGAGCTGTTCAAGTTGTTGAGGTGTAAAACTGTACGTGTGCTCAGGGTGGACAAGGAGGCCTATGTGCGAGGAATCTGTGAGGGGGGTAGAGCATCACCTGTGGTCAAGTGATTCTCGTCCTGCTTGCAAGGGAATTTGCGCATTGCGTTCATCCAAGCCCATCCCTCGGTGTACTGCAGTTAGAGCAGAGGGTGGTAGGCTCTTGACAGAGGAGTCTAAAGTGAAGGACCGCTGGGCTGGTTACTTTGAGCGGTTGTACCAGGCTGATCCACCAGCTGTCGTTTTGGACATCAGGGGTGTTACAATAACCGTTGCTGACCCTCCAATCAACTGTGGTCTACCTTCGTTTGTGGAAACACAGCTGCGGTGAACCAGTTGAAATGGGGTAAAGCTCCAGGGATCTGTTGCATCCATGCTGAACTTCTCAAGGCTAGTGGAAATGCTGCACTCATGTCATTGCATGCAGTTTTGTGCTCTGCCTGGAACACAGGCATCATCCCAACTGATTGGAAGAGGGGCCTTGTTGTCCCTCTCTGGAAAGGGAAGGGTGATCGCCAAGACTGCAACAACTACCGAGCGGTGACGCTGCTCTCAGTGACGGGCAAGGTCTTTGCTTGGATAATTCTTGATAGGGTTCGCCACCATCTTCTTGAGCACCAGCTTCCAGAGCAGTCATGCTTTACACCCAAGAGGTCAACGATTGACCGTGTCCTTGCTGCCTTGTGATCTGATGGTTGGCTCCTCCTTGACGATTGACCGTATCCTTGGTGTGGCGCTGCCGGTACATGTGCGGGAGGACGAAAGTCCGAGTCTTCAGGTCCTTGGTGCTTCCAGTCTTGCTCTATGGATGTGACACTTGGACTCTGACCAGGGATCTGAGATGGAGACGTAATTCCTTTGGTACCAGGTCTCTTTTGAGAATCCTTGGCTATCGCTGGTCAGACGTGTCCAATGAGCAGTTGCTGAGAGAGACTCAAATGAGATTTGTTACCTGCATTGTCCGTGAACCTCAGCTGCTGCTGTATGGACATGTGGCTCATTTTCCTGACGCTGATCCTGCTCACCAGATTCTCTCAGTGAGGGAGTCTCGTGAGTGGAGCAGGCCAATGGGTCGACCACGTTCCTCGTGGTTGCAGCAGGTTGATCGGCATCTCAAGGAGATGGGGATGGGCCAGGCATCTGCCTGGCGGATGGCCAGACGGAGGTCCCTGGAGTACTGACGGAAAGTGGACGCAGCAACGCGCTGCTCCAGCGCATGCTCCCATACCTGACCTTAGTGGGGCAGAACATCTTGGCTAATCTGAGTGCGGACTATGCTGGACCATTAGGGAGCAGACACAACGAGCTGGGTACATTTATAAGGTAAACAAGTTTATTAATAATTAATGTGAGTAAGGGGTGTGTGGCGCAATAACAAAAGGTTTTATTCCAAACAATATGTGCAGCAGGGGAAAGCAAGGTTTTGTGGGGTGCGGCAAAAGAAATGCAAGTGTTTACAAAAGAGGACACAGTGCAGAGCTAACCCAATGCAAAGAACTTGCACATTCTTAACTTGCACGAACACGACAGGCGCCATCAGACATACACCCGAGGAAATTAGAATAGCAAGAAAGATAGAGACAGCTCAAGGTGACTGTGACCTCTTGAATACCTGGTGTGGCTGACAGACCAGCGCAAACTCAGTTGCTTAGGTGGGGGAAAGAGGGAGGAAAACTGGTGGTGTCTACAGTGTGTGAGCGAGGAGGTGCAAATGAGGTACAAGGTGTGGTGCAGAGAAGAGTAGCATGTCTGTTGGGTTGCTCTTTTAGATCTTGTGCATCCGCAGCAGACAAAGACAGAAGATATGAGACAGAACTTGCAAGAAGAAAGGTTTAACAATGGCGTGTGAGAAGGTTTGTAAATGTAAATGCTAACAGTCTGTGATCGGCCTGGCGTTCCTCCCACTCATCCACCCAGTGCTCTGCTTCGCCTATCCCGTCCACCTTCCTCCTCATGCTGCTGATCAAGCCATAACCCTCCTCTCCTTGCTCAGCACCCAGCACCCAGACCTCGCACTTCCTTAGCTCTCAGGGATTACTCGGCAACTGCTTCTGACTCTCACTATTTCTCGCTACTACTTCTTCAGTGACTTTGCAGGATGTTTTATAAATGGCTGGCGAAGTAAGAGTCCAAAGTCTGATCCGGATGGTCAGTAGGCATCTTTCTGCGCCCTGATTGCTGCACAGATGCTTTCCCAAGAAGTAGTCCCGCCCCTGCGAGGCTTCGAAGCTGAAAATGGCCTCAATCGCCCCCAAACTCAGCCGTGCAACGGAGCTCTGAGATTAACGTGGAGTGTGGGTTTCTGGGAAAGTGCTTTCGAGCTGCGTATGTGCGCTGGATACCAAATGGGGGGTCGTGATGCATGATTTAATATCATACTTGGACATGAAGATTATGGACATACTTGTACATGAATACCCTGTGTGCTATTTGTTAAAATCTTAATTTTGTCTAATTATCTGGTGTGTCACTAATCTATGAAATGCAGAAACGTGGCATAGATACTTCCGTTCAGACTTGAAAACTATGCAATAGCAGCAGAGAAGATCAGGAAGAAAACAAATGGCTGACAAACCATCTGCAACTTTCTTCACCCCTGTGGAGTCCCCCTGGGGAGATAGCGATTTGAGTGAGTGCAAACACCTCCAATGCATTGTCTCAAGCTGTTTACCCGATGCATGCAAAATGGGAAAAGCGGAGTTAAGCACTTGATTCACTTTGTCTGTCTGTCTGTCTGTCTGCAGACGTTATTCTATGATCGAGGGACAACTTGATTTCGATTAAATGCTATATTTTGAACACTGTGGAACGTGAATCAGAATACGAACCTGCAGTTTTGCAGAACTCGGGCTCTGAATTTGGCAAATTGTAAGGATCCGCGTCCCGAGTGCGCATGTGTACAGACGAGTAAGGTAAAAATTGGTCTGTCCTGTCTGGCAGTCAAACAAATTTGAAACAGGAAATTTGTTTTTTGACGGATGTCATAAAGAGACTGCTTGAACGTGTTGAATAAGACTTGGTGTAGAAGATGGTGCATCAATGGCGGTAAACTTCCGGAAAAAATGTTTTGTTTGTTTTTATTGTTATTATGTTTTTTCGACTCGTTTTAAAATCTTTATTTCATTTCAACTGAATGATTTACTTGAACCCTGTACAACACAAATCACCTTATCGGCACTTCCAAAAACTACCAGTTTAACAGTACTTGGAAAAAAATGTTTCCACGGTCTCGTGCCCTGAGGGTAAGGAACTGAAATTCAGATTCAATGGCGGACAAGTATGGCGGACAAGTATGGCAGTCGGTGTCTAGCGTTGTTTGTTTCATGCAAAACGCAAAGCCAGACTTTAGGTGACCCCTTCCCATGTCCTTTTTCTCAAGACTGCATGGGGTGAGGAGTTCAATGAACTCTCGTTTTATTTGTTTGTTTTTAGTTGTGTTTATATGCCCTGATTGACCGATCAAAACCACACGAAGCGATGTGATGTTTATCAAGCAGTCCAGCTCGGCTAGTATTCGTACACGGGGCATCTGCACGCACTTGTTTTGATGAACAGCATGGCGTGTACTTTCATGCATCCATTTAATCGCCTTTGCTTGCACTTGCAATGGCTGCCATGATTGTTCACTGTTCACCCATTAACAACCTTAGTGGGGCAGCTTAGCTAAATATAGCATAACAATTGTGCATTTTGTGAGGAAAGCACCAAATTTGGCACATTAGTAGCCTATCATATTATGAACAGATTTGGATATTTTCCACTGCCATCAAAAATTTTGAGATGGCCCAATATCCAAATCTGTTCATAATATGTTAGGCTACTAGTGTGCCAAATTTGGTGCTTTCCTCACAAAATGCACAATTGTTATGCTAAGTTGCCCCACTACCTTGACATTACCATACCAACACAATTTCCGTTTTGTTGTACAAATCCCATCCACGTGGATGATGACAAATGGCCTGAATTTTGGCCTCCGATTTGGCCCTGGCTTTGTACTCATCTGATGCATTGTGAAGAAATGGCACTTGTGGCCGATTGAAGCACATCATGAACTACTTACCCAACCAGAAGTGTTCACTGTTCGAGTGCATGAGCTTATCTCAGAGATTGAATGTATTCTCTTTTTGTCCCCTGGCCCTCCGACAATGTCGGAGACTGCGGACATAAAAATGAGCTCTGGCTGGCCGACCGACCAATCATCTGTCCATGTGTTTTTGTGTACATGATATTTCAAAAACCGTTGAACATTAAGCTTTCATATTGCAGATGTGACATTATCTCAACCTGATTAGATCACGGCTGTGATTGGCTTAATTCTGTTGCCCTGGCAACCATCTCAGTAACTTGGCTTTGTGTACGTGATAATTAACAAAACGTTCAAGATTTAGCTTTCATATTACACAGATTTATTTCCTCATACCACCCAAAAAGTGGGAGGTTGAGAGTATTAGCTCCTTGTTGACTTTGTTCTCACCAAAATCATTCTTTCCCCCCGAATTTGATTTTCAGATCTCTGCCATGTCCATCTCTGTTTTCTCTCTCTTATCTATTACCTTCAGACATATTCATATCATAGCCTGGTAGATAACACTATGGTGCATAGGTTTCCTGTTAGCTCTCGTCTGGGTTCCGTTCTCGACACAATGATGAACTATTGGACTGGTGCTTTGCAGACATGGAGTTGCATCACAATTTGCACTGTTTGTCGAATTGTCCTTAAGTAAGGGATTCACATCCTGCAATGATTGATAGTTCACATTAAAGATCCCATAGCTTTTTCATGTGAAGAGTCGGTGAGTTATTGCTGGCACCTTGTCCAAATTACAAATTATTGCTGCAATTGACATGAGGCACTGCATTGGCAGCACAACCCATGTTCCCAGCAATGATGCAGCCAGGTGCTGCACACAGATGGTTGGATGGATATATCTGGTTGCACTACAAATGGAACAAGATACTTGGTTGCCACTCTGGAATTTATTTTTATTTTTATTTTTTGCTTTGTCTTTAAAATATTTACTTTAATCTTTCACCAATCCCCTCCTTCCTCACTAGGTAGATTTGCTGACTACACACCTTTGCACGAGGCTGCCCTGCACGGCCGCCTACTCAACGTCCGCCAGCTCCTCGATCGGGTAAACTGCAAATGCAAAAATTCTTTGCTGCTCCTTGTCAGACACCCCTCTCTGCTTAATTACATTTAGTTTGCTAACGATTAATACTTCAACTTTGCATGGTCACCTTTGGCAATATTTTAAGACCGGTGATGGACGAGCTTTAAAGAGTGGATGCATTGCTTCACTATGGGTTGTCATAACATTTTTGTCAGTTGAAGATGATAAAAATGTTCTCATATCCTGTTTATCCTTGTTTGTTTGTTGGTGTTTTTTTGCGCTAGGGCTTAGATGCTAACCAGAGTTCGGCAGATGGTCACACACCACTGCACCTGGCTTGCATGACTGGACATAGTGCCTGTGTATGTGCGCTCATCTCTGCAGGTGCAAATGTGCGTTCTCCTGTTTTGGAAATTATTTTGCAGTTCTACACAAGACTGGCTTGGATACTTTATCATTACCAAATGAGAGCTCTGCTTTTCAAAATAATGAAGTGCCCACTTGCCCTCTGACTCAAGGTGAACAAAAAGGATGTCGATGGAAAGACGGCTGTGTACATGGCGAGTGAGATGGGGAATGTGGCGTGCATCAAGGCTTTGCAGGCAGTGGGAGCCATCGTCGAGCCTGAGTTTGGACGATCACCTCTACATGTTGCTGCCAGCAGAGGTGTGTTGAGACTTTGTCCTGAAAAGTTTAAATATGACCCACGTGTACTTGTTCACTTCCTGGTGAGTAGGTGATTCATCCTTTGGGTTGTAGGAATTGTTTTTGCAAATGTAATCCGTAGGAAATTCCTGAGTTAGTGTCATGGTAAGATGGACATGGTACATCCTGATTTCAAGTGTCAAGCAAGTGGTCTCTGGTCGAGAGCACAAATTTATTAATTGTATTTGCAAACATAATGTTACATTTTTTGAAACTTGGTAATAGTTTGATTAAGACCTTACACCTGTGTATGTTCATGTCACTGTGGAACACTTTCCTGTATTCATCTATGTCGAAGGTAAGGAGTTCTTAGTGTTGCCTGCATGGGGGCGAGTTTTGTCTGATATAGAGGTAGCTAGATGAAGGCTTCCCGTCTGTTTGTTCCCCTCCGTGAAACCGGGTATTGCTGGACAATGTGGGGGCAGGGTGAGGGGGGCTGGATGACATGTTCTACCCCATCAATGTGGAGAAAGACTCAGTGTGTAGGAGACAGGAATTGGGTCATTTCTGAGGCTGGGACTTGTGAATGATTTTGGGGTAGAGACTCGTGCCGAGGGTTTCAGAGCAGGAATCCCTGAGGACCTCGGACTGTGATTGGTGGAACCCCTGGTATTGTGTGCATGTGCATCATTGATTGTCATCTCCATATGTGGGTTTCAGAAGGAGGAATGGAGCCCTCCCAGGTCTCGAGGTATCCACCTTCATTTCAATAAGGGTGCGTGATTCATGGACCAAGCTGTGAGGTTTTCTTGTTCTCAGTTTTGTTCTGAGGGCTCTTTTGAGGATTGTCACTGAGCCCTGGACAGCTTACAACTACAATTTGTTTGTAGTTGTCAGTTAAAAGCTAGATGTTGTGGTATTTGTGGATTAGCATTAGTAAATGCCTAGAAATAAATGATTAAAATTAACGGTTACATGTTATAAGTGTTACATGTTATTTCAGCATTCTTTAAGTTCCAGGATCATTTTACTTCATTTTTGAGATCTTGGTATTTGGTCACTTTCTTGATTTCCATGTTGTTTCGGCCAAAATCGCTGGGTACTGGCACCTCAATCGGCTATGCCATTTTTTTCTTTTTTGTACCCAAGTACTATAATCCAGTTGTAATGCTTTGTATTCTATTTTCATGTTCAATGGGATCATCAAGTTGTACGTGAACATTACGTCCTTGTTTTCAATTATTGCTTTTGGTTAATGTTTTCTGGGACAAGAATATTGAAATTTTTGCAGTTGTGTCTTTGTGTGTACAGCTGTTCTGACACGAGTGTTTTACATCCCCGTAGGAGGCGACTCATGCTTTTTGTTTCTACCAGGCAAAATCTACACTTATCCAATTGACTCAGCCCTGCCATCTTCTTAAAGCCATTCATCCCTGTTCTTGGGAGCCTGGTGTTGGCTTAACAGTTAAGGTGGCTGGCTTGAGATTTTAGGGTCTTGACATCGACCCTCTATTTTGCCGTTACATAACACCAGGTGGGTTGATTCAGCCTGCCATCCTTCCAAAGTTGGCAAAATTAGTACCAAATTACTGGTAATGGGCACTGCATCAGCAGCACAGCCACATTTCCAGAAATGATGCAACCAGCAGCCACAGGCTGCATAAGAAAGAACAACTTTGTCTTGGGAATTTATTATGATTCGTTCTCCATCCCAGTTAAGCTGTCCTCTTCTTGGCCATTCCAATGAGCCTTCTTTGTCTGTGCCCAGTCTATCCAAATCTTGTTTTTGTTTTTTAAAATTTATTTATTGGGTTTTTTGTTGTTAATGCCACCCTGCTCTTTTGGCATTCTCTCGGTTGTACGTTTCGTTTTATATTTTTATTTTGTCTATTTTTGCAATCGGAGCTGTATTCATTGTTGTTTCGGTTTCATGTGTGACAACTTGAATTCACACCTGTCTGGAAATTTTTTCAACGGTGGTGAGCAATACCTTAACTGGCTTACTGTCCTTGTGTTTGCATACAAATTGGATTTGGAAGTCCGTTGAACTTTTCACATACTCAGCCAATTCTACAGTTGTCATTCTATGCGTTTGGTTGGGCTTCATCAGGGCACGACCTCCTTCTCGTCTTTGCAGGTACATTCTTTGAATGCACTGATTTTTGTGGATAGTGAGGAGTTTCCTTGTTTTGCTATTTAGTTTATTGATTTCTGTGATTGTGGCCATTTTATTATTCCACAGCTGTATTGCAATACTGGTATTGAGTTGGTTTATGGCTGCTATTTTGTTTCTTTGCTTTCTCAATCAGTTTGATTGTTTGGGGATTGATCTTGTGCAATCGCATGCATTTTATCATCCACGAATTTGGGATACTGTCAAAAGTGTGCACGTGTGCGCGCGCGTTCTTGCTGTCGTAGAATAATATAAACTAGCCGAAACCCCGTCACAGACAGATTCCGTTCATTCAACCACCCTCACCAGCTCACCCACACTCGAGGGACATGGACTGGACAGGGTGTGCTTACCCCCGCCTACTCATCCCCCGCCCCTGCCCCATTCCCCCCCGCCTCCTACCCCCCACCTTCAATTTGCTTACCCCCGCCCCCGTCTCTTGATTCCGCGCCCCACTTGCCCCCAGGCCCCCGCCCCCTGTCCACCCCCTCACACTCAACCCCACCTAATTCACCCCAGCCCCGCCCCATTTCCCCCCGTTTCCCGCTTTCAATTTGCTTACCCCCGCCCAAAAATTTGCTTACCTTGCCCCCCGCCTCTACACTCCCTGCCCCCGTCTCTTCATCCCCTGCCCCCGCCTCTTCACTCCTCGCCCCCGTCTCAACGAAAAGTGTTTATTCTGCTTCAGAGTTGAAAGTTGACTATTGCCACTATGTGCGATGCACTCTTACAGGTACGAAGTTTCTTTCAGTCCAGGTCACAGTACCGAGAAAAACGTGATGCGACCGCTAGGAGGAGCACAAAATTGGTCCTTCAGTATTAATATATGGATAGTACAGTTGGAAAGTTAATAGACCTAATCAATTAACTTCAAACAAAAAATTGTCTCCATTTAATCATAGAATTGCCTATTTTAAAACACCTTCTTTCCGGAATTGAAGAAGAAGAAGAAGCAGCAACACCTGGAACTTCAATGTGGGGATATAAAAATGATATAAAAATGAAACGCACGGTCTGTGAAGCTGTGAAACCTGTTTGAACATCAGTTGCACCCTGACTTCACGTACGTCCATTGGAATGCACCTTTTATAATGCTGAGACTCCTTCGACCTTTGTAGACCCTTTCAACACCGTTCAACATTTACATACTTTAGTCCATTTAGACCACTCTATACCAAAAGACCCCGAAGACCCTTGAAAACCTTAAGACCGCTTGTACCTTTTAAGACCCTTTGGACGCCGAGAACCTTTCGACCCCACAGACGCTTTAGACCTTAACACCCCTCAAGTCCCTTGACTCCCTTTCGAGTTATACCTCTGAGAGCTCAGACCTCAATAATAATTACACCCCTTACACCCTTCAGACATGTTAGATAGCTTGGACCATTGACCATTTAGAGATTTAGACCCTACTATTGGAACGTACTCTTAAGACCAGGGCTTCCCAAACCAGGTCATGACCAGAAGTTGAAAACCCCCTTTCAAAATCCTGGTTTTTGAGGTGGGGTTTTCATGTCGAAAGCATGTTCTATGACATTTTATCGTAGGTACTGGCACCATATGGTTCGCAAGGTGAATGTGAGTTGTTCTTTTTTTAATTTTGGGTCGACAAAAAAAAGTTTGTGACACTGCTTTTGACCTTTAGACCATCTAGATTCTCGAACCTTTTAGGTGTGCACCACGCAAACATTTATAGTCTTCTTGCAAAACGCACTCTACTTTTTCATAGCAAGTAACGCACAAACTCGACCCACCGAGAGGTTGAGTGCTCTCTCTGCTAGTCTATTATACAATGCAAAGTGTGGTGTCTGTCCATGTGTTTGTGCGTTCGACTGTCTCCCGTGTCCGGTGGCTGCTTCCCGTGCTGTGAAAATTTCCACACACAGACAAAGCTTCACATTCAACCAGAAGAAAGACATGATACCAAACGAGATACATTCCAAACGTATAAATAAAACATGGAATCACAGTTTGTTTATTAACAGTGCGTTAAGATACAACCTCGGCTGACAGGATTCCCTCGAGAAGCGTACACTCTCCGCTAAGCTGTCTCGCCTGGGTTTGAATCTCGTCCCAGGTATAAACTCTAATCCCAGTGTTTCACAAACTAGGTGAAACGTGTGTGTGTGTGTGTGTGTGTGTGTGTGTGTGTGTGTGTGTGTGTGTGTGTGTGTGTGTGTGTGTGTGTGTGTGTGTGTGTGTGTGTGCGCGTGTGTGTGTGTGCGACATTCTTCTGATGGATGTTAAACTGGGCGGCCCTTCTACTGACATTATTCGGTGGACGTTAATGATCCCCATGGTGTCCTTCGTGAAGAGTGTAGGTGAGTTATCCTTGGCACTGTGGCCAAATTACAAATTCCTGCCCGAACTACTGTTGGGAAGGCAATGGCAAACCACTCAGTATAACCCTTGCTCAAGAAGCTGCTTCAGCCGCACAGACACTCTGTGACAGAGTATGCTCAACATGTAAAAAGGATAGAGAATGGACATGTAGAGAGAAGAGGGAGAGGGAGTGATATTGTTACGAATTTGGAAGCCTTGTGCACACAGACAGACAGCCGTCCCCCTATAGCTCAGATTTATCGGAAAGTGTGTGTTTCCAGTTAGGGTCCCGTCCCTTGTTTAATGGTTAATTAAATGTTCATGCGCTGCGGGGTTGTTTTGATCGGGTTTTCTTTTACATTTTACACCCTTTATAACTACACCAACACGCCTTCACCTCGTATCCTCACACCGAGGCCATTGCCTACGTGCGTGTCAGCACGTACGTGGGCGGAGTTCACGAGGACCTGACGTCGCTCTCGCCCAATCAGGGAGATGCGAGCGAGTTCCTCGGCGGTCGTCCAATTAACACAGCCCACGCAGGATAATATTCCTCTGCCTGTTTGGGGGGCAGTCCGCCGTGACAGCCGTCAGGCACCCCCGGTCCAATCAACGGACTTGGCGCCCGTTTTGGCCAATGACAGAGGCGACGAGCGATTTTGGCGCGCCAAAACTGTCCAGTGAGGGAGAGCGGGTAGCAAGGAGGCGTCCCCCCCCCCCCCCGGACAAGTGTGAATAAGGTTGCGGCACGATCGGACTAGGAGAGAGTTTTGGTTGTCGAGACGAGCGCGAGAAGAACAAGGGGAATTGCGTTTGGTCCGATCGAGTTCTAATCACATCTCGCTGGCACCTGGTTATTCTGATCGCATCTCTCTGGCGCCTGGTTCTTCTGATCGCATCTCGCTGGCACCTGGTTCTTCTGACCTCAACTCTACGCTGGTCTGGTTCGCTCGTCTCAGCCAAACCGCACGAGGCGGGAAGGTCCATGTCCGTGTGTGTGTGTGTGGGCCCGTCTGTAAGTAGAAATCGTTAAGTGCTTGCTTTTTGTTCATTGCATGACTATATTCGGTGTTAATTCTGCTCTGTGTTTTCCCTTTCCCTATTGTAAATAAATCCCCTGTTAAATGTATCAGCTCGTTTGTGTTTTCCTCATTGGTTTAACACGGTGCATGTTGGGAAATTTGGGAAGCGGCAAAGTGTGCATTTGGACCGACGGGACCTCGGCAACCACCCGCTCGGGTTACGCGTGGGTTGAGCATGGAAACGACTCGTCCCGTCGAGGGTGTGAATACTCGGCAGTTCGCCACTTGGGCCTCTAGGTATTTTGAAGTTTGGCAAATAACCCTGTACCACGTGGTTGATTTATTGACGATTCACGGTCCTGTAAGGGACCCGTACGTGTCGGAGTTTTCCGAAAGGTATGATCTAGATTCCGGGTGTTCGGTAGAGTCGACCCTACTGCTCCACCTTGCGGTCATGCTCGCAGCCGACGCCCGGCTCCGCAACAATATTGTTGGCAGTGATATTCATGTCTCTGCTACCTGTGAGTCAGAGGTCAATAGATGTCCTGGTCGGACCTGGGGAGTCATTGATTCACTGGATCATGGGGTGTGGTGCTGCCGGTACCTGTGCGGGAGGACGAAAGTCCGAGTCTTCAAGTCCTTGGTGCTTCCAGTCTTGCTCTATGGATGTGAGACTTGAACTCTGACCAGCGATCTGAGACAGAGACTTAATTCCTTTGGTACCAGGTCTCTTCGGAGAATCCTTGGTTATCACTGGTCGGACTTTGTGTCCAACGAGCAGTTACTGAGAGAGACTCAAATGAAATTGGTTACCTGCATAGTCCGTGAGCGTCAGCTGAGGCTGTATGGTCATGTGGCTCATTTTATTGACGCTGAACCTCCTCACCAGATTCAATAAAGCGAAGGAGCCTTGTGAGTGAAGGAGGCCAATGGGCCGACCACGTGCCTCGTGGTTGCAGTATGTTGATCAGCATCTCAAGGAGAATGGGATGGGCCAGGCACCTGCCTGGGGGATGGCCATACGGAGGCCTCTGGATTACCTGCGGAAAGTGGATGCAGTGACGTGCTGCTCCCGTACCTGACCTGACCTAAGAGGGAGAAGGTGGAAGAGAGGTGATTGAGGAGAGAGAAAGGGGGGGGGGAGAGAGGAGTGGGTGGGAAGAAGTTTCTTTCTGTATCCATCATGTCCACGCCATTCCTCCCCAAACCCATTGTTTGTCCAAGTCTCTCTATTTTTTCCTTCCACTCTGCTGTTGGTATCCCCCCCTTCTCTGATGTTGCTTTTGTCATGTTGCATCCTGATCCGTTCAGTATTCCAGCGCATTTATGAGGCTTGGCTCTAACTTACACAAAAAAACTATAGTACATTAACAACCATTTTGCAGGCTTGATGGGCTGAATGGTCTCTCTCTGTGTTAAAGTTCCTTCAAAGGGAAGTTATCTATTACATGCAAACTGTGGTGTGTGTGCGTCTTTCTTCCATTTACACGGCCACTGAGCACGCTGTTTATATAGCTCAACATTCACTTTTGAAATGATGGTAGAACAGTCGTGAACTAGAGGGGGAGCACTCGGTAGAGTGCAAAACCTCCACCCTCAATACTGCTGGGTCACTTAAGTGAACCTGATATCCTATTCGTTGTAGGTCAAAACGGATCAGACTCTACTGAACCACGATTGAATAAACTAAACTGGATCGATGTTCATGAAGAAATGCCAAAAAAAAAAAATCGAAATTTATTTTTGAAAAAAAAGTTGCAAAATTTTTTTTTTCTCTAACAAATTTTTTTTTTGGGGGGGGGGTTGGAAATCACTTAAAACATGTAGAAAGGCAAAAAAAAAATTCAAATATTTTTCAAATAAAAACGAAATTTTTTTGAAAAAAAGTTGCAAAAAAATTTTTTTTTTCCTCGAACAAATTTTTTTTTTGGTTGGAAATCACTTAAAACATGTAGAAATGCAAAAACAAAAATTCAAATATTTATTTCAAAATGCTCGCCATAGCGGCCATATTGGACTTTGGATGAAGTCCAAAATCTAATGGCATGATCCTTGGACCATACCTAATCCTCCCACCAAGTTTCGTCGAAATCCGTCCAGGAGTTTTTCCGTAATACTGTTCACAAACAAACAAACAAACAAACAGACAGGGGTGAAAACAGTAACCTCCGTCCATCTTCGATGGCGGAGGTTAATAATGTTGATACCAAATTTTATTTTGCAACCAGGATATTTTGCCCTCTTTTTAGCCAAAATGAACCTCTGCCACCCGATGTTGCACCATTTTGCGGTGGCTGGTACAATTCGCTGTGAGTGAAGCCAAGAGTGCAACACAATTAACCCTTTTTAAAGTCCATGAAATATTTTAAATTGATAGATTAACCTAAACATTTGCTGTTGCTGGGGACGGGTACTGTTGCTTGATTTTTTTCCCATCACTGGGGATCATACAGCATTCTCGTACACATTCTACATTCGTTTGTGAGGGTAGACAATCACCATTGCTAATCTGGATCATTAGGTGATTAGTGTTGGCTCAAATGGGGTTGTAAAAGAGCAGGGGCTCATTGAGTAACCAGTTGATAGAAGTTCCCCTATTCGCAGCATGATAGAGCAGTATCGCAACACTTGATCGGCCTCAGAGTTTTATGACAAGCCAGTGTGTTTACCAGCTTATATTGCTGATTAATATTGGTTGCGATTTACTTTGGACATCACCGACACCCTCTATTTCTCTGGAACATTCCAAGTCTGTATCACAAGAACCAAGCTGGCCACAAAAGATCTGTAGTCATCCAGGCTCTAATAAGCTTGCATATCCTCGTTTGTGTAGTTTGAGGAAGTGTGAACTCGATAATTATAGATATCGGGGTACTGCAGGTCAGGCAGCTGCTCCGCATTAGTATACTTCTGCATGAATGTCAGCAAGTTTCCCGGCAAGCTGTAGGGATTTGTGAGCCCAGCGATGTCTCGTTTCTAGGTATACTGGTAGCTGGTCTGCTTATCTAAATGGCGAACATCATATAACCTTGAGAGCCACTTCCAGTTGCAGCTATTTCTTCAGCCATTTTGAGTAATCTCGATCCAGAGCGGGATCATTTACAATCTGGACGCACTACAAAAAGGTAGACCCAAAAGGCGGTTACTCTCACCAGCTTATGTAGGTGAGAGAGCTCGATACAGACGGTAGTCTTTTCTGTAGGAGGTGTGAAGAATTGTGTGAAGAATCGCATGAGGATTGTTGTTAAAAGGTTTAAAGAATTAATGATTATTCTGATGAAAACATCCGAGTGTGAAAAGTTTGATGTTTGTTGAGTGAGTCTGAAGAGATTGGCAGTGGTGAGGGTGTGTCGAGTGGAGAGTGGAGGCATTGGTGAGGGTGTGGAGAGTGGAGGCAGTGGTGAGGTTGTGGCGAGTGGAGAGTGGAGGCAGTGGTGAGGGTGTGGCGAGTGGAGAGTGGAGGCATTGGTGAGGGTGTGGAGAGTGGAGGCAGTGGTGAGGGTGTGGCGAGTGGAGGCAGTGGTGAGGATGTGGCGAGTGGCGAGTGGAGAGTGGAGGCAGTGGTGAGGGTGTGGCAAGTGGAGAGTGGAGGGTGTGGCAAGTGGAGAGTGGAGGCAGTGGTGAGGGTGTGGAAAGTGGAGAGTGGAGGCAGTGGTGAGGGTGTGGCGAGTGGAGGCAGTGGTGAGGGTGTGGCGAGTGGAGAGTGGAGGCAGTGGTGAGGGTGTGGCAAGTGGAGAGTGGAGGGAGTGGTGGGGGTGTCGCGAGTGGAGAGGGGAGGCAGTGGTGAGGTTGTGGCGAGTGGAGAGTGGAGGCAGTGGTGAGGGTGTGGCGAGTGGAGAGTGGAGGCATTGGTGAGGGTGTGGAAAGTGGAGAGTGGAGGCAGTGGTGAGGGTGTGGCGAGTGGAGGCAGTGGTGAGGATGTGGCGAGTGGCGAGTGGAGAGTGGAGGCAGTGGTGAGGGTGTGGCAAGTGGAGAGTGGAGGCAGTGGTGAGGGTGTCGCGAGTGGAGAGTGGAGGCAGTGGTGAGGGTGTGGAGAGTGGAGGCAGTGGTGAGGGTGTGGCGAGTGGAGGCAGTGGTGAGGGTGTGGCGAGTGGAGGCAGTGGTGAGGGTGTTGCGAGTGCTTGCAGTGGTGAGGGTGTTGCGAGTGCTTGCAGTGGTGAGGGTGTGGCGAGTGGAGGCAGTGGCGAGTGGAGGAAGTATGAAGAAGAGTGGAGTGGTATGCGAGCCTCCATCACCCTACCACCAAGTCACCTCCCACTGATCCCTCCACCAACACCGGGACCGTGAGAGGGGGAGCGTGCAGATGTCGATACTGTACTGTGCAGTGCTGTGTTTGGTTACAGAACACCTCTCTGTGCCTCTTGAAGTGCTGCCATTAACTTGTAATTACTGTTAATCGTGGTTTTTAAGCATAAAATGAGTGGGGAAGGTGAGTCTGCTGGAAAGAGGCAGAATAAATTGATGAGTTTGAGTGAAAAAGTGAATGTGTTGGACAAGCCGGCTGTGTGTGTGAGTGCGTCCGCAGCGGGCATGAATCATCCTTCTGACTTCCTCATCAACATCATAATCATCATACGTCAATAAAACACTTATGTACACTGTACTGTCATTTATTTTAATCATTGTTCAAAAACATTTACCATTTCCTCCCTATGTTCATCTGACCCGAGAACCTAACCCCCTTTTTTTCCCCATTAAACCAAGGTTTCTTTATTTGCAATGCTTTCCAGGAACGCAACCATCGTGAATACGGAGGGCCGTGTGCAATAAGTTGGAAGAGCTTGAAACCAAAATAGAGAACGAGGAATATGACATAGTTGCAGAAAGTGAGATATGGTTCAATGAGGAGAGAAATTTGAGGACACCACTTCCGAGAAGGCTACAAGATATATTCGTGTGATAGGAAAGAGAAAATAGGAGGGGATGTCGCAATCTGGGTAAAAGACCGTTTAGTAGCGAGAGAAAGGATGACATTTAGGAGGGAATTATAATGTGGAGAATTCTGTGTCTATTTCGATTGGGTGTTGTAAATGCAGTTACACAGTGAGATACTTGGAGGATGCTTTTATGGGGCTCCTGGGGTGTGAGAGTAGAGCAAGAAAGAAGGGTTGATGAAGAAGTCGTGTGGTCAGTGAAGAGTATTTATTATGGGGGATTTTAACTTGCCAGGGATAGTTTGGGTCTAGGAACAGGGAAAGGCGAGAAAACATTAGGATATTCTCGATCAATTCCAGGATTGCTTTTCAAGCCAGTTTGTAGATAAGTCTACAAGAGGGAGTGCAGTGCTTGACCTCATTTTAAGTAATGATCCCAATATGGTGGAGGTTGGAGAGCATTTTGGGGCACTTGACCCTAACATAGTGTGTGGAAGTATTCCATTAAGAGTTAGAGTTTGAGATAGTAGAGTAAAGCTATTAGATTTCACGAAGACAAACCCTTGAGCTAATGAGAAAGCTGGGTCCTGTAGAGTGGGAGAGGCTAACAAGAGGCTAGTCACCATCAGAGAAATGGGCAACCTTCAATGAGGATGTACAGTGGCCTGCAAAAGTATTCACCCATTGCCAATAATACCACATTGAATTACGAATTATGTATAAACTGTTTTTCCAAATGAACTTTTTTATTCATAACTGAAGAGATCAAATTAAACACTTGTAGTGGAAGGAGGTTCCATGTCAGGGATGCCTGCAAAAACGTGGACAAATCAAAATTCACTGGTTGTAAAAGTATTCAGCCCTTGAGGTCAGTACTTTGTTGAAACACTTTTTCGCAATAACTTGCTATGAGAGTTTTGAGGTAGATCTCTACCAGCTTTACACAGTGAGATGGTGAAATATTTACCCATTCTTCACGTGAAAATTCCTCCAGCTCTGGCAAGTGTGATGGGAATCATCGATGGACTCCAATGTTGAAGTCTCACCATAATTGTTCAATTGAGTTCAAGTTAGGACTTTGAGCCACTCAAGAACATTTATTTTCTTCTTATTCAGCCACTCTAGTGTGGCTTTCGCTTTGTGCTTTGGATCACTGTCCTGAAATGTCAATCTCCGAGCCAGTTCCAGATTAATGGCTGACTCGAGCAGGTTTAAATCAAGGAATCTCCTGAACTTTTCATCATCCATTGTCCCTTCTATCCTGATAAGATTGCCAGTCCACCTTGTTGATGAAAAGCAGCCCTATAACATGATGCTGCCACCACCATGCTTAGATGGTGCTGACTGGCTGATGTGCAGTGTTTGGCTTGCACCAGACGTAACACTGAATTTCGAGCAAAAATTTCAATTTTTGTCTTTGATCATAAGTCCTTTCTCCACAAGCCTGCAGTATCATTTTAAGATTTTTTTTTTTCACAAACTCCATAAAAGCTTTTATATGCGTCTTTTTCAGTAATGGCTTCTTTCTTGCCCCCTGTCCAGAGAAGCCAGCTTTGCAAATGAAATGGGATAATGTTGATTAATGAGTCCATCCATCCCATCCATTAGGACCAGACTCTGTACAGAGCGTTGGTGCTGCCGAAGCAGTCTCCTTGGCTATGTGGCACAATCCTGGACGGGTCGCCACGCCGACGCAGGCTATCAGCAAGCTGGTTCTCATTTTGCCAACCTCAGAAGGATGACAAGCTGAGTCAACCCCACTTGGTATTAATTCAACAGCCGAGTTGCATTTGAACTCAGGATCCTCGGATCCCAAACCCACCACCCTAACCATTAAGCCAACACCTGGCATATTAATGAATACTGACCCACATTTTGGACACAGAGCCTTGGAGATCTTGCAACATCATTGTTGCATTAACAGTAACATCGTGAACCAGTTTCCTGCTTGCCGAGTTGTTGAGTTTGGATGGGTGACCTGATCTGGGTGGATTCTGGGTGGTGTGATACATCTTTCACTTCTTCATGATGTATTTCACAATACTCAAAGGGATAATGAGTGACTTTGACATCTTCTTATGCATTGTCAAGCAATTTTCCATTCTTTTCTTAACCAGCCTCTGTCTGCACCAATACTTATATGAGTCTGACCCCAGTCCTGTTATTTTGAACCTGATAAATGCCTTTTTTTTTTTTGTATACCTTGGTCGAGGCTCGTATGAGAGCTAACACACAACTCACAGCAAGGAGGCATGAGACAAGAGGGGCGGGAGTGGAAGGGACAAAACAGTGGGGAACAGACACATTAGGTGAACTGTGGAAGGGAGAGGGATGGGGATGGGACGGGGAACATGGCGAAGAGAAGGTGGACATTTCAGGGACTTTCAGGAAGGAAAGTAGGAGAAATGAAGGAAGTGGGCTTGGGTGGATTATCGGGGGTAGAAAAGATCGAGGATTTGGATGGGGGAAGATAAGAGGTGGTGGTGAACAGCTGTTTTGAAAGCCTGGAGGGAAGAATGGGAAAGAATAGAGTGAGGAAGTTTATTCCAAAGGCGGGAAAAAAGAGGAATGAAAGAGTGAAGATGAGCAGTGATTCGTGATTTTGGTAGTTTTACCAGAAGGGGGTTGTTGGCGGACCTTGAGCGCCCTGTGGAAATGTGGTGGGGACAAATCGCAGAGAGAGCAGGGGGGCAAGGCTGGAGAGGAGTCGGTAGAAGACAGAAAGACCACCGACCAACCTGCGGTGATTGAGTGAGAGGCCCAAAGACTCGGCTTCATTGCGGGAGATGCCGATGATCTTAAATGCCCTGGTTTCGACAGCGTGAAGCCGAGAAAGGTGGGAGGCAGGAGCACCAGCCCAGAGGGGAGAGCAGTACTCCATCAGGCTACGGACAAAAGCTTTGTAAGTGGTCAGGAGCTCATTGTTTATCAAAAAAAATTGTTTATCCTTAACAGCACTTCTGACCTACCTGCTCAAATAATGAGGTGTTTTTTAATTGTCAAACAGACTCGGGGTTGACAAACACATTCAAAAATGTTTTCCAAAAAAAAAAATTCTTTTTTTCTCTTGTATAAATAGCCAGTCCCATCTCTCCTGAACGGTGCTTCTCCACCACTTTATGTCTGACTTATTTGGAAAGCTCCTTGGTCTTCTTGTTTGCTTTGGTTGACCAAGTGAGTTGTACCTAGCAAACTATTTGAGCAGGTAGGTCAGAAGTGCTGTTAAGGATAAACAAAAGGCATTTATCAGGTTCAAAATATAACAGGACTGGGGTCAGATTCGTATAAGTATTGGTGCAGACAGAGGCTGGTTAAGAAAATAACGGAAAATTGCTTGACAATGCATGTCCCCTCCCGATGTGATATTTTCTAAGTCCAAAAATGGCACAACTTCGTGAAAAATTGACGAAATTCCCTTAAACTCAAACTTGTGCTGTAACTTATCATAATAAAGCCATGCACCAAGTTTCAGTTGAATATGTCAAAGGGTATGGGGAAAATATCTGAAAAACCACAGGTGGGACGGATGGATTGACGGAGAACAAACCTATCGTCCCCTCCGATGAAACTGGTTATGGACAAATAGCTGGGCAAGTCAAAAAAAGGACATAGTCAAGAATACTAAGCACTAGCAAATACTACCTGTCGCTTCACTGACGGGAATACTGAGAGGGGGAAGTGAGAGAGGAGTGAGGAGGTGGAGGGGGAAAGAGTGAGGGGGGGTATAAAAGGGAAGGCAGACATACTGTGGAGCGTCAATTACGATTCATAGTCTCACAAAATGCTTCTTCATTGAATAACAGTGAAGATGGAAACAAAATATTGTCTGAAAACCATTTTCTACCGGTCATACTATAAATAGTGCCCAGAGACAAACACCACCCAGATGTGTCCAGAGTTAAATACAGTCCAGAAACTAACACCGCGCGGATGCGTCTGGAGCCAAGCCGTTCGGAGACAAACACCGCTCAGACACATCCAGAAGAAAACTCCCATCTGGACATAAACACCACCCGGATGTGCCAGGAGGCAAACACCGCCCGGACGTGCCTGGAGGCAAACACCGCCCGGACGTGCCTGGAGGCAAACACCGCCCGGACGTGCCTGGAGGCAAACACCGCCCGGACGTGCCTGGAGGAAAACACCGCCCGGACGTGCCTGGAGGAAAACACCGCCCGGACGTGCCTGGCGGCAAACACCGCCCGGACGTGCCTGGAGGCAAACACCGCCCGGACGTGCCTGGAGGCAAACACCGCCCGGACGTGCCTGGAGGAAAACACCGCCCGGACGTGCCTGGAGGCAAACACCGCCCGGACGTGCCTGGCGGCAAACACCGCCTGGACGTGCCTGGAGGCAAACACCGCCCGGACGTGCCTGGAGGCAAACACCGCCCGGACGTGCCTGGAGGAAAACACCGCCCGGACGTGCCTGGAGGAAAACACCGCCCGGACGTGCCTGGCGGCAAACACCGCCCGGACGTGCCTGGAGGCAAACACCGCCCGGACGTGCCTGGAGGCAAACACCGCCCGGACGTGCCTGGAGGAAAACACCGCCCGGACGTGCCTGGAGGAAAACACCACCCGGACGTGCCTGGCGGCAAACACCGCCCGGACGTGCCTGGAGGCAAACACCGCCCGGACGTGCCTGGAGGAAAACACCGCCCGGACGTGCCTGGAGGCAAACACCGCCCGGACGTGCCTGGAGGCAAACACCGCCCGGACGTGCCTGGAGGCAAACACCGCCAGACGCGTCCAGAGGCGACCACCACCTAGACGTGCCCGGAGGAAAGCACTAGCCAGACACGCCCAGAGGCAAATGCTGCCAGGAGACGCCCGGAGGTAACGGCCGCCGAGACGCACCTGGAGGCAACCTCCGCCCGAACGCACCTGGAGGCAACCGCCGCCCGGACGCACATGGAGGCAACTGCCGCCCGGGCGCACCCGGAGGAAACCACCGCCCGGACGCGCCCGGAGGCAACCGCCGCTCGGACGCGCCCGGAGGCAACCGCCGTCCGGAAGCACCCGGAGGCAACCGCCGCCCGGAGGCAACCGTCGCCCAGACGTGCCCAGAGACAACTGTCGCTTGGACACGCCCGGAGGCAAACTCCTCCCGGAAAAAAACCTCTACCTGGACGCGTCCCAAGAGAGATATGTGGGAGGGTGCTGCTCTGTATTTTGCAGAGAGAGAGAGACAGAGAGAGAGAGAGACAGACAGACAGACAGACAGACACACTGACTGGTGGGGGAGGGGAGTTACCAGAGAGAAAATGTGTGTTGTATGAACACACACACACACACACACACACACACACACACACACACACACACACACACACACACACACACACACACACACACACACACACACACACACACTGTATTAGTGCTTGCCCGATATCAGCAATTCTTTAGGAATCGGCAGATTGAAATTCATGTGATTACCGGCTACAATACATACTGTGCACAACCCAAAAACCTTGAGTAGTTTTCACCCTTGTTTTGGGGGAATTTCAAGAAACAATTTATCAAAACTACGTTGCATTATCGATGTTTCAGGTGGATGTGCATTAACATTACTCTTTATAAACAGCTGCCAATCGTCATGTGACGGGTGGAAAAAAATTTGGTTCTGCAATTGAGAAGATACGTTAATATGGCAAAAAGCTCGGAAATCGGGTGTTATCAAATACATTTTGCTTTGAAACTCACTAAGAAAAACCATATAACCTTTGTAAATCATGTGCCCTTGAAATAAACATTGCAGATAATCTGCCGCATTGCTTGCTCCTCTGTGCATGTGCCACGTAAATCTGTTCGTGGTCCGCGCAAATGTTATAACTATTTTAAAACGTCCGTTCTTCACGATCTGCTTTGATACCATGTAGAGCACCTCGTGACACCTCCAAAGATATAGACACAGATCTGGCAGACTTTATGGATAGCCAGTCCCTCTGTGAGACAGGGCACGAAGTCGAGCAGTGAATGCATGAAATCAGTGTCACTTTAAGGTCCATATCGGTTATTGGAAATTTAACGCATTTAACTTATGAAAAAGGCATTTTTGGTTGGACGTTCACACAATTTGTTCCAGTCGAGTCTGAATCTGTGTCAGCAACTCCAAAAAAGTGGAAATAGAAATCACATCGGAATTGAGCAGCGCCATGAGGCCACCTATAACATTTGAGAAGCCTCACATTCCATCATACAAAATCTCTGTACGACCACAATCACCAAATTTCAATTGTTTCCACGGAAATTGTTTTAATCGAGTCTGAAATTACATTAGCAAATACCAAAAGTGAAAACAGAAATCGAATTATAACTTAAGACAAAGTCATGAAGCTGCTTGGAAGCAGATGGAAGCTCTGTTCACGTTGCTCTATATATATATATAAATCCACAATATGACGTAAAAACGTTTAAAAGAAAAAAAAACACGAATTTCACAAACCTTGCTGCATTCGAGTGTTAAAACTGCCTTCGCGAATGTGAAAATTGAAAACAGAAGTTGAATTAAAGTTCAAAAAATGTACTGCCGCTTGAAGCAAAAAACCAGCTACATAGTACATTCTCGAGAGAAAATCCATTCCCACATCGTAAATCATGATGCTTAAAGCATCCATGAACATTCCTTATATAATCTAACAGCTTATACCATCAAGCAGGTGGAGAAATGCATAACGTCAGTGAAAAAAAATCATTGAGACATCTTTATTAGAAGAAAACCGACACGGCCTTGCATCTGTCCGAGGTCGGACCCACGACGCCATCGGCTTGGACCGAACTTAAACTTTCATAACTCGACAATTATTAACACAGCTAGTCATAGGTATGAAGATCAGGCCTTCGATGATATCAGTAAGGAAAGTGAACAAAACAAACATTTTGAGTGCTTTATCGTTAAGAAATTGTTGTGACCTGTTCCAAGTCAAGGCATGGTTGAACAAGCCAAAAAACATGGCGGCTTCAGACACCAGCAAGGTAACCTGGAACACTCCTTAAGACCCCAGAGAGCGAGGTAGCCGAGGATCACCTGCTAAAGGAAATAATTAAATAAGGCAGTGGAGGAGCAGAAAAGCGTGATGTGAGCCGGTATCTCCAACAGCTCATTGGATACCATGAGGATTGGAGAGTAGCAAATGTAACACCATACAGGGGTATCGGAACGTCAGGGTGGGTGGGGGGAAAGTTGTGAAAAAATGAAGTTACTATCACTACTATGTGTATCGGAGGCATGTCCTGGAAGGAAGCTCGGGGGCATGCATCCCTCCACCCCCCATCCCCCCACCCTGAATTGATGCCGAGTAATTGTGTCTAACACAATGGGTGCCACTCTGTATTCTCATTGTGAACGATTTTCACGGTGTACTTTGTTCATCAATTATTTATTAATTGTAAACGGGGTATCATAAATTGTTTGTTCCACTTTTTGTAAGAGACAGCATGCTTACATTCATGGGCAGTTGAAAAGTTGTGGTGCCAACATGGCTGTTGAAAGTTGGGAGCACTGGCCTCCCTGCTTCCTTCGCTATTGCATAATTTAAGAAGGGATCCAAAGACGAATCAAGGAATTATTAACCTGTTTCTTTAACTCCAGTTGTGGGCAATACGTTTGATATGTTAATTGGGGATCGGATTTGAAGAACCATTTAAATAAATACAAACTAATTATAGGTAGTTAGCACTGATTTATCAAAGGGAGATGATGTGTAACTAATTTTTTAGAGTTCGATGAAGCAGTCTCTGATTGGGTGGATGAGGGAAGGGCAGTAGATGAAGTGTATATAGACTTTCAGAAGATGTTTGATTTGACAAGGTACCACAGAGGAGGTTGTTAGCCAAGGTGAAGGCTTGTGGAGTGGTGGATCGGGTAGCTCCTTGCCTTCAGAAAGTATTCACACCAATCGACTTTTGTTACATTTTGTTGTGTTTCAGCCTGATTTTGAAATGGATTAAATTTACAACAACAAAAAAATTATCCTTTCCAAACAAAGTACCCCATAATGACAAAGTGAAAACATGTTTTTAGAATTGTTTTTACAAACTAATGATACATGAAAAGCTGAAATATCTTGCATCAATAAGTATTCAACCCCTTTGCTATGAGCCTCCAACTTGAGCTCAGGTGCATCCAGTTTCCTTTGATCATCCTTGAGATGTCTCTACAACCTGATTGGAGTCCACGTGTGGCTAATTCAATTGATTAGACATGATTTAGAAAGAAACACCTTTCTATATATGGTCCCACAATTGACAGTGCATGTCAGAGTAGAAACTACCATGAAGTCCAATAAACTGTCCGTAGAACCCCGAGATAGAATTGAGAGGAGGCATAGATCTGGGGAAGGGTATAAAACAATTTCTTGAGTGTTGAAAGTTCCAATCCATCAATAGGAAATGGACAGAATATGGAATTTCTCAGACTCCACAGAGAGCTGGCCATCTGACCAAACTGAGCAACCAGGCAAGAAGGACCTTGGTTGGAGAGGTGACCAAGAACCCAGTGACCATTCTGACAGAACTAGAGTTCTTTGGTTGAGATGGGAGAACCTGCCAAAAGGACAACAATTTCTGCAGCACTTCACAAATGTAGGCTTTATGGGAGAGTGGCCAGATGGAAACCACTCCTGAAAAAAAGGAATTCACACAATGCTTGGAAGTAAGGTGGATAACAGAAAGGGTGATGATCAGATTGAGGATAGTCTAGATACTCTCATTGATTAGGCAAAATATTGGCAAATGCAGTTTAACATAAATAAATTTAAGGTGATGTGGATGGATAAGAATAATGAAAGTGGAGATTATATGAGGCAAGTGGTAATTTTGGAGCATGTCACACTAGAAGGATCTGGGGGTGATAATAGATATGGGAGGTAAGCAGGTAGGAGAGTTCCAGGCAGCTATAGGTAAAGTAAACGGGGTTTTAGGTTGTATTCTTAGGGGAATAAATTGCAAATAAAAAGAAGTGTTGTTAACACTGTCTAGAAATGTAGAGAGGCCTCATCTAGAATGCCATGCACCTTTGGTCACCACATCTGTGGAAGGACACAGGGTGCATTGGGAAATAATAGATCAAATAAAAGAATAAATACAGCAGTGGAGCCATCAAGAGGAACCTGGTTAGGATTGAGGTTTTTGCTGCTACTCCTTTACCCCCAACCCCATCCCGCCACAGCCGAGTGGACATCACAAAAACAATTTGTTAGTCTTCATCTCGTTAGAGAGAGAGAGAGAGAGAGAGAGAGAGAGAGAGAGAGAGAGAGAGAGAGAGAGAGAGAGAGAGAGAGAGAGAGAGAGAGAGAGAGAGAGAGAGAGAGAGAGAGAGAGAGAGAGAGAGAGAGAGAGAGAAAGAGAGAGAGAGAATATTATGAAGCAAGGACACACACACACACACACACAGACACACACACACAGACACACACACACACACACACACACACACACACACACACACACACACACACACACACACACAAACACACACTGCAAAAAAGACAAAATAAAAATATAAAAGCGAAACATCAACAAATGTTCACCTGACAACTGGGATAATGATAAAAGAGCAGGGAGGTATAAAAACTAGGTAGCTTGAGCTCCCCCTTGCGTCATTTCAGTGTCTGCACCACTTAAAAAGAATTGGACAGCTTGGGCAGAGACAAATTCTCAGTGGAATAGCTAAGAAGAGGTCAGCTCAACTGGGATGGTGAACAAATAATTAAACTGGCCCAGACCAAGGATACTGTACCAACGGCTTTAAGAAAATGGCGGGACCGAGTCAATCGGACAGGTGGAAGTTCTGCAAGGTAGAAACAGAAAGTTCGAGCTACCTCATACCGGGATGTGAAAAACTCTTATCGAAACAGCTGTACACACAAAGGCACAATAAATTGTCTTCAGTAATCCATTGGCACAATGAAGTCTCTGCAAAAAACTTTAATATCACAGTTTCAGAAAAGCCTTGGAAATATGAACCAAAAGCATATTCGAACAAACAAAGGAAGTGATGCTCACATGTAACATAATGATCCCATCGAGCATGAACATAGAAAACAAAGCATTGTGACCGGATATCAAAAATAGGTACAAAAAAGAAAAGATGGCATTGCAAATTTAAGTATTGTAGCCAGCGGTTTTGGTCTAAATAATGCGGAAATCAAGAAAATGATGAAATACCACGTTCTCAAGAATGAAGTGAAAAGATCCTGGAAGTTGAAGATATTCGAAATTGTGCCAGTGTTAATTGAAGCAATGGGAATGATAAAGAAGAACCTGACAAAAATCCTTCAAACCATCCCTGGAAATACGATCGTATACTCAGTGAGTATCCTGAAATAGCCTTCAGAACAAAACTTTGAGAACAAGAAAACTTCACAGCTCGATCCATCGAATCATGACCTTGACTGAAACAGAGATATAAACTTTGAAACCTGGGAGGACTCTGTTCCACCTTCTGAAACCCACATATGGAGATAACAACCAGTGACACACACCACATACCTTGCAATATATATACAACACAATCAACCACAACTTCGACCTTTAACATGTTTATTCATTGTATTGATCCAGGAATACATTATTGTTTCTTCAATCCAGTATTTACTTCAACAGAATGGATGTGGGAGGACGTACAGGACCGAAATTGATACATAGGCAATCTATTTATAATGAACTTCCTGTTCCACTCATCTGACATTTTCGTGACAGACTTGCTTTTTGAGGGAATATATCTTTTTTTATGAAACGACATCCAATGCAAAGGGAACTTGTTGACACGAAAAATAACCAAACTTCCACAAGAGATTATGCTGACATCTTAAAACTTTCACATGATGTAATAAAACTCGGTCATATGTGAATGTACTCTGTGTGAATTAACCTAATAGCCACTCCCTTACATGATGGAATATATCCTCCTAGCATAAACCACAAAATCAACCTTTACCGAACAAGTTCTTCCAAATCTAATGTTGTTGTGCATGCAGCCTGTGGCTGCTGGTTCAATCATTTTTTGGATGTGCGGCTGTGCTGGTGATGTAGTGCCCCTGTTACCAGTAAGCTGGTACTCATTTTGCTGATCTTGGAAGAATGACAGGCTGATTCAACCCACTTGGTGTTATTTATCAGCTTGGAAGTTAATGAGTTAAGATGAAAAAAAAAATTATAACCTTTTTAATCAGTACATCGACAGACGGAAAGGTAGATCAGATTACTGGGAAACTAAAATAATTAACTTTATGACACACACACTCGCACTAAAACCATTCTGTCCAACTCCAACTAACTTGTCCAGATATGCTGCTACTCTTATCTGCTATCAGGTTAGGTTAGGTATGGGAGCATGTGCCGGAGCAGCACATCGCTGCATCCACTTTCGAGCGATACTCCAGGGGCCTCCGCCTGGCCCATCCCCATCTCCTTGAGATGTTGGTCAACCTGCTGCAACCATGAGGCACGCGGTTGTCCCATTGGCCTTCTCCACTCAAGAGGCTCCCTCGCTGAGAAAATCTGGTGAGCAAGATCAGTGTCACGTTACTTTTAAGTTACTCACAAGTCGAAACACGTCGAGGTAATGTTTAGCATACCCGAAACTTAATTTTAACCCATGAGTAACGTGCTTTGAACCTATGTGTAACGTATCTCAAACGCACATTGTCCTCTGTAGACGAATTTGATTGACGTCTTCCGGACGACCACAGAACTTACTGAACGTGTTTCTAACTTACATCTACCGAAAAATGGCGATTTGGCAGCGTTTAGGGGAATTGGTATATACAAATGGGCTTCACAAGAGGAACCTGTCAGTGTTCCAGACTCCATGCTGAGTAGATGTCAATGTCAGTAGTATCAGTTGTAGTAGTATTAGGTGAGAGTGTCACTAGTAGTAGTAGTAGTAGTATTGGTAGTAGTAGTAGTAGTATTGGTAGTAGTAGTAGGTCCATGTCAGTAGTAGTAGGTGAGCGTGATGGGGAGAGTGTGGGTGATGATGGATCCTCGCTGCGTCCATGAATAGGAGACTACTTTGCACCATTGTTCGATGTTCTTTTTGGCTAATTTTTTTTTTCTCATTCCCACGATGAACTATTTTTTTTGTTTCAGTTTTTAAAGTATTCAAAACGACTTGGACAAATGCATAATGTACTAGTAATGAACACAGAACGCTTCAATAACTTATAGATAAGTTATACCAATGATTGATTAGTGTGTTTTAGGCGTCCACAACCTATGCACAACGATAGTCTAACGAATGCATAGTGTGGCAGCGTATCGTCGACGATTACGTGAGGTTTTCTATTCATAGGCTGCAACTTCACTTTTAATAAATGCCTGTCACTCGCCTATTGTTTTTGGACGCTGGTGCTCTGCAATTGAAATCGTTTTCATTGAACGAGTTAAATCGCTTCCACCTCACTGCAGTCACGGCATCAACAGCAGCAAGCTC
Organism: Eptatretus burgeri; assembly: GCF_056783735.1. Lineage (NCBI taxonomy): Eukaryota > Metazoa > Chordata > Myxini > Myxiniformes > Myxinidae > Eptatretus > Eptatretus burgeri. The sequence continues at coordinate 35,882,589 of NC_140976.1, read as the reverse complement.
AGTGCCAGCCTCATGCCAGGCTCAAGCGGATCCTTGTAAAAGGTGTACTGCTTGGTTATCCTTGGACCCACTCTGACTAGCAGCTCGTCGAACATCGCTGGGGGCATTCGCAGGAAGTTGATGAAGGATGCATAGTCCTCGTTCTGGAGTTCCACCATGAGCTGGTCATATATGCCGTAATGGCGTCGCCTCCCGATCCATGGTCTGACCCAGTTCCTTCTTCTCCGTTCACGTCTTCTTCTCCCGGCTCTATTGGCACGCAACTGGTGCAGTGTCAACTCGATGAGATCATGTTGGAGTACAGGTAGGTATTGTCGTCTCAGCCTTGCCGTATCCTCCATCTCTCGGAATGACATGGACATGTACTCACCACGAAGTCTAAAAAAAAGATGGTTCCTCCTGCGAAGCCCCTTTTTATATACCAATTCCCCTAATCGCTGCCAATACGCCATTATACGGTATCTGTAAGTTAGAAACGCGTTCAGTAAGTTCTGTGGTCGTCCTGAAGACGTCAAGTACGTCTACATACGTATTTGTGCGTAGGACATGCTTTACAAATAATTCCCAAGCACGTTACTCATAGGTTATAAATAAGTCATGGGTACCCTAAACATTACTTTGACGTGTTTCGACGTATGAGGAACTTTCAAGTAACGTGTTGCGAAGTGTGAACAACGTTCGTGTAGCATGCTTACAAAACGTTACTCGTAGGTGAGAAATAAGTTTTGGGTACGCTAAACATTACCTCGACGTGTTTCGACTTATGAGTAACTTAGAAGTAACGTGTGTCGACGTGTGTCAACGATCACATAACGTGCCTACAACGTATGGCCAGCATAGTGGAACGTGCGAGTCATACGCCGGCATATGTCGTAAAATTTCAAGCATGCAAAAATTTGAGGACAACCCAAAAGTACAACGTTTAAAGCCAGCGTACAACGACGTATGGCAGTGTTTTTCAGTGTGCTCTTAACGTATACAAAACGTACCCATAACGTATTCGACGTGAGCCAGCGTTTTAGACAAATTTTTCATAAATCGGCATACGCTGGCTAAATCGTCAAGGTGTGATAGCGGCTTAAGGAGTGTCGAATCATCAGTCTCATAATAAGCTCGACCTGTGTTACTCAATCATCATGGGACTCAACTTATTGGACACAGTTGCAGCAACTCCTTGGGCATGTAACATCAGAGAGACCATACCAGTTGTAGGTGTAACCACCCGCCATGATCTCACCACTATCTTGTCTCCGAACCTCAGATAGTGCTGCAATACCAATGTTCAAGCGCTGAAGCTCAGATGACCACAGACAGGCGATCATCTCCTCTGGATAGGACCCACCCGAATGGACTGCCTCAGGTTATCCCGAGGAGATCACCTTCTGGTGAACGACACCTCAGCACCACCGCGACACACATGACCACAATCCAACCTGGGAAGTTTACCCCGTATTTTTCCTCCTATCATCAAAGAGTGGGGGTCCCGAAGGCTTTTCCCCAATCCCGTCATCCGGTGAGATACCCTGTGAAGGGCAGCTGCCCAGGAGGTACTCCCATGGAGTTAGTTTTCAGTTTTCTTTGCGTTTTTTGTATGTTTTGCGAAGTGGAGTGTTTTACGGTGACTTGAGTGCAAATCCTGCCACAAAACTCCTAGGAAAGATTGCCCACTGCAGGAGGACCTCCACAGATGCAGTTAGACTAGTCGAGTTTTCTGAATATAACAACCCCAGAGGCATTTTTGAGGAAAAGCTGGCAGACACTTTACCTTACCTAATTTTGGTATGCTGATTTCATTTTTGCTTTCTGCCAAGCTGTATCTTGACCGCATGACCCTCAAAATGATGTAATAAGCCACGCCCCTTTTTGCATATTCCGCAATATATTTTACTGTAAAAGTTAATGTAAATATATTGTTGTGAATTCGCGCCCGCCGGCGTGCGGACGGCCACGTGACTCGAATCGCGGCACGTCGCCCACCGGACGGACAATTCAGTCGTGACCCTCTCGGACCAACGCTGGGAGCTAGTCACGGGTGGGGGTTTAACCTCACCACGACCGTGCCAATTGCCCACCTGCGCAGGATAGGGTTGCTCGCCAAATTCGATCTACCTAAGTACATGCGCGAATGGTCGACCGGGCGATCGCACCATGCCACAGGCCGACTCCGGACATGATCCGCTTAAGCGGTCCGTTCCATGCTTCACTGATAACCGAGCGGTGTTATCGTCGGCCTCGACGGTTCCGATTAATTATCGGGCATATTAAGCCCACTACGAACCCTTTACGTGAAGCAGGATGGAGGGTCAATTAAAAGGAAGGAGACGAAGCGAAATGGGAAAACAGTTCAACACAATGCACATTTATTCTGCGGCACACGGAAAGCACGTATATACAACCACAATAATCAAAATGCACATATAGCGAAAGCAAGAGTTAAACCGAATACGCGTACACACGGCAACACTTATACAGTTCTACTTTACAGATGGCGCCAACACACATTTACTCAAAAGCAAAGGAAAGAAGCCACCCTCATAGACAAGGGGGCAGACGGGGCCCGTGGGCCTTTATGGCGTGGGACTTGGCAGACCGAACGAGTCCCACGAGACCGTTGCAGGCTACCTGCACCCTCGCGGTGCGATGGTGGCCGAGCTCTCTCCAGCGCTCCTTGTACGAACGCGCAGCTCCGCGCGACACAGCTGGCAGAGCGGCACCTCCAGTCCGCAACGTCCGGACTCTCCACCGACTGCAAGCTCCAACGAGCGGGTCGCTCTACGGACCGCTTCTCCAAGACCCAGACGGGCAGAAGACCATGAACCGCCGACTGACACTGACACTCTCACCGACCGCCCTGGCCTGAGCTCCTTTCAGCGGCGCCTCCGTGCGCCCTTTTATTTCCCCAGCACCCTGTCCCTCCCTTCGCAGCACGCGGGGGGGGGGGGGAACATTCCACCAGAGAAATCGGGGCGGGAGTTACCAGGGAAATCGGGGTGGCAGTTGAGTTCCAACCGTCATTCTTGTTTATCAGGGAAATCGGGGTGGGAGTTGAGTTCCAACCGTCATTCTTGTTTACCAGAGAAATCGGGGTGGGAGTTGTTGTTGTTCCCCTTTTGTGTTCGTGGAGATGTTGACGGTTGCTGGCGGAGTGGTGAGGATGGCGTGGTTGTTGAGAGGCAGGTGTGGTTGTGGTTGTTGTGAAGCGGCATTTTGGTTGGTGGTTGTTGTGTGATGGCGGTTGAGACGTGGTTGGTTCAAAATAAAGATAGAACAGAAAAACGCCTAACTCAAAGCGTCGCAACCCGAATGAATCACATAAATTCCCTCTAGACAACGGATTTGGGGCTAACTACACATGTACTTAGAGATATCTCTCCTACGGGCCCGTAATAATATCATGTGTGGTATCATATGAAAGGTAATGACATGAGCATTGCAAAAACATGATCAATAAATAAATATTACATCATGTGGGGCCATTTCGAGGTCATTTTGGGTCAAATGAGGTCATAATATCATATTACGTAATTCTACATAGCTCTGTAAAGACAATTCAGGACTAAATTCATATCGTTCTTTTTCATTCGAAGGAATCATTATTTAGTATAAAACATCAGGGATGGGAGCGATGGGGTGATCTCACAAGTGTTTGGACGAGGAGCAACTCGATTTTAATGTAAATCAAGATTAAAATTGAGAATCTTCTTGTCAAAATACCAGTCAGAACGCCCCTACTGCTACGGCCTTGCCAGCTTATCCTGAAGCATAATTTGTTAGTATGAAAAAAAAACTGACAAAAAAAATTTGGTGTACATGGTAGATACATTACATTACCCTATATGCTGAATTTTAAAAAGTTCTGTCAAGCTGTATCCTGACCTGGTGACCCCTGATATCACATTATAAGCCACACCCATTTCCATAGGTTACCTTCTTAGTGATGATAAACATAAGAATCATGTTTGGTATCATACAAAAGTGCAAGATTTCAACATTGCCAACTCATTGATAAGAAGTATGTATTGCAGTATCTGGGATAATTTAGGTGGGGAACAAATCAAAAGATTTATGAAGTCCTTTAAATGTAACTAGTTTTGTTTGAGTGTTGATCCCTCCATCCCTCTTCCAGTAATAAAATCGGAAGTTGGACAAAACAACTTTGATGGTCTGAAAAATATAACTAATCATTAATTTTGATGACGTGGACTTAGTTAGATTTATAGTATCTCTTCGATTTGTTAATTTGTTTCCTTAAGGTTACATAACGATATTATTCAGGGCTATTTGTAACAGTAGAAGTTCCAAAGGCTACACAAGATTGATACAATACGAAAACAACATGAATTACAAATTTACTGAAGTAAAGCGATATTGTTTAGGAAATTCAAATTAAAGGGAATCAACATAATTAATTTGACCAAAAAATAACATGTATCTTATTCTTTAGTCATTGTAATTACCATTACTGGAATTTTTAAAAACAGTAGCAATCTTGTTGAAATTTGTCTCTTCTACGTCACAAACTTGCCATGTTTTCTCGCTTCATAAAAAAGGTTGTGCCTTTGAATACATGTAGAAGTAATCCTCAAACATGTGTATCATACCTTGATAAAAAACCAAATGTCATTTTGGGTTAGTTCAGTCCCATGTTCAGTCTTTTGCTCTTAGGTATTGTGACAGTTATCATTAACATTCCTGCATTTGCAAGCTCCTGTGCAGAGCGGATCAGACTTCCTGCATTTGCAGCGCAAGTTCCCGCACCCTGTGTTGCAGCCGCAAGAAACAACTTATCTGCAGGCATCGGGAACTGGTGACAAAGACATAAGTACTTGAACAAGAAAGTCGTCCTCATACCTCCAGCCCATTGATTCTGGGGATGGTATATCAGGATAGTTCAGATGTGTCTGCCTCCACACTGCTGCCTGGTAGTGATATCACTTAATATGGAAGGATAAAGCGTCACTTGTTGGTGGAAGGGACTCGGGTGCATGAGACTTGATGAACAGTATTGGTCGAGCCTCATCAACAGTGGTTACATTTTGGACTCTGTACACCCTATAAATAAACTCTTCAGCATCCTTGGCAATTTCATCTGTGAGTTTTGCAGCAGCTCATGGTGCTCTTGGAAGACCATCCAGGCTGTTTTCTTGCCGTGGCCTGAAATGTATGAGGTAGTATCACTTCCCGTAAGCACATAAGCTAGAATGGTACTATACCCAAAACGTTTGGACCAGAGAGCATCTGATCCACAATGGTGTGAATTGGGATGTATTTCCACTTTTTGGCTGTTCCAGCTTTGAACCACAGTTTTGTACATTGCATTCTGTGAAAGTGGGCTAAGAGTAGAACGAGCACATCCGTATCCTGAGCTTGCACAACTAGGTCACACTTACAAACAACATTAAATGCATATTAATCCTTTTTTAAAAAAATCAAAACCTGACCAACTTTTAATTAGAGTAGAAGTTGACTTTCCTCTCCTTTTCATTACAGGACCATAAATGTATGTATAATTTTGATTGTATATTTCACACAAATCATGACCTTTTGACATTTCATTGACCAAAGATCATACAAAACTATTTAATTGACAGTATGAATGCAATGTACATGTCATTAGCTTTAATTTGATACCACACATGATAGTTTTGATGCCATTTTTAAGGAGAATTATATTTCGCATTCAGCAAAAAAGAGGCGTGGCTTATGTCATTTTGAGGGTCAAGCGGTCAAGATACAGCTTGGCAGACAGCAAATTTTAATTCAGCACACCCAAATTAGGTGAAATAAACTGGTTGCCAACTTTTCCTCAAAAATGCCTCTAGCATGTTATTTAGCTACATATCTCATTTTTTTGACTAGACTAAGTGGGGCACCAGTTACAGATGGCCGTTGGCTCACAAGGACCTCCTTCGCCCTTTCATGGGTCTTGCTTTTCATCATGCTGGTTGTCCATATCCGTCCACCCTCTTCACCAGGAATCCTGGTGGGGAAGACTATTTAGTCGCCGACAACCTGACCATGAAACAGGTTCATGCAGGTTTACATGGTACTTATAGCAAGTCACAGATGTTATCTGGCCTGACTTGGCAATCAAAGCTATCAAGCTATCTGGGTATCCTGTGAATGAGCTTATCAAATAACTTGTTAACCCACAAATATTATCTGTATAACGATATGTAGGACCTATTATCTTTGCTAAGCATAAATTCTCCTTCATCATAAAATGAAAGTCACAGAAAAGAAGGAAAATATCCACTAATAGGGTGCTGCAGTTCCCACCCAAATGGAATTCCATACCCTTAATTTGTTGAAAAATTGTCCCACAAAAATGCAGTGTTAAAATAAAATTGACAGCATCCTTAAACTTCAAAACAATTAAAATCAATTTTTGTTTTTTCAAAAAGAATTACCCATCAAACCTGACACATAAACTGTTTCGTAGTACATTGCCGAGCACCCACTATAAACCTATACCTATATGGGTGTTTATGAAGCTTGAGGATCCATAAAAATTAGGGAATACATAAATTTACCTTTTTACATTTTATGTTAAAGTTATTTCCTAAAACTTCCTGATGCTCAGGCATAATATGCTGGAGAAGCCTTTGACACAGAGCATATGTGCTATTTGAACTAGTGAAAGGACAGTGACTACCATATATGAATACCTAACTCCTTTAATAAAACCTCGATATAAAACTTTTTACAAACCACAACAAAATTATTTGTGACTTTATCTGTTGGAGCTATCACGTTATTCTCATGCATATCCTGTATATCTGAACATTAGGACTAAGCTATGAGAAGTGGCTGAAATAGATAGGACTTTATACATCAGAGAGGAGGTGATTACATGAGGATCTGATTGAGATGTTTAAGATAATGAAGGGTATACACAAAATAATTGCAGAAGAGCTGTTTGTTTTTTTAACAGAATACAGCAATAGCACCAGTGGCCAAAATACTGCAAATATAAAAGAGGTGAGTTTGGACAGTCGGAAGGTCGGGGTATTTTCAGTCAGAGTAGTTCATGCATGTAATGGTCTTTCTGAAAAGGTCGTGGCAGCAGAAATGGTAGATAAGTTTAAGTTGGAATTAGTTAATTCCGGCATGCAGAAGGACAATTGTGGAGAAGAATCATGGCGGAAAGGATGGAGGGCCACGGAGGCTGGTTCAGGGTGCACGTTCCAAAGTGAACTTCATTGCTGGCTTACTTCAGCATTGGCTTACTTCATAGCTAGCTCTTGTCTCTTCATCGCTGGCTTACTTCAGGATTGACTCACTTAATAGTTAGCTCTTGTCTCGCTCCTGCATAAAAAAACGGGCTGCAGAGAGTCCTCCATCTACACCACGCATAGTCAAAGGAAAGTGCTCACCTGCATTTTTAAGGTTTGTTCAAGTGTGGTCTGTGGCGCTTAGTGTGGGTTAGGATTTGCTCTTTATTTATTTCCCTGTATACAAGTTGCATATTCCCTTCTCCCCGCTCGTGTCTTAATTTGCTTGGACTGTTCTGAACTGCTCGTCTCGTACACATTTTGCTCCATATTATTTCTAAATAAACCTTTAAAAAGGTAAGAAAAGTGTTCGATCCATCTGCTTCCCATGTGTGTGTCATCAATTTCGGCTCATTTGGGTGACATTTGGGGAACGGTGAAGATTAAAGAATATCTGAATGCAGTATGTTAGAATAAGCCTGGTGTTGGTTTAGTGGTTAGGGTGGCGAGCTTGGGATGTTAGGGTGCTGAGTTCAAACTGAGTGTTGAGTTCAAGCCCCATTGGCTGTGGAATTAACACCAGGTGGGGTTGACTCAGCCTGTCATCCCTCTGAGGTCGACGAAATGAGTACCAATGTACTGGTATAGGGGCATAGCATCAGTGGCATAGTTGTGCTCCAACAAAATGATAGCTACCCGGCAGCCAAGTTGCCATACACAAGAATAAGAAGTAGTATGTTAGAAACCAATCGGCCGTTTCCTGTGACAAAGGATCCCGGTGCTGAGGCATATCATTTTAGTGAGCCTCAGACGTGACAATATTCTCATAATTGTAACCTGAAGCTTTCCTAGTTCAGGTAAGTAAGATGTTGTATTCATGGAATCATGAGAAGTGCTGTGTGATTGTAATACCTGCTGAATGTACTAGTTTTGAAAGGGTAAATAATTTTTACACGACGTACACATTCGTTACATTAACGACCACTAAGCGATAATACGACATACATACTAAACATGACTGCTTGATTTCCATTCGAGGTCTCTAGGTCATGTGACGCTTCATCTCCAGCCACGGTGTTATCACAGTGTGTAAGTGCCACTTCTAACATTCAGTAAACGAGGTTCCACCCATTTATTCATTCTCATATTTCCATATCCCTTCAAAGTCCATTGGGAGTTTCCTCACCCTCGCATGATGCACATCATTGACAACCATGGGGCCCATCTCTCATGGAGCTTGAGGGGCAAACTCTTGTGTGGGATAATATTCAGTATCTTCTTTGCCCGGCAGGCTGTTTTTTTTGTTTGTTTTTGTATACTTTCCTGATATACAAAGAAATACAAGCTGAACACCCTGGCTGACCCTGTCACATGCAGACTACCTCACCTTTCCACAAAATCCCAGCTGTGGCAAAATGGCGTGGAATGATTAAACAACGTACCTTCTAGAACCAACCTCAGTGGGGTGTAAGTACACAACCACCCCTTCTTTTTGCATTCTGCCTCAAGTTGCACATATTTTCTCCACATATGCTCAGCTATGGTATAGGTATGCCCCCCACCCCTCCCTCATTTACAACTGTTATATTCTCAACCCACTCATCATCAACTTCAGCAACTTTGGGACAATTGGTTCATTGTCAATCAAATCCTAATAACAACTAAAAAGCATCTCAAATATATTATTCCAATCTCAAATATACTCAAGGTATTCCAACGCTGGTGATGTGGCAATGGACATTGACCAGTGCTCATTGGTGATCACTGGAGGATGATCCAGAACTGCAGGGTCCACCAGAGTGCTCAGTTCCTCAATACCAACCATAGGCTTGTTGTAGCAACTCTGAAGTTGCAGATTAAATCCAGGAGAATGCTACCATCCCAGCCTAGGCTGGATGTTGGAAAGCTCAAGGACGAGAGGGTAGATGAGAAGTTTGCAAACAGGCCGAGTGGAGATTTGGGGGGTCTGGGTGTTTGGGGAATCCTGAAGAGTTGTGGAGTGCCTTCAAGACCATCATCCTTGATGTTGCTGGTGGATGTCTTGGTACTCACCATCGAGTGAAGAAGAATTTTGTCTCTCAAGGGACTCTGGATACCATTGACCAGCCACAGGGCCAGGCTTAATGGCAAATCTGAGCTGTTCAGGAAGCTGAGGCATAAAACTGTACGTGCACTGAGGGTGGACAAGGAGGCTGATGTGCGAGGAATCTGTGAAGGGGTAGAGCATCACCTGTGGTTAAGTGATTCTCGTCCTGCTTTCAGGGGAATCCGTACATTGCGTTCCTCCAAGCCCGTCCCTCGGTGTACTGCAGTTAGTATGGAGGGTGATGGGCTCTTGACAGAGGAGTCCAAAGTGAAGGTCCGCTGGGCCGGTTACTATGAGCGGCTGTACCAAGCTGACCCACCAGCTGTTGAGTTGGATGCTAGGGTTGTCACTATTTCGATTGCTGACCCTCCAATCAACTGTGATCCACCTTCGTTTGTGGAAGCACAGGCTGTGGTGAACCGGTTGAAATGGGGTAAAGCTCCTGGAATCTGTGGCATCCATGCTGAACTTCTCAAAGCTGGTGGACATGCTGTACTCGTGTCGTTGCGTGAAATTCTCTGCTCTGTTGGGAACACAGGCATCATCCCAACTGCTAGAAGAGGGACCTTGTTGTCCCTGTCTTGAAAGGAAAGGGTGATCGCCAGGACTGCAACAACTACCGAGTGGTGATGTTGCTCTCAATGCCAGGCAAGGTCTTTGCTTGGATTAATCTTAATGGGGTTCGCCACCATCTGCTTGAGCGCCAGCATCCAGAGCAGTCAGGCTTTACACCAAAGAGGTCAACGATTGACAGTATCCTTGCTCTTCAGGTCCTCACTGAACGCATATGAGAGTTTTGGCAGGGGCTACTTGTAGCCTATGTTGATCTCTGAAAAGCGTTTGAATCAGTGAATCGGGATGTTCACTGGAGGATTCTTGGTCTTCGTGGGGTGCCACCAAAACTGATCAATCTGATGTCTGAACTCTACTCTGGTACTGAGAGTGCTGTGAGATGTTCTGGTACCATCTCTGACTTTTTTTTCCAGTTGCTACTGGAGTTTGTCAGGGGTGTGTACTGGCCCCCATACCTTTCAGCACTTGTATGGACTAGATTCTAGGGAGGATGTCGGAGAGATCAAGCTGTGGTGCATCATTTGGGAATGTCAAGATCTCTGACCTTGATTTCGCAGATGATGCAGTCATCTTTGCGGAGACTTTAGATATCCTTTTGTGGGCCCACGAGGTGCTGAATTAGGAGTCGGAGCCACTGGGATTACGGGTTTCTTGGGTCAAAACTAAGATCCAGGCTTTCGGTGACATCTTTGATGCTGCTATCTTGTCTGTACCTGTTTGTGATGAAGATGTTGAGGTCACGGAGAGATTCAGTTACCTTGGCATTGATATTCATGTCTCTGCTGGCTTTGAGCCAGAGGTCAATAGTCGTATGGGTTGGGCCTGGGGAGTTATGACGAAAGTCCAAGTCTTCAGGTCCTTGGTGCTTCCAGTCTTGCTCTATGGATGTGAGACTTGGACTCTGACCAGGGATCTTAGACGGAGGCTTAACTCCTTCGGTAGGTACCAGGTCTCTTTCGAGAATCCTTAGCTTTCGCTGGTCGGACTTTGTGTCCAACGCGCGGTTGCTGAGAGAGACTCAGATTAGATTTGTTACCTGTATAGTCTGTGAGCATCAGCTGTGGCTGTATGGACATGTGGCTCGTTTTCCTGACACTGATCCTGCTTACCAGATTCTCTGAGCAAGGGAGCCTCATGAGTGGAGGAGGCCAACGGGTCGACCACGTGTTTCGTGGTTGCAGCATGTTGATCAGCATCTCAAGGGGATGGGGATGGTTCAAGCATCTGACTGGGGGATGGCCAGACGGAGGCCCCTGGAGTACTGTCGGAAAGTGGACGCAGCGATGCGCTGCTCCGGGACATGCTCCCATACCTGACCTGACCTGTTGTTTGTTTAAACCTACTGAATCATCCAAACAGGCAAAGTTTTTAATTGTCACACTTTACCAACCATTGTGATGGGTCCATATGATAATGTATTCGTTGAAAATTCAAATCATTAATTAATTGGACGACAGTAGTTATCATGAAGCATGAACACATGCAAAACTGAAAGGGCACTCGGTAGAGTGCATATCTCTGCCTGGATCCAGACTGGGATCTTCACCTAAATTGAATAAATTTGTCTCCAAAGTTTCGTCAGAATCCGTCCATAACTTTTTGAGATATCCTACACACAAACAAAGAAATAGACAAACAGGGGTGAAAACATAATGTCAGTCCACCTTCAGTGGGTGGAAGTAACTAGAATGGCAGTCGGTAAAGCGCATACCTCCACCAGGCTGAACAGTTTACATTTTCATATCCAGGCCGGATCCAAATCTGGATCTTCACCAAAATCAAATCAATTCGGACTGGTCACACACTCTATCAGTGGGATACTATCGTATATGGATTATAAAACATTCACTGTACACTCCCTCACCATACCAATGACACAGATAAGTGGAAGCATCGGAATGGTAAGCAAGAGCAAGGTATCAAAATTGAGCTTTCTCGGTTTCGTCTCACTGCTGCAAACCTTTATGGTAATCTGCAGTGTGAAATGAGGACTTTAGGTCTTCAATTTTACACAGTTCATTTAATGCGGCAGCTCAATGAAAAGTTTGTGCAATTTTTTTCCTTGTCGTTCAGTTGGGAAGTGCTGATTATACTGTGCTAGTGTGCCTCTCCTTTAGACTTGTTGAGCAATTCTCTTTCTATATTTACCCCATGCATGCAAAGCAAAAAGCAGCGGGTTCAGCAATTGGCTCATGCCCGTCCGTCCATCTGTTGACAAAGGTTAGCTTTTGATCGTGGAACAACCTTTTTTAATTTATTGTTATATTTTGAACACTAATCTGCTGTTTAAGTGTTTCTGAATTCGTCTTGATCGCACATATGCAGAATGGAGTGATCATTTTTAAGCAGTGTAGCCGCTTCAATATTTGGTATGTTCAGCCTTCCGTCCATCAAAAAAAATAAGTGGTGCAGATGCTGAATTGACACAAGGAGGAGCTCTTGCTGCCTGGCATTACGAGAAGGAAATGCCAAACTGCACCGCTTCCTTCGGACACGTCTGCAATGTCTTTAGTCTGTCTGTCTGCCTGCCTGGCAGTCCAAAAAATGGAAAATCATTCCAAACAGGAAACTTACTGTTATAAAGGACACATACAACAGTCACGAATAACTAATGTAATGTGTGAGATCGGTGGTGTAATAGACACCGTCAACGGTGGTAAATTCCAGAATTAATTTATTTATACGACTTTTACAATCTTTATTTGATTTAAATTGAATTATATACTTGAGCACTGTCGAACTCAAATTGCCTTATGGTCACTTGCAAAAACCTACAGTTTTGAAATACTTGGGCATGTTAAATAAGTGTGGTGTATGAGACAGCTTCTAGAATTTTTTTAAACGATGTTTAAAATCAATATTTTATTGAAATTGAAGTGTAAACTTGAACACTGTGTGGGGTGACGTGTTCTATGAACTCCGGTTTATTCTTGTTTTCTGATCACACCTATTTCACAACCTCTGTTGTGGATAAAAAACCTGTGGTGGTTCAACTTGCAACAAGGATCAAGTTTATGAAGCAAATACTATAAACGGTTTGAACCACATAGGTGGGTATTAAATAATTATTACGAAGGCTAATCTGATAATTCTAATCTATCCAATTTGTTTGTAACTGTAGCTCATTGAAATCAAACGATGGTCCTTCAGACGAATTTCACTGATATAACAATTTATTTTACCCTTAATTAATTTCACCTTCTTGTCATAGTTTTATGAAAATCCATCTCAGAACCTCTTCATTTTAACAAGACTTCTGTAGTAGGTGCTGAAGTATCACTGAGAGGGGGAGGAGGGAGATTAAACACACCAGCAAGTTGCCCATGGCCCCACGGGATTCGAAACGGGGTCGGGATGGAGGAGGCAAAAATGCAAATGACGTCTTCTGTCATCGAGCCAGCAAGCTGGGAGCAACAATTCCCGTTTCTTGCCACGACTGATGCAAATGAAATGCCCTAATAGTGACGAGGTGCTCCATTTGAAACCGTTTGTTCGATATATGTAGCTTTTTGATGACTGGGGTCCGTAATATAAATTTGTATTGGTCTCAAAGCCAGTGACCAATTACAAATTAATAATAGGATAAAGGGAGATTCAACTCTTCTTGCAAAAACAGAGCATTACCATTTCTGTTCATTGTCACTTTTTGTCCCCTGTCCCTCCGCCAAAGTCTGAGACACGGGACATTAAAATGAGCTCCGTCCAACCGACTGACCGGTCATCCATTCATGTACTTTTGTGTATGTTACAATTCAAAAACTATTGAACATTTAGCTTTCATATTACAGATATGCCATTATCATGACATCATCCCAACCTGATATGACGGTTGTGATTGGCTGAATTATGTTGCCATGGCAACCATCTCAGTAACTTTGCTTGTGTATGCGATATTTCAAAAACCATTCAGGATTTAGCTCTCATTGTACACAGATCTGTTCCTCATCCCACCCAAAAGTTGGGGGACCTAGAATATCCATCTATTGGAACCATGCTCTGCACAGAGTGTCAGTGCTGCCAAAACAGTCTCCGGGCTACTGGGCACAATCCTGGATAGTTCACCACTCCGACACAGGATACTCAAATGGCTCAATCACCCCAGCAAGCTGGTACTCATTTTGCCAACCTCGGAAGGATGACAGGCTGAGTCAACCCCACCTGGTGTTAATTCAACAGCCAAACGGGATTTGAACTCAGGACCCTAGGATCCCAAGCTCACCACCCAAACCATTAAGTCAACACCAGGCATACCTAGAGTATAAGCTCCTTGTTTCATGTTTTGTTGTAAACAAAAGTGCCATTGGGAAAGTGATGCAACTTATTGTATTTCCTGTACTTTTGTGTACACAGCCTTTTCTTGCCTCAGTAGGACCCTGATTGGGTGTGAACACCCCCACGTTATTTACTCAGTTGCTTTTTTCAGAGTGTGTTTGACTCCAGTTGTTTGCTGAATTTATACTTTTTTATTAAACATCTTCAGAAAGTTAAAAAGTGAAAATGGAGTCTGTCTGATAACATTATCCTTTCATCAGGGAACAGGGCATGCCTGGATGAGCTACTGGTCATGCCTGGTATCCAGAAGAGCCTAGATTTGGAGCTGCCAAGTCTGGGGAGCCCCCTTTACCTTTGCTGCCAGGGTGACCATGAGGCCTGTGTTCTTAGCTTGCTCCGTGCAGGTTTGGATGTTCCACGTCATCCACAACTGTGCATGCATTTTGAACAATGAACATGAGATAAACAAGCACAAATGTTTTTATATTACTCACAAATTTTCCATTAATTTGTCTTATCCTCGTTCATGTCTGCTTGCAGGTGCAGATGTGAGCAAAGGAATGGGTGCAACCAGCCCACTGCATGCTGCTGTTAACAGCTGCACATCTCCTAGTCTGGTGCAGCTGCTTCTGCGCTTTGGCGCACAGGCGCGACGTCGTGACACACATGGAAGGGACTCCGTGCAGCTTGCCAAGCCTGGGAGTCAGATACATAAGCTGCTCACACAAGCCGCAGGTGTGACTAGCAGGAGGCAGGCGGGGCAGAGGTTGCTGATGATATCACATGAGACAATTCACCAGGGAAGCATGTGACCATATGATTTACATGATGGAATATTCAGGTCATTGATATCTTTGAGCAACTGTTTGCAACACACATGGATCGGCACAGTCAGGTGTTTTGCAATTATCACTTCTGAAGCTCTTGTCGAATGTGAATTACTAATTACCTAATTGAAAAAGTCGAAACGCCCTTATTCGAAAGCCTGTAAATGCGTTTAGTGGGCATCATCGTTTCCAACATGGCAAGCATCAACCTTTCCTTAACAATAGTATCACTCTCTTAAGAACAGCGATGAAAGTATAAGCTCACAATATTTACCCTGTAACATTTAATTGTCTCCTTTTTCAGTTCCACTGCTTTGCTTTCAAAAGCAAGTCTGTGTTCAAGAGCTTGGAGTTATCTATGGGCTTGATGAGAAAGGTTGCACTTGCAACACTCCAATCTGAGAGCCAAAATGTCCATGATAGCTATGCAGGTGCAAGGCATCAGTGCCAAGTTTTCACCTGTTCGGGACAAAATTGGTCTGATTGACATTTCCAATTTTGTGAGCTCGTAATGCCTGAGCCCCAGGTTCTAATCCTGTCCACTGCATTGATTTATCCATTGTCTCCTTCCTGTGAAAATGCAGTGACGACTGCTAATGTCGTTGATCAGTGCTCATGAACACCTGAGTGCCAATATGTATGGGACATTTTCTACATGAGATCGATGAATAATAAGCCGCAATGCTGCGGACAACATGACTCAAACCTAAGGAAGAGCCAAGCTGTTCTGAGAGCAATGCCGGCAATACCCCTTTAAGTCGTGAACTAAGGACCCTGCTGCTGTCATCAAGCAACCTCCAGGATTGATATTGGATTTACTCAGATAATTAACCGCCATGCTGTGTTTCATTGAGTTACGACCATTGCAGTGATACAACCGCACTGTATATCTTGAGTAAACTCAATGTGACACTCGTTTTTAAGGGGTTCCTTCTGCTACTGTGGAGCAAAGCCAAATATCATAATTTTTCACGATTTGTGATGAAAACATTTCTTGACTTTTGGGTCTCGAGGGAAACTTGCCGCAACGACATTGATAGCCGCTCCTTGCTCTTCAAAATGGATGTAATGTCCATTCCAGAGCACAAGGGCTCAACAACATGACAGATACAGGTGTTATGTTTAATTGGAGTTCACCTCATTGCCTTTATTTTTACATTTATTTTCAACCCAACCTTTTCTCGTAAGATCCAACTTTTCTCATAACTTAAAACCTTTTTCATTTTTATTTTGTAGACACTGTCGAGGCTCGTATGAGAGCTAACACACAGAACAGACAACAAGGAGAGCAGGATACAAGAGGGGCATGAGACGGAAGGAAAAAAAACACAGTGTGAAACAAAGACATGAGGAGATCTGTGGAAGGGAGAGGGATGGGGTGGGATACACAGGGTAAACAAGATGGACACTACAGGGACTTTCTGTCCTTACATGACAGGGACTTTCAGGAAGGAAAGCAGGGAATTTTAAGGAGGTGGTTTTGGGGTGGATTGGTGGGGGTAGAAAAGATTGTGGTTTTGGATTGGGAAAGAAAAAAGATGGTGGTGAACAGCTGGTGAAGACCTGGAGGGAAGAGTGGGATTGAAGAGAGTGTCGGAGTTTGTTCCAATGGCAGGAAAAAAGAGGAATGAGAATAAAGGTGAGCAGTGATTCTTGATTTTGGTAGTTTTACCAGAAGGGTGTTGCTGGCAGACCTTGAGCACCCTGCAGAAATATGGGGAGGACATATCTCAGATGGAGCGGGGGGGGGGGCGGGGGTGGTGAGGCCAGAGAGGAGACTGTAAAAGACAGAAAGACCACCGACCTGCCTGCGGTGAGAGCCCCAAAGACTCAGCCTCATTGCGGGAGATACCAATGATCCTAAATGCCTTGGTTTCCACAGCGTGAAGCCGAGAAAGTTGGGAGGCAGGAGCACCAATGCAGAGGGGAGAGCAGTACTCAATCAGGCTGTGGGCAAAAGCTTTGTATGTGGTCAGGAGCTCAGGTGTGCCAAGGAAGGACTTTGCATGACAGAGGATGTCCAGTCGGCGACTGGCTTTGGAGGCCAGGTTGGAAATATGGCTTTCCCAGGAAAGATCATGGCAAATAGACCCAGAAGCTTGAATGAAAGGACTTCTTCAAGAGGATTGTTGAGAAAGTAGATGGGAGTGGTGGGGGGGTCCAGAATGTCCTTTCGGAGAGGCAAAGTGTGAGTGTGGGATTATTCATGATTAAAAGACATGTTCCATGTGTTGGACCAACTTGTGATTTTATCCAGATCTGCAGAGAGTGAAGATGCTGCTGCTTGCCGATCTGAGGGATGACAGATGGTACGGCAGAAGGTGGAGTCATCAGCAAAAAGATAAATAATATTTCCCAGAGTCTGAGAGATCATTGATGAAAACCACAAAACGAACAGGGCCCAGAACACTGCCTTGAGGAACTCCAGTCTGGACAGGAAGAGGGGATGAGAGAACTCCATTAAGGGCCACACATTGGCTGCGACAGGAGAGGAAGTCTGTGAGCCATGAGTGGAGATGTCCTTGGATACCATAGGCAGAGAGTTTGGTGAGCAGATCAGGGTGCCAGACCTTTTTGAAGGCACGCGATATGTCTATGGAGATGGCTCTGATTTCATGTCTGGCATTGAGTACCTCCACCCATTGTTTGGAGAGCAGAAGCAGCATTTCCAGGGTAGAGTGACCTGGTCTGAATCCAAATTGATGATTGGAAATCAATCCATTGGAGAAGAGGAAGGATTTAATGTCTGAAGCGATGATGGATTCCACAACCTTGCTGATAATTTGGAGAAGGCTGATTGGTCTGTAGTTGCAGGGTTCTGTTTTTGTGCAGGGCAGTGATTGCTGATTTCCAAGCAGATGGCAGATGACTTTGTGCAAATGAGAGGGTGAATTGAACAGAGAGAGGGTGAGCAAGAGCAGAACAACAGGTTTTTAGGACATGTGGGCTGATGCCTTCTGGACCGGTTGCAGAATCTGAGTCGAGGTTTGACAGCAAACTCTCCACCTTGTCAGGAGAAAAGGACACAGAGTCCAGGAACAGCTGGATAAAGTGGGTACAGAAAGCGATGGGTTTGGGACACAATATTTCGAAGCTAACATGGAGTTTAGGCATTCAGCCTTTTCCCGTGCAGTGTCATCTGTGCAGCTATTTGAGGTAAGGGAGGGGGTGGAAGGGGAACATACACCAGAAACAGATTTGACGGGACACCACCAGGATTTGTAGGAGGGAGACAGGTTTGAGAGTTCAGACTTGAGATTAGAAAGATGTTGTTTTCTCGCTCTGCTGAGGGTAGACACACACACTTGTTCCAAGCTTTGTGGAAGGAACTGAGATTACGTTCAGTTGGATTAGCCTTCCATGAGGTGAAGGCGAGTTGCTTCAGGACAACTGCCTCGCCACAAGCTTCAGTGTATCAAGGGCGGGAGGAAGGGTATGACAACTGAAGATGAGATGGGATAAATCTGTGCATGAGGGAGAGCAAGTTTCTTTGAAAGAATTTCCACAATGAGTCGATGTTGTAGGAAGTAGAGATGGGAAACCAGTAGAGAAGTTTGATGGCTGCTTGAAATCCCTGCCAGTACGCCTGAGTGAAATGCCAGACTCGATGGTGCTGATGTGGTTCTCTAATAACAGCCAGAGAGATGTCCACTTTGACAAGCAAATGGTCAGATGAACCGAATGGAGCGGGGGAAGAACGGCAGGTGTTTTCTGGGAAATTGGTCAAAATCAGTTTGACCACTAAATTTTTTTTACAGTTTGACCACTAAATAATATGAAAATTTGGTGTCTGTTTTTTTCATCAACTGGTCACAATGGGAACCCAACGGGTTCACGGGTCATCTATTCACCAATGAAACCAGGCTGAACAGTGTACGTTTTGTATCTCAGTGATAGGCCGGATCTGGATCCGGACCTGAATTTAAATGGAACGGGCTTGCTCTTTTCACCTCACCAACTCATCCACCTAATTTTTGTCATAACTCGTCCACAACTTTTTGAGATATCGTGATGTATATCGTTTTTGGTTCGATCTCTCAATGGTGAAGAATCACATGAATTATATTATGTGGATATTCACCAAAATCTAATAATTTCTTCCACGTCCCACACCCTCCTCTCCACCAAACTTCGTCCAAACCCATCCACAACTTTTTGTGATGTCCTGTTCACAGACAGGGATGAAAATATGTGGAACAAAACAGATCCTCTGAACTACAATCCTATTTAATTAACCTACTTCCATTTTTAAGCAAAGTCATGCAATCCATCATTGCAGTTAAATGGCCTCATCTCAGCCCACCAAGTTTGGATTTAGACCCAGTCCCTCAACCCTGGACATGCTGCTTTTACTCTCTCAATAATGTATGGAGATCATAAATGCCAGATACAAGATCATGGCCGTCTTTCTGGACATTTATTTTGATTATCCCTGTCAAGGCTGGAGTGCCCCAAGGCAGTATCTCTATGTAAATATGTGCCGTGTAGCACCACCTTGTGGTGGTGGTGGCAGAGGGTATTGCAATTTCCAAATTTCCTTTGGCTACCAAGTGTTACATATTCACGTTTCTCTTCCTGCATAACGCTGGGTAAATCGTCTCGTTAAGTATATACATTAAAGTAGATCTGGGAATGAATGACAAATACTAAGATATATCTGCGTGCAGACACATGCACACACGCACACACGATGCCGCAAATATAGCATAGACATAGGTTGTACTTTAAATCGATGTCTGGGTGGGGTTCTTTCTTCTGGATTAATATTTAATTTGACAAACTTTTTGACCACCCATCGTTTAGTATTTTTAGAAGCTGCTGAATAAGAAATTGTTGTTTTGCTTTCTTTACTTTTGCTCTTTAATTAATTGCATATGTTACTTTTTTTTCCACCACTTAATGTTTACCTCGCTTGTTTGTGTGCTTGCAGCAGAGCCTCCTGCTCTTGTCAAACTATGCTTTTTAGCTATACGACGGAGTCTTGGTTTCAACAACTTGGCGTTGGTTTCTCAGCTGCCACTGCCTGCGAGTCTGCAGGATCTTCTGATCTTTTGATATGTCATAACAAACCTGCATCATGTACTTCACATTCACACCATGCTTGAACCTTGTTTTGTTTTCTTTGTACAGGTGTTCCTAAAGTTGGTCATCAAGCTCACAGGCTCAGAACTGCATTGGTTAATATAATCTGAATTGCTAATTCTGAATTTCCAGGAAATGCAGCTGGGTCTTTGAGTTTTAAGCCGGAATTTAAACCAGAACTTGACATCTGAGGTCCATTATTGAAACCACACCTCAATGAAGACCCAATTTTCAATCTATGGCTGACCAATGAAGGCCTATGCTTGAAATGACTTCTCAGAAACTAAGACTTATTTTATAAACCAGTACTTTGGCATTAAAGGTCAATTTGGAACCATCTTTTTATTACATATGCAAATACATATTATTTTTGAACCAAGATACCCTTCCCCTTCCCCCCACCACCTTCATGCTCCATGCACCTGCCCTTACTCCTATCTCCTCCCAACCTTCTTCCTCTTTCCACATACTGCCTTAACCTGCTTTCTCACTCTTATCATCCAATGAAAAAATTTATTTTTCATTTTATAATCCCCTTCCCCATTTATATACATATTAATTGATGGTGCCTTGTTTAATCCATATATTTGAGAATCAATGCAGTTATTTCATGTGTGATTTAACAACCGAGGCCGCAGTTAATTAAAATCACAGCTCAGTATATAAGGACCAATCTTAAAACAACGGACTGGCAACCAGACTTCATTATTGATCATGCAGCAAGGCAAAAAGGCTCGATGTTGAACGTACAGCTCAGCAATCGAAGCTCTGATCAAATTCACAGCTCTTCAAATGAGGTCTGTTATCAAAACGGTGGCTTGGCACCCGAGGCTAAATATTAACCTCGGGGCTCCATGACAAATCTATGACATGGCAATCAATGACTAAAGTGGGCTTAGCAACTCGTCATTTCCAAACTAAGTCTTTTCTTCTGATGCGCATCTTAGAAGTTGTAATATGGTCAAGCATCGGTATGCTATAAGGCATTCTATGGTGCTTTTTATGATATTTTTAAACTACCTTGACGATACTTTAAACATTATCCACTCTTTCATTTCATGCATTCCTTGTAGATGAGAACATTGATGAAATTCGATAAACCCCATTCCAAAATTATGCGCTTACTTTCGTTATTTTATTGTGGTCAAGCATCCAAATTTGTAAGCTAGCATATAATATATAACGTCGACATGGTTAAAACAAGCCACTAATTTGTTAATATGTTTTGTCATTCAACAATAATGTTTTGTTTCAGTGCAATATCTTTTCAGCATTTTTGTGTTAAGAGTTTTTGCACTAATTTCCAATTATAATATAGTTATAGAAGTTTACTTAAACCTATTTGTGGTATATATATATATATATATATATATATATATATATATATATATATATATATATATATATATATATATATATATATATATATATATATATATATATATATATCACGCATACGGGCATCGGCTTTCCGTATGTACGCCACAAGGTGCCAACGATACAGTCGGAGCAATAACGATGATAAATTTATATATCTGATCCAGCAACATGGTGGCATTCTCCAGGCAAAATGGGTAGACTTTGCCCTGTAAACTGATCGAAATCAACTTGAGGGGAGTTTGAAACCACTGATGGTAAAAAGAGTCACCATGATGAGGACGAAACCACATTAGGGAATGTCGATAGCAGATCGCCGGAGGAGACGGTTGCACAACGTCAAACCCCTTAGTGTATTATAAAATTGACAACATTTAATAAAAAAATAAATGTTCATCACCTCTTGTGTATGGAAAGCAATCTCTGCACAGTGTTGTGCATATTCCATTTGTCAGTGTTTTGCTCATAAAGGTCATGAACACTATTTGTATTGCTGCTCACATATCACAGACCTGGAGTACTGCTTTTGGGCTTCTTCAGGGGTTTTCTACTATTCATTTATTTTTCCTGTTCCAATATAATGTGTATTTTGTTTTCATTGTTGCATTGAAATTTTAATACTCTTTTGTGTTTCATTACATTCCACATTTAAAAAATGTTATCAATAACTGTTTCTCATTTGCAATTTTTTTAAACTCTTGCAAGCTTTAATTATACTGTGTGAGGAATAGCAGAAATCACCTTATAAAGGTTCATCAGATCTATGTTCTCATACCAACATGTATTGTATACAGAGGTTTATTGGTAAAATGAAAAATGAATACTCAATAAATTGATTGCCTATTTTATTTGCCATGCTTGCCAAATTTGATTAGATGAATGTTTGACATATACATACATATATATGTATGTATATATGTATGTATATATATATATATATATATATATATATATATATATATATATATATATATATATATATATATATATATATATATATATATATATATACACACACATTCATACATACATTCAGACATATACATTCAGACATATACACATGCATCACAGTTAATGAAACACCTCTAACTGTGATTGGTGAGGATGCCACATCATATCTGGAACCAACAAGTGCCATCTGCTACGTAGACACATTGTCTTTCACCCGACCAGTCACAACCAGTAGGCATCATTGTTGTTTGAGCAATCGGAAGTTCTAAAAATACGATTATTGAAGTTCCCTGACCTAGACAAACAAGATGACGATACCGTCACAACAAAGTCATGACGGCAAAACCAGAAGGGCCTCCACCAGTGAAATGCTATCACCAAGTAGATGAAAAGCGAAGCTACCAACTAGTTTCACCCTTATTTGGCCTTGTCAGGGCAACACTTTGCAGTTCCATCTACATTGATTCAGTGAAGCCATTCAGATTAATACTGCTTCTTGACACACCTCGAACTGTGATTGGTGATTTTATATACATAACATACACATATATTGACTCCTCCCATGCTCTTCTATATATGGTATTTCCAAGTGTATATGTATGTATATATGTACATAATTGACCCCTCCCACACAACTCTAGCCGAATAAGCTACATAAAGCAACCAAGAAAGGTCAGTTCCGTCCATTGATAACAGCATAATGATAATAATATTAAGACGAAGGCTGGCAGGATGGCCTTTCGAGCTATGCACACTCTCTTCTCAACTGTCGTGCCTGGGTTTGAATCCCGACCCAGCCATAAACTCTTATCTCAGTGTTTCACAGGCAGGATGATTCATCAATTTGTGTGCCGTTCCTCGGATGGATGTTAAACGGCGTCCTGTCCTCCAGCATTAGTTGGTGGACTTTAAAGATCCCATGGTGTCCTTCACAAAGAGTCAGTGAGCTATTAGGATGCAACCTGACATGACAAATTACGCTCAGAAAATGGGATTTCCTCCCTTCTCTCAATTGTACGATTTCTCTATGGTTTCGGATAGTTGAAAACATGACTGACCTCGTGTAAAAAGTATAACTCTGAACTCCTGCCAGTTATTTCATACAAGGAGGTCATGTTGAGCAAAAAGTGCCATTTTGAGCCCTAATGGCAACTTCTCGGTGCAGTATTTTCCCAATGAAATGTATTCTCGACAATCGTGGACCTTCTTGGGTACGATTGGAAAACCAATTTTGAAGGCTTTGAGTGGAACATACTTGATTCATTAAAGTTGTGAAATTGACACGTCAAAAATATTGTAACGCACTGTCGGTTTCTTGAACTTTGAGATTAAAATATCTCCAACATGATTTGAGAGAAACCTTCCAAAATTTGTGATCCATTAGTGAGCAGACAACAGTACTCGAGAAAAAAAGTTTGATATCTGGACTCGCAGAGGGGCACAGCAGAGGGGCACCAACGGAAATGGTTGCGGGGCTTATTGGGGCCAGGTTGTTATCCAGATGGAGCATGGTGGCATATTTGGTGGGAAGCCTGCGCCATGTGCTCTGATGAAATATTCCCATGTAACAGGACTTTATCGACGAGTGCACATTGAACCAGTATCAATAAGGCATCTCGTGATCATATTTTATTGGTAAATAAAATACACAAATTAATGTAACAAAATACCGGCATTTCAGATCATGTACGTCATCAGCCCCCATCGTCGTCAACATCTCGACACCGCACCACGCCATAGGCACCGGTCTTGGTCAGTGGCGGTATAATTTTTTTACAATTCTTAAATCCACAAAAATCGTTGCAAGACAAGCCCGACCTACAACATGAGCACAACCCTCCTTCACAATGAGTTTCACATAGTTACAATTAACACTCTCTTTGAGGACACATTCTGGGGCTTGGTCCGTTGTCATCCGTGTGATGGAAAGATCATTGTTTAATAGTTAATACTGTTCATCCATGTCCATCGGGGGACAGGGAATTTATCATGTATACATATCAGGGGACGACCCTCTTCGAAGCCAAATAAACAACATCTTGGCAGATTGATGTCAACGGGACATTGGTGTCATCATCTATCTGGACAAAGTTTTTCATCATAAGGTCGATCATCTGACAGTCCAACACTCTCGGCAAGGAGGTTATACCGTTCAATATGGATGGTGTCTTCAGCAGATACAAGCGTACGATCTGCGGCAGTCAATGGCCATGGACAGTCCAGAGCAGGTGTTCTTTGCAAGGTGTTCTTTATGATTAGCGTTGCTTGATAGATCTGCAAAGTTTCATCGACCTTTGGAGCTGGAGCTACTGAATGATGACTTGATTCAGTCTCAATGATTAGGACGTCACTGTGCCTAATTTTTGAGGCCATTTTCAGATGGCTACCAGCAAATGACACCAAGTGCCATTCACTGCGCAGGTGTATTTACCTGAAGTCTGTGAAGGTAGCTGTTTTCTTTCAGCGCATTTCAAGGATAAAGTGAGTACCTTGGTCATCCGGAATACTTCAAGATTCTTGAATAGTTCCTCCTCTATGACTGCACTGCGAAATGACGTGTAGATTGCGGTTAAGTTGGCACTGAAATTACATAAATGATATATATGTATATATAATATCAGATCATGCCCACCCTTGATCTTGACATTAACTTACTGTTGCATTAAATATGAATATTTTGACCTCTCAGGTGCATTTCTTGGTTTCTGTTTATTCAACAGGAATCTGTAATATTTCTTGTAGCAAAGTTTGTGATGTCTCACTTTAAGGGTGACGTCGCAGTCGTTTTCTTGGATATACATCAGAATGCTTTCACCGGGCGTAGTGGCGTGCGCCTGTAATCTGGCTACTCGGAGGCTTGGGTTGGAGGATCGCTTGAGGACGGGAGCTATGCGCTGGACCTCGCTATGAGAGGGTGTAGGGCATCCCGGAATCATGGCGAAACCCAATCCTTATCCCTGTGTCGTAAGAGGCGACCAGGGTTGCGTCAGGAAGGGCATCCGGCGTAAAACTTGTGCCAAATCAGTATGCGGATCATAACGGATGATCCGCTGTGGCGACCCCTAACGGGAGCAGCCGAAAGACGAACAACAACACATCAGAATGCTTTCATGGTGTTTCAGTGTGGCAGCTTCCAGTGGTTTTCCTGAAAAGTCATCAAAGCTGGCATCAAATAATTTCTATTTACTCATTCAGGAAGATTTCCTGGCTAATTGACTAACCCGTTGTCAATGTCTCAGCTCATATCAAGGTGTCGCTTGCATCTGCTGAAGACACCACCTGCTTGGGATGATGAAGTACGCATTATGGAGATAAACAGAACTAGAACATTCAACTCTGACCCCTCAAACTCAAAGGAGGTGGACCACAGACAGCTTCCTCTTCAGTCACGTTTTCTCACGAAGTTCGATCAGACGTTTATTAATAAAATGCCGATAACAGGGAGTATGGATGGAAACCTGCTTCGACAGGAATGTCACGGTTCTCCAATTTGACGAGATGCTCCATCATGATGCTTTGCAATTACATATTAATGGAGAGCACCGGACATTCCTCCCCACATCATCAAACATTCGGGATGTTTACTCCATCTAAGTGGATTAAATGGGTCAATAAGGTCATTTTTAACATTTTTTCTGTGCATGAAGCGCCTCAAAGATGAAGTTGTGCTCAACATGACGAAACTGTGACGACAGACGCGGCTTCACAATCATGCACGTCACGTGACACAAGCAAGCACTCTGATTGGTCAAGGTTCAAAAAGTAGTGCAATATTCATGCTTTAACGTGGAGAAATAGTCCAACCTTAAAGCTTACAAAACGTCGAAACTGGTGGGAATCAAGAGTTAAACTTTTAGTATATGCTTGATCTTATCTTGTTCTCTCAATACTAATATTTATATTTTTGAACTTTCAACCTCGGAACGAAACTGAACGATAAATTTTCTCAGGTTGCAGCCGAATACATTTTGGCAGGATCCTGAACAAACTACAAATTCCTGCCTGAAATTTAGTCGAATATCAAGCCTGGCCAGCCGGTTTGTGAAAGACTTGGGCCAAACTTTTCTCAGGGAGCCCCGCAATAACGTGGCTATAATTGTGGCCGTTAGTACATATACACGTGACCTCCTCCTCACCCTCCTCTCCTCTCATCACCCCCCCCCCCCTTGGATGCTTCGGTAAGGAGCGGGTGTTTCTAGTCTTTTTAAAGCCGTTGGTGTCGTGTTCTTGGTCTTGCGCATTTATTGCGACCGGCAGTACCCGCCTCATGGATGATCTTGTTCCAAGTAGTAGTTGAAGAGGTACAGTGCTTATGGAAAGTTTAAACCCCCTTTCAAAATGTTCACCTTTTGTTCCCTTATAGCCTGGAATTAAATTCCATTAAATGAGACTTTTTCCCCCTTGGTTTACACATCGTAACCCACAACTTCCAAGTCAAAAACAAATTCTATAAATTTCAGAAAATTAATTAAAAACACAAAACAAGAATATCTTGGTTTGATGTGTCCACTCCCCTTATAATAGCAATTGTTTAATGAGCTCAGGTGTAGCCAATCACCTTCAAAATCACACACCAAGTTAATTGGCCTCCAGCTGTGTTAAATTGTAGTGTTCTGATTATTTCAGAATAAAATCAGCTGTTCATGTTGGTTTCTTCTGCAGGGTAGTGCATTTCACAGCAAAGACTCAACCATGGAACACAAAGGAGCTTTCAAAAGACTTCTGGGATAAACTTGTGGAAAGGCACAGATCAGGGAATGGGTGTAAAAACATTTCAAAGACCTTGAATATCCCTTGGAGCATAGTCAAAACAATCATTAAGAAGTGGAAGGTGCATGATACCACCACGACCCTGCCTGGATCAGGCCGTCCCTCCAAACTGGATGACCAAGCAAAAAGGAGACTGGTCAGAGAGGCCATCAAGAGTCCAATAGCAACTTTGTAAGAGCTACATGCCTTTATGGCAGACTGGTCACTGTGTGTATGTGACAACAATATGCCAAGCACTCCACAAGTCTGGCCTGTATGGTAGGGTGGCAAGAAAGAAGCCATTACTCAAAAAATCCCACCTTTAGTCCCATTTGAGGTATGCAAAACACCACTACAGAGATTCTGAAGCCATGTGGAAAAAAGTTTTGTGATCTGACGAAACCGAGATGGAACTTTTTTGCCTAAATGCAAAACATTACGTTTGGCATAAACCCCAAAAAGCACATTACCCAAAGAACACCATCCCTACTGTGAAGCATGGTGGTGTCAACATTATGTTATGGGAATGATTCTCATCAGCAGGGACTGGGACACTTGTCAGGATAGAAGAGCAAGTGGATGGAGCAAAATACAGAAAAATCCTTGAGGAAAACATGCTGCTAGAAGTGAAGTTAGGCTAGAACTTGTTAGGCTAGAAGTTAGAAGTGAAGTTAGGCTAGAACTTGTTAGAACTCTGTTAGGCTAGAAGTGAAGATGAATGGAGCAAAATACAGAAAAATGCAAGAGGAAAAAATGCTGCCCTCTGCAAGAAGGCTGAAATTGGGACTTTTCAGCATGGCAATGACCGGAAGCACACAGCCACAGCTCCACTGGAGTGGCTAAGGAATAAAAAGATAAAAGTCCTTCAGTGGCCCAGTTAGAGCCCTGACCTAAATTCAATCGAAAATCTGTGGCATGACTTCAACATTGTTGTCCATCAATGCACCCCTTGCAACTTGACTGAGCTTGAACAGTTTTGTACAGGAGAACGGGCAAATATTGCCCAATCAAGGTGTGAAAAGTTGGTAGAGATCTATCACAACAGACTCACAGCTGTAATTGCTGTCAAAGGTGTTTCAACCAAGTATTATCTCAGGGGGGTGGACTCTTATCCAATCAAGATATTCTAGTTTTGTGTTTTTAATTAATTTTTTTTGAAATTTGTAGAATGTGTTTTTCACTTGGAAGTTGTGTGTTATGATGTTTAAATAAAGGTGGAAAAGTCTGATTTAATGCAATTTAATTCCAGACTATAAGGCAATAAATGGTGAAAATTTGGAAGAGGTTCGTAGACTTTCTGGAAGCACTGTGGATGGGTTGAATCAGAATTTTATGTCAGGATGGCTTAACAAGCATACTCTATGCATAAAAGTTGCTAATTCTAAAAAAATTACAACTAAAAGCAGTCTTATTGACCCCATGTAAAACAAAATTGCCGTTTTGGCCAAATATATCCAAAATCAGAATTTTAAATGGACGGTCTGGTGTTTTCATTTTGTATCTATAATTCATGAGCTTCTGAATCTTTTACACTTCTATTTTTTTGGCCAACGTCGAGCCAAAGAATAATAATCTGATAAATGTGGTCAACCTTTGTCCAAATATTGCCAGTTTTTGGCCAAAATCAATTATTTTCCAAAGAAATCGTGATAAAATTGTACTCGATATGAATAACCTAAAAAATCGTGGAAATCAAATATATATTGCCAAATAGAGATAGAAAATATAAAATGGCATTTTATGGCTATCAATGTTCAGTTTTAACCAAAATACTGCACATGGAGTATGCAGAATAACTCGTATACAATAATCAAATCATACATTTTAAACTAAAGCATGAAAACGTAAGAGGGTTTACTCACACGCTATCAAAATCGCATTCAATTAGTCATTTCAGTCATCTTCACTGTCGTCTTCATCCTCTGAATCAGCATCAGTATTACTGTCATTGTCATCGTCATCCTCATCTGCATCTGCGACATCTTCTGGTTCCATGCTCTCAGAAAGCATAGTCGGCATCTGATTGCCGGTAAACCAGAGTGGAAGAAAAACTCCATCGACCTCTATGTAGCCACGATCCGTGGGTTGAACGTTCTCGAGTGGATCTTTTAGATGTGCATGCTTCCAGTGATATGCCGCATCGTCGCACCGTGCCAATTTTTGCACCAGAACATCTTTGCAGGGTGGAAGGATGCCCTCATCAATTCCCTTTATTTCCTCCAATGGACAACATTCTGTGCTCATATTGCTTTTGGCAGCACACTGAGATGGTACACTAGGCTAGTATTGGCCTCTACATCTGAGCATACCTATTCAGGTGCCTCATTGTGTTCTACATTTCTTGATTGAGTTGCTGTATCCTGAAGATATTGCTCTTCATGTGCAACAACTGTCTATTGTTTGATGATAGGTGCGTCATTGTTGTCTTTCCATTCCTCCATGAAGAACTTGATTAGTGCAGTTTTAAAACTAGTTGATCTTAAGGCATGTCTGAAATCTTTAGGTCGTAACTGGTCTATGCCGGTGAATTTCTTTCATGCGATCTTTCCACACCAGGGAATTTAAAATTTGGCAAAACTGGCCAAAAATTGGCTATAATTGGCCAAGATTGATCACTTCTTCATTCTATTTTGTAAATACAGCCGAAATTATGTGATTCTGCACCCTTTGAACATAGATGTCATCATCAGAACACCCAAAAATGTGGACAAACAGAATATGGCCAAAAAGCGGCCAAAATGGCAATTTTGTCTTACATGGGGTCAATAAGACTGCTTTCTTTTTTTGGAATTGGCACCCTTTTTATGTAGATTAGGCTTGTTGAACCATCCTTTCCTCAAATTCTGATTAAAGCCATCTCCCTCTTGGAACACAGGAAACACGTTCTTCTCTTTATTTTGGCGGTGTCGGCAACTGACAGCTGCCTCAATCGCTCCTGAAAATAAAATAAAAATAACTCAGGTTACGTGCATGAAGCAAAAACATACCTACTGCTTATGATTCAAAACACCTCACTGCACTGGAAAACGTGGGAACAGGAATACTGTTCTGTAAATGGTGGAGACTTGTAATATCCTCCCACACCTGGAGGTGGTGCGACATGATACACATTTACCATAGAGAATTTGCATTCACACCTGTGTTGGGAAAGATTTTGGTAGGTGTGTTGGGGATACATTTTCTGGCTTGCTGCTGTCTTCGTGTTTGCTTGCAAATTGGATTCAGAAGTCTGTTTAACCTTTTCATGGAGTCAGCCAATCTTATTGTTGTCACTCTCTCTGTGCACTTGCTTGAGGTTCATCAGGCCACGACCTCCTTCTTGTCTCTATATTCTTGGGATACACTGATTTTTGCAGTACATTTTGTGGATTGTGAAGAGTTTCTTTGTTTTGATGTCTACTTTATTGATTTCCGATTGTAGCCAGTTAATTATTCCGCAATTATGATTGGAATACTGGAACTACGAGTTGGTTTATGGCTTTGATTTTGTTTTTTTCCTTGGAGAAAGGTATTTTCAGGGTCAGCCTCGTTCGATGCAGGTATTCTTTGGTAACTGTTTTGCGTATTTGTTAACTCCATGACCAAAGGTAGGTGGAGGTTATGTTTTCACCCCTTTTTATTGGGTCGCCGAAATAGGTGACCCTTATTGTCAGTAATTCTGTCTGTTTGTTTGGATGTTTGTTTGGATGTTTGTTCGTTTGTCATCAGCATAATTGGTAGTAAACGTGGGCGGATTTTGACCAAACATGGGTGGTATGTACATCTTATGACCTCGTGCTTTGGAAACTGTGATGGTTGCTAGGGACGCTTTGGTTCCCGAGCAACAATCGAAAAACCTTCAAAATCGGTACTGTTCACGCGAAATCAATTCCGAAAGCCATTATCCCACATAGGGTTATGAAATTTGGCACGAATGATCTACAGGTGATGCTCTACCAAATATATTCCGGTTTTTGAGATATATGGAATACTTTACCTGCAGCGCCCCCTACAATTAGGGTATGCGTGAAAATTGGTGAAAATTGAAGTCCCCCTAACGACCAGGTGAGTGCATCGATACAAATGAAACTTTGCAGGTTCATGGTACTCAATGAGTACGACAACTTTGCCTCAGGACATATTGACCGATTTCGCTTAGATCATGGGTCGAAGGTCAATTAGTGCAAAAATCGATAATATGTGAGAGCTGGAGGTGCCTTCGTGCCAAATGCTACTCCTCGGGTTGTGGTCGCATGGTCATGAAAATTCACACTAATCGTCTGGAATACATTGTACACAAACTATCGAGCCGGATTTTCGATTGAGATCTTTGTTTACCCACAGCACCCCCTCGAACTTTGGGGATTTCCGATTTCAAACCGCATTTTCGGTACTTTTCATTCAAATGGATACCGAGTAGTTATCAGTAGATGGAACTGGATGAGATTTGATATGCATAATCTTAAGGTGATTCCCTATCTGCTACATGACATCCATTTTGCTCTATATCTTATAGTTTCCACGCTCGGTGACCCATCGCCGCCTACCGGCTTGTCTGTCCGTCTGTCTGTCTGTGAACAGGATATCTCCAAACGTTGTGGAAGGATTTAGACGAAATTTTGTGCAGAGCTTGGGTGTGTGCCAGGGACGAAATGATTACATTTTGTTTTAGATACAGATCTGGATCTGGATACGAGAATTTTCAACTTTTAAATGATTCTTCACCATTGAGAGATGGGGTCAAAAACGATATATAGCATGATATTTCAAAACGTTGCGGACAGATTCGTACAAAATGAGGTGGATGAGTTGGGTAGGTGACAAGAACAAGCTGATTCGATTTTTGGTTAGGTCCGGATACGGTTCCGGCCTCTCAGTGGGATACAAAACTTAAACTGTTCAGCCTGGCGGAGGTACGTGCTCTACCGAGTGCCGTTCTCGTTTGCGTTTATATTTGGGGGTCCTCTTCTACCCCGGGGTATTTGTATGATGCTTTGTTTTCTAGCTCCTGTGTGGTTACCTTTTTATGGGTTATGTTTTCACCCCTATCGGTATATTTTTCTCTGTGAACAAGATGTCTCAAACAGTTATGAACGGATTCGGCCGAAATTTGGTGGACAGGTTGGTTGTGCGACAAGGGTGGATTGGTTCCATTTTGGTGAAGATCCGAATGTGAATCCATATAATGGCATTTTTTTAAGTGATTCTTCACCATTTGAGAGATGTGGGGCCAAAAAATTTTTTATAGCACGTATCTCAAAAAGTTGTGGACGGATTCGGACAAAACTTGATGAACATGTTGGGAGTGTGACAACGATGACTTCTATTTCGGTGAAGATCTGGATCCGGATGTGAGAATTTTTAATTTTGTTAAGTGATTCTTCACCGTTTAGAGATCGGGCTAAAGTAACATAGAGCACGATATCTATAAAAGTTGTGGACGGATTCGGACGAAACTTGGTGGATATGTTGGGTGTGTGATAATGACGAAACGATTCGATTTTGCTGAAGATTCCGGATCCAGATCCGGCTATGATTCTTCACCATTGAGAAATGGGGGCCAAAACCAATATATATCATGATATTTCAAAAATGTATTGGGCCCGATATGTTCTTGTGGATCAGGCATTACGTGTCGGAGGAACGCGCTCTACCGAGTGTCCTTGTAGCTTGAACTTGTTTTCATAGTGTTTAGCATACGGAAGAAGTTGTCAGAAAACAGAGCAGATGTGGACAGGCTTCGCATCGTCACATGCTTTCTAGTTGTATTTGTGTCGATTTTTGTGTTATCCCTTTTTGTTGGATTACCTTGTCCGAATGTGCAGCGGTACAGAAGTACAGCACCATTTTCTGATGGTTGTTGTTTTTGTCAGTGTTGTTTGACTGTGTAGAAGTGCACATGATGAAAATGGTGATCGTTTTCCCCATTATCGAGTTTGGATAAGTTAAGTTGTATATTACTCTGGTCATGATTATTTCATTTTTCTTCTTCCAGCCCACATCTGCCCACTTCGGGACCACAACTCATGTTGAAGGGTATTTGGCAGACTCACCATGTTCGCCAGGTCTGGGATGGTGAGAAAGTCAGAGCAAAAAAATTTTTCGGCGTGCCAGCAATAGGTCACGGACTCATTGAGAAAGACACCGTGGGATCTTTAACATCCACAAACTATTGGAAGCAAACAGGAGACGTGCCTTTACATCCATCTGAGCGATGGCACGCTATGTGCTGCAACCCCCTGCACGTGAAGCAGCAGTGTGACAGTGTATAGTTGAGTTTGGCATCAGTATGGGGGTTGTGGGGGGGGGGAGCAGTGGGGAGTGTATTTGTTTTGTTGATGATCAACAAGAAACCATCCTGAATCATCTCCGGTTTGTATCATTCTGCCGGTGGGGTGTGGAGGGGAGCTTCTCATTTACAATGTTGACAAATTTAAAGGCAAAACAGGGGAAATCTATTAATTTGCAGAAGTGTGATTTCCAGAATTTGTGCATACTTAATTGTTTCCCATTATATGTTCGTGATTGACTCAATTGCACAATTGCAGCTGCTCATTGCACATTGTGTCATGCATTACTATTGTGTGGCCTTCCGAATTAATATTTGTTCTCATTTAATGACTCACCATCATCAGATCGTGGAAGCAGTTTTTAAAAGTTTCCTTATTTAAGAGAACGATATGTAAATCCGGAACACATCTCGTTCTCCCCTAATATCTCCAATATGTATTCCCCACTTAAATCTTCCCCTTCTTGTTCCCAAATGGGTTACACTCTTAAATCCTCTCCCATATCCCGAACATGCTCCCAACTTTTAAAAACCACTTTCACCTCTGGAAGGAAGCTTCACTAACAGCTAATACTGAGAGTCATTAAATGAGATGACACAATGGGAAGGCCAAACAAAGTGATGAATGACGCACAATGTATAATGAGCAGCTGTATTTGTGTAACCGGTAATACTTGCTCCCACCGTGAACGAAATATGGGGTCGATACCCCCTTCCTGCTTCTTGGTCCTGGTCCTGCTCCTTCTTCATGTGACGGGCGGATGGACGGGTCCCCTTGTAGTAATAGTAGCACGCATTCCCTTATGGAGTGAAAAAGGTGTCAATACGCGCTCCCTCCGGCAAGGGTCAACTTGCACTGTTCTCCGTGTGCAGGTGAAAATCGCAAGTCGTCTCCTCATTCTCACCTTGTGGGGGGGGGGAGGGTGGTGGAGGAGCGTGGGGGGTATTCTTTTATGTCCATAACCTGACTCTGGGTACCCTGAGCAGATTTGCAGAATTTGTTGAAGATTGGCCCAGCCATTTTCGATTCTATTCTGATCATACATACAAACATATATATATATATATATATATATATATATATATATATATATATATATATATATATATATATATATATATATATACATACATACAGAGAATTGCCTTATTAGTCCCATACTGGTTTCACTGGAGGGAACTATAGGTTTGCTCTCTGCCCATTCGTCCATCCCACTTGTGGTTTTTTCCAAAAAAAAATTTCCATACCTTTAACATATTCAACTGAAACTTGGTACATGGCTTTACCATGATAAGTTACAGAACAAGTTCGAGTTTCAGGGCGTTTCGTCAATTTTTTTTTTTTTTTACAGACTTAAACCCTTTTTGGATTGAGAAAATATCACATCGGGAGGGGACATTTGCTGCAAAACAATTCTCGCTGTCGTTATATTGTGATTTGGTTAAGAACAAACAAATGGTGGAAAACAACCAAGTATGCACAAATTCTAGAGATCACACTTCTGCAAATTAATAGATTTCTACTGTTTTGCCATTAAATTTGTCAACATATATGGAATAATAAACCCGGGGATGTTTCAGGATAATTTCATGTTGATCGTATGAGGGAAGGAGTTAAATAGTTGGGAATACATATAGGAGATATTAATGGAAGACCTCAGTGGGTAACCAAGTGGGGGACACACATGTAGGGGATATTGGTGGAAGACCTCTGTTTCGTGGGTTTGAAAGAATCAGATATGTGAGACATCACACGTGATATTGTCACAATTTATTTCTATAAAACGTGGTACAAATGTGCTGTTCACGCATGGCACAGCTACACAGGGCGTTGAGGGAGATTGTCACAGGGGTTAAATAGGTGAATGTCAAGAAGGTCACGGTGGGGGTGTGATGAGCGTGAGCCGTGGAAGTGGGGAGGGGCTAGATTTGGCACAAATGGTGGTGCGTTTCGCGAAAGGAGTCCAAGAGAAAGGAATGAGGAGAGAGATGAAATGAAAAATATATTGGTGCAAAAGGGGGTAAAGCATGGGGTCGTTGGGATAGCAAACACAAATGACAAGGTTTAAACCCGGTTTACGGCACTGGCACAACTCTTAAGTTTGAGAGAAAAAAAAATCAAAAAGCACGAACATCGAAAGCGGCCAAAAGAACAAATCGCTCTCTCCATTGTCGTTTAGTTGGCGAGAATACTCGTCCTAAAGCATTACTAGATGGACTTTTATCATACATCATTAAAAACCACAAAACAACCGCAAAACTGCACCACTTTTTAACACTTTCCTAGAGTAAGTATTATCATAACACCACGGCATTGCTATTGAGGGTGTTAGAAACCATTCTGCTAATAACAATAATGATATTAAAAGATCACGAAGATCGACACGTGCAAAATTACAGGCACAGAAAGCGGGTGAAAAGGGAAAACATGCAGCGGATCGAGCTTCGAAGAAAAGGTAACCCTGCGGTTCCACTGGAATCCAATTACGCACTTTATATTTGGAGAACCGCAAGCCACCCGCCAGCGAAGGAGGGCAAACTGGTGGTACTGATGATGTCACTGAATCCAAAAGGGAAATGAATGCTCCAGCTGTAATTTAGTTTTCCACAAAAGGTGTTTAACTCATGTTGCATTGTTACTATCATATAATCATCACTAACTATGGTTATTGCATGCAGTCCAAACACCTCCATCACAAGGAGGGCAAACATGGAGAAAGATGAATTGTTTCTATGAAATATAAAGCTAATTTTTGTTAAACTTGTTGTGCCACATGTTGCAAAAGCAGAGACAGAAGCTCAATTATAACTTCGTTGTAAGTGCAATGAATGTTGTTGTTTTTTCCTTCGAATTAATTGATTATCACATTTGTCCTTCTGGTGTCTTGCAAAAAGGCACAGCAGCAAACCAGTGCTTCCAATTTTAAATAACCCTGTTTGTCCCTTCTCTCTTTACTGAAAGGGAAACTTTCGGTTTCGAATGGAAAAGTCGCTTTGTTTATTGAATATTCTACCTGACTTACTTATATCGGTGAGTTGTGTACAAATCCATATTAGACAATAATTGTGATCCTGATTTAAATGGGATGCCACACCCCCTCTCTAATACTGGTCTGCCATTTCAAAAGTGCCCTTGGTCAAAATAATAATTAACAACACTAAATAATAGTCGTAGATTGACTAAAAAGCTTTGTCAAAAGATCCTGAAAATTCAATCGGATTCGGTCAACGAGCACTGCGTTAACTCGAACGCAGTATCGGCATCCGATGGGAAAAAAAACCTCGTGAGTCACGATGGGACGACTCGAGACTTACGAGGTTTTACCTTCGGATGGTAGAATACCCTCTGCGTGTGTGTGTGTGTGTGTCTGTGTGAGGTTGTGACGGCTGTGCAGGTAAAAATGTTTTGGTATTATTATTATCATCATTATTTACGTTTGCTGTTGCATCATATTTAAATATTTACGTCACAAAATGTTTCGCAAATTGCTACATCGTTAGCCAACCTCAAGAGGAAAATAAAGGAAAGAAAATACAAAACTTCCTCGTTTAAAATCTAGGAGGGAAAGCACTTTTTACAATGGGAAGTTTTATGGAAGAGCCGGACAAATTTACACGACGTTGGAAGGGAGAGGGAGATGTGGAGGGTGAAGAAATGCGGAATGAGTAGTTCAGAATATTCATTGCTATCACATGGGAAATTATTTTCCAATTCGATACAAAATACCCCACGGTTATACTCTCATTTAAGAAGAGTAAAATTCTGGTTTAAAAAGAACAAACCATGTATCTGGTCCAAATCAGGATATGGACAATAAGATTGAGCAGAGCATGGTACATTAGAGGTGAGGAGGGAATGTTGTGGATGTTGATTACTCGGTATACATCTTAATGCATGGGTGGATATGTTCGGTGGAAAACGAGGCGAGCGAATGTCGATGGAGCGAAGAGACGCGCGTGATAACTACTTGTCGGTAAAGCTGCTGATTATAGCAAAAACTGATCTGTAAAGAAGAGGAGTGTGTCGAAGGGTGATAGGGTAAGTGAGGTGAAATGTGTCAAGGTGAGTGTGGCGATGAAAGTGAGCATCAGAAGTTGAGAAGGTAATGACTGGTTGAGGTTCAAGCGTATGCGTTGAGTCGTTCTTTGGAGCGGGACGATTGGATGTCGTGGAGCTCCTGTTCACCAGGAGGATGCATCGAGTCGAAGCGGCTGAGCCTGCGGTGCAACTGCACCGACGCTCGGTTGGATACCAGGACCAGCAGGAAATGGATCTGGAACGTGGGTTTTGAAAAAAAGGTGTTGGGGAGGGGGAAAGATGGGAGGGAGAGTGGAGCAAAGTACACAGGGAAGTGGGAGTAGGTAGAGAAAAGGGGGCATGGGAGTGGGAAGAGGAGAGGAGAGCAGGAATTTGGGTTTGGGAAATGGAGTTGAAGGGTAGGGGTAGAGAATCGTGGGAATTAAGCAGCAATGAGGGAGTGAATAAGGGCAGCACAAATAGAAAGAAGATGAGCAACAAAGGAAGCGATTAAATCATGAGGAATAATGCTCATGAGAATGAAGGGACAGCACAAAGCATTAGACATGAAAAATGGAAGTAAAGCAGATTGAAAATGATGGCATGGATTATAGAAAGTGAGGTGCTTGAAGGTAAGCAGGTCAAGTTAGGGGAGAAACAGCATAAGGGGAGTGATGGGAAGAGTACACAAGGAAAGACTGAAAAACATGTTTGTAGAAGAAGAATCGGAAAGATTCCGTAAAGCAGGGACTGAGGATAGGACAGCAGAGGAGAGCAAAGCGTAGAACAAGCAGGCTAGCATGATGCAGCTGGCACAGGGGAATCGTGATTATAGTCTAAGTACTAGGCCAAGGCTTGCTGCACACATACTAGCATGGTGCAGCTGGTACTGAATGGTCATGTGTTTATTGTTGTGTAGGCCAATGTTAGGCCAAGGTTTACTGCACGCAGGCTTTCATGGTGTAGCTGACCAAGGAGAGTCATGGGATTATAGCAAGGGTTTGCTAGGCCGAGGCCTGCTGCACATGTAAACTAGCAAGGCAACACCGAGCACAGAAAAGCTTCTCCATTTAGCGCCAAAAAAACTAACTTGCAGAAGTAACTATAATTAATGGAAACGATGCGAACACTGTAGTAACACGAACAACTTACACACTTAAGGACAAAACGAATTTGTTTTACTCCATATTACACCACAACAAACTATCGATAAATGGCAAGAAACATCAATAGAACTCGAGCAGTTATAATACTGTAATGTGTGCAAACGGTTTGCGGTGAAAGCCTTGTTCACAAATCTTGGTTTAGGGGTTTGTTATGGGAAAATACCCGAACACTCACTTTGTGAATATATATGAAGATAGTTACATATTGGTACTGCTATTGTTTTTACCCCGCCCACTAGGCGAAAAGCGGGGCTAATCAATTGGTTCACTCTGTCTGTACGTTCTAAAGAGTAAAGATGTCTGTCTGTGATCGAGGGACTACTGAATTTCAATTGCATGTTGTATTTCGAACACGGTGTAGAACGCGAATCGAAACACGAACCTGCAGTTTTATCAATACTTTGGCTCTGAATTTGGCAGATTGTACGGAATGTCGTCTCGAGTGCGCACACGCACAGAGGGGTGAGGTAATTGTTTTCCCCTGTCTGGCAGTCAAACAAAATTGAAAATCATTCCAAACAGGAAACTTACTGTTTTTGAGGACGTCATAAAAGTCACAAACAACAGGCACGAATAACTATAATGTGACGTGTTAGATAGGGTGGTGTAACAGCCACTGTGTCAACGACCATAAACTTCGGGATAAACGTTTTAATACGACCTTTATTTTATTTAATTTTTTAGTTTTTTTTTGATGTTCAAGGCTCGTGGAAGAGCGAGAACAATCTTTATTTTTAAAGAGTTAGACCGAATAATCTTTATTTTATTTAAATTGAATTATACGGTACTTGAACACCGAAGAACACAAATCGCCTTCTTGTCACTTCGAAGAACCTGGAGTTTTGCAGTCATTGGACGTGTTAAATAAAGCGGTGCGTAACATTGCTTCAATTGCACTAAACTTCTGTAATTGGTTCTTTAAAAACGAACTTTAAAATCATTATTTTATTTCAATTGAAGTGAAGACTTTAACTCCGCGCGGGGAGGGGTAACGTGTTCTATGAACTCCCTAATCATCATTGTTTTTGTTGATACCATAGTCATAAAACAGGTTGTTGAATGTGTCTTATTGATGGATTTTGCTTTCATTGCAGGTGTTTTGAAAACGACGAGTACCATGAGGTTGAAGAATAATTGTAATGAATAAGGAAGAAAGAGGCATGAATAAATGTGGAGCGTGTAAAGGAAAGAAAAGAACAAAGGGGGAGATTGTCCGGGTACATCATCAATCACTCCAACCTCGCTGTGTGTGACCTGAACTGTTGTAGAAACGCAACTTCATTCGTGTCGTTGCCTCGGCTAACCTTCCTGTCCTGTTCTCTTGGCCAAATTTTCTTTCTCACAGGATCATTCTCGGTGATACCCATTGTGAACACATACACAGGTGGTCACCTGACTTTTTTCCTCATCACATCTCAGGTAGACATTAGGAATCGCTGACGCGTATAGTCTTACTCGTTTGCCCGGTGTTCTAAGTATGGCTGTAAAAGCAAGAGGGCAATCTTTGCACAGTATTGTACAATTGTCATGTGATGTCACAAAGGAAAGGATAAATCAGCAGTCGTTTGAGCTGCGTATGATCTCCTCCATTTTTTTTTCCGATATGACTAGAGACGGAGGGAGAGAGATCTGAAGAATTGCTTCAGCTTATTCAGTATCTGATTTGATGACCGCCAGGATCGAGGTTTTGACCCTTCAATCCCAAACCTCTCTGAACAGCGGGTCCACAACCGAAGTTGTATCTGATGGTCATCCATTCAGGGAGGGAGAGAGCGAGAGAGACCATCCTTCAGGAGGGGATAGGGGTGGAAGGGGGGGAGGGGGGGTTGTGTGGAATCACCAAATCTTTAAAATAACTCAGCAATGCAGAGATAAACGAAGAGAAATATAGTGAGTGAGGGTGTGTGATGAGTAAATAAGCACTGATTTCAGAGTTTGGTGCTGTACGCATCTCCGTGGGCACGCAAAGTGGCAAAGTTCGAAGCGGATATCATACATAAGCTAACCTGAATGGAGGGGGGCAGCAGAAGCCAGGCGTACAGACACAAAGCAGAGAGAGAGCGAGAAAGAGAGAGATATAGAGGATAAGGCATGAGTGAGGAGAGGAAGGGAGGGGAGAGAGGATAATCGTGCGTCATGTGACTTTGCCAGCACATTCGTTGCCATCGGTCACAATCTGGCTGTGCAGTCAAAGGAAAGTTGTGTTCTTGATGCCGGCATGTGCGATTAAGACAAGAATGATAGTTATAGTGGTTATAATGTAAATGATTTTCAGGATGATCAACATGATAACGATGCTAAAAGATGAAGGTGATTCTTAGACAATTCCGATGATGATGCTTCACAATGGAATGATGATTGAAATACATATAGAAGAATCCCTTACCATGGCAATCACAGTAGCTCCAGCCCCTGCACAGGCTACAATGTAAAGGTAGTAACTGAGTTTGAACTGTGAAAAGACAAAGACGGTGGGAAAAAGGGGTTTAAGACATGTGAAGCGTCATGGTTGTGGCTTCAAAAATGAGGTTGATTTTTTTTTTTTGAATTGAAATAAAAAAAAACTTTAAATACAATGGAATGAAACTTTGAGTTGGTAAAATGAAACAGATTAAAAATATAGAATCAGTATAATTACACAAGTTGTTGCAAATAATAATCATCAGCACAAATGCAAGAAAACTGGCAGGAGAGTCTGTAAAAAAAACCTGGCAGGAAACCTGGCAAGAAAGCTAGAGGAACACAATGCCTGAATTCCCCTGTAAGCAGGACGAGAATTACTTGAGCACAGGTGATGCTCTACCCCCTCACAGATTCCTCACACATAGACCTCCTTGTCCACCCTCAGCGCACGTACAGCTTTACGTTTCAACTCCCTGAACAGCTCAGCTCGGTCATTAAGCCTGACTATGTGACTCTGGTCAATGGTATCCAGTGTCCCTTGAGAGATGAAATTCTTCTTCGCTCTATGGTGAGTTCCAAAACATTCACCAGAAACTTCAAGGACGGTGGTCTTGAAGGCACTCCACAACTCTTCAGGATCCCCCAAAGCACCCAGACCCCCCAAATCCCCACTCAGGCGGTTCGCAAACTCCTCAGCCACCCTCTCATCCTTAAGTTTGCCAACATTCAGACTCAGCTGGGATGGTACCATTCTCCTGGATTTAAGCTGAAAATTCAAAGTTGCTACAATAAAGCCATGGTCGGTATTGAAGAACTGAGCACTCCGGTAGACCCTGCAGTTGTGGATCATTTTTTACCATTGGTGCGATTACTTATGTAGTATGATTTAGTGATAATTATGACGTCTTCGGTTACGTGGTGTGGCAGTCATATTGGAAAAACGGGAAAAAAAATTCGACCTCCGTATCTCTGAAACCATACCTAGGAAAAAATTGAAACTTGGCTCATAGCAAGTACTCATGGGGAATGAGTGTGATATTTTTATGACGTCATAGGTACCTTCGTCATGACGTCATAATTGCATATAGTTACCCTCATAACAAAAGTGCCTAAGTCATTTTTTTTTCCAGTTTTGAGAAAAACACAAAAAACTGCAGCAATTCTTCATCAACGAATATTTATTCACTATTTCTTGTGCACAGAGTTATTACTGGAAGCTAAATGAAACACAAATCTTGTGACTCGTTATTATGATTACGTCATGGCGATGGATGACTGAGGAAGAAAATCTACAAAAACTGGAAAAAAATGACAGGCACTTTTGTTATGAGGGCGATGATATGCAGAACGCTACATCCGATCAGTATGAACATTTTTATGGGCCATCGAGGAATAAAATGATCCACAGTTGTTTTTTTTGATGACCTCATGGGTCACCTGATTCAGCAGCCATATTGTTTTGTTTATTTTGAAACCTTCAAAAATCTTCTTCTCTAAAATGACTAAACAGATCGAACCAAAACTTTACACCTATGACCGGCCTATTCAAGAGAAACAAAAGGGTCACTCATGTGACATCACAGGTCACATGATTTGGCAGCCATATTGGATTGCTCTTTTACTTGTTAATATTGGCAATGTTAGCATAACCAAACTCTCTCATGTTACACATGTAATCTATACCGGAAAAATAGCTTTTTATTATTGTGACTTAAATTTACATTGGGTTTAACAAACAAGAATATGAATTCTTCTGCTGCTCAGTTTAGTAACAATAATAATTTCTTGTCATACCTCTTGGCTCAAGCACATGTCCAACAACTTTTCATCACACAAGTTGCCACTGGTGAAATTCCATGGAATGATCCCTGTCGATAAGAAGAGAAGATCAGGGTGTTAAAAGGTGCCAAAGAGGAGTCCACATGATGTAGGGGAGATGTGTGCCGAAGCATGAACCGAGCCCATGCAGCAGAC
Source organism: Eptatretus burgeri (assembly GCF_056783735.1). Classification (NCBI taxonomy): domain Eukaryota; kingdom Metazoa; phylum Chordata; class Myxini; order Myxiniformes; family Myxinidae; genus Eptatretus; species Eptatretus burgeri. The sequence goes on along the minus strand of NC_140976.1, from coordinate 35,839,629 downwards.
AGTGGAGAGGAGATACATTCTCCGGTGATGTGCATCCAGATGTGGTGAGGCATGGTGAGGCTCAGCAATATGTGAATGAATGTATAGCATGATGGGGGCTCACCAAACTGGCGAAGGTCAACACACACTTGTGTGGTATTCATGGCGGCTTCATTGCATGCGATCTGCACGCTGTACGTCAGGTACACGGGCAGGGCCGAGAACGCCAAGATGCCGAGCCAGGCGAGAGTCAAAATGTATGTCAGGAATAGGAACTGGGAAGAGAGGGGAAGAAGCAAGTATGAACCATGAGAAGGGTGTAGTTATTGTGGGGGTTGTTGTAATTGGTTTTGATGAATGATTGTCAAAAGTGAGTTTTGTAGTCTTTTGAGGTACATAAAGGTTGGAGAGATCAAGGGTTGTTGCTGACAGATACAGTGAAGATAGGGATGCTAAAGTTGTAATGATTTTCCATGCAGTCTATACCAGTGTGTGGTGTTGGTGCTAGTGTGTGGTGTTGGTGCCAGTGCATGGTGTCGATGCCAATGTGTGGTGTCAGTACTGGCCAGTGCATGCTGTCAGTGCCAGTGCGTGATCTCGGTGCCAGTGTGTGGTGTCAGTGCCAATGAGTGGTGTTGGTTCCAGTGCATGATCTCGGTGCCAGTGCATGGTCTCGGTTCCAGTGCGTGGTCTCGGTTCCGGTGCATGGTTTCGGTGTTAGTGCGTGTGTCAGTGCCAGTGCATGGTGTCGATGCCAACGTGTGGTGTCAGTACTGGCCAGTGCATGGTTTCAGTGCCAGTGCATGGTCTTGGTGCCAGTGCGTGATCTGGGTGCCAATGTGTGGTGTCGGTGCCAGTGAGTGGTGTTGGTTTCAGTGCATGATCTCGGTGCCAGTGCATGTCCTCAGTTCCAGTGCGTGGTCTCGGTTCCAGTGCGTGGTGTCGGTGTCAGTGAATGGTGTTGGTTCCAGTGCATGACCTCGGCACCAGTGCATGATCTCGATGCCAGTCTGTGGTGTCGGTGCCAGTGAGTGGTCTCGGTTTCAGTGTGTGTGTCATAGCCAGTGTGCAGTCTTGGTGCTAGTGCGTGGTGTTGGTGCCAGTGCGTGATCTCAGTGCCAGTCTGTGGTGTTGGTACCAGTAAATGGTCTCGGTGGCAGTGTGTTGTCTCGGTGCCAATGCATGGTTTTGGTGCCAGTCTGTGGTGTCAGTGCCAGTGCATGGTCTCGGTGCCATTGTGTTGTCTCAGTGCCAGTGCGTGGTCTCAGTGCCAGTGCGTGGTCTCGGTGCCAGTGCGTGGTCTCGGTGCCAGTGCGTGGTCTCGGTGCCAGTGCATGGTCTCAGTGCCAGTGCGTGGTCTCAGTGCCAGTGCGTGGTCTCGGTGCCAGTGCATGGTCTCGGTGCCAGTCTGTGGTGTTGGTGCCAGTGCATGGTCTCGGTGCCAGTGCGTGGTCTTGGTGCCAGTGCGTGTTCTTGGTGCCAGTGCGTGGTCTTGGTGCCAGTGCGTGTTCTTGGTGCCAGTGCGTGGTGTCAGTGCCAGTGCGTGATCTCGGTGCCAGTGCGTGGTGTCGGTGCCAGTGCGTGGTGTCAGTGCCAGTGTGTGGTATAATTTCCAGTGCATGATATTGGTAATGACAATCAGCACTTGACATTATTGCTTTGTATCAACTTGGAGTTGTGCTTAATATATGTTTAATACACGTCTGTGGAACTCGAGCCAGAGACTTGGACGCAAATCGCATTTTTCTCAATGACTCAAATCGAGACTAAGAAAGCTGCTGCCTTTTAGACCTGAGTGTTTAAACTTGCGACTCAACTTGACCACTAGAACTTTAATTCCACACTTTAAATAAAATCTCCCGCAAAAGGGTAATTGGAGTACATAAGAGAGAGAAACAATCGTAGATTTGGCAGGAGAGAACATATGAAAAGGGGTGATATGATGTTGGTTGGCACACAATAATTATTTGTCACTGAAGATAACTCAGGGTACGTGAGACTGCACTCTTGAAACTTGACTGGGGGTCTCGTATTGTAGCGCTGAGTATCAGTTCTTCGACAAATTGTACTGAAACCTGCAATCTCAGTACACTGGTGCCCTCATGGTGAGGACACTGAACTGGTATCCTTGAGGTTGTGAGTTCAAATCCAGTTTGAAGGTAGTAGTATTAAAGATTGCATTCTAATCTTCAAGAATTTGAGCTAGTGTCAGGAGAACTGCCATCTCACTATTGAATTGTCATTTAAAACCCCGATGACTCATTAATTACCTTCAAGGTGGCACAACCTTCCTGCCCCCACCTTGTCTGGTCTATATGTGACTTGGTGTCCTCGCCACAAGCTTTGTGCTTTCTGGGATGACTCCGTCCATTCATTTACAAACAATTGTCACTTTCATTTCAAATGAATTTGTGGAAAATGAATGTTTTGTAGAAAAATAATCCAATCATTGTGGTTGACTTCTTCCCAGGAGGTGGTTGTAAAAGTCTATGGGCCAGACTATTCTCCTGTGCTTTGCACTAAGTGTAATTCACTAGAATTCCTCATAGATTTCGTTTATCTCACTGATCAAAGGAATGAAATGGTGAAAAATGATCAACAAGAGTTGTCATAAATTAGTGAGCGATGAGTCGTATCTTTGTTGAAGAATGAAATAATCAAAATAGTTTATCAACAAAGCACAAGCAAATCATCGTGCTGCATCGTGGCATGCGGTTATTATTGTATTACTCATAAAATGGCTGTTTAATATTGAAAAAGACTATCTTTGTAACTCTCAAGAACTATAATAACACTTATAAGAAGAAGAACCCTGACATTGAGGATGTCCAACATCTGAACATGCTATCACTCATGTGTGCATCTTCGTGAACGATGTTGTGAATGTACAAAGGCGCTGATGCAGCGGCCGCAGGCAGCAGTCTTGAAATCTCCGTAGTTATCTCGAATCGCAGCCGAGGTGAAGAAGCCCTCGGTGAAAAGAAGAATGCCGAAGAGGAAGAAAGCAGCAGCCAACCCATAGATTATGTACTGGAAGATGTCCACTCTGCAAATAAGCACACAAAGTGACTGATAATGAATATACAAGCAGGACAAGCACAAATACAGGGACTCATACCGAACGATGCACTGGAACAATGAGTAAAAATAAAGCAACAAAGAAAGAAAGGGCAAGAAGACACCTATCCTATCTTTGTTTCCTCCAGGTCCACGTTGAGTTCATCATCCCACTCCAATTTTGTGCTTTCAAAACTTTGGGGACACATCACTGGATCAATGGAAAAAGTGCAAGTGCTTGCAGGACTCACAACGACAAGGATGGGTAATGGACCTCCAGGAATTCATCCTCCGTTCACCGTCAGTTATAGTCAGCGTTGCGAGCATTGTAAACTGAATCCTTCTCCCAGGAGGATTCCATACAATGCTAACCCACCCACAGCAGGCACCACTGTCCCACAATAAACATACACGCCTTCCTATCCAAACCCTCGAGGATCCAGAAAGAGTCTATACTCAACAGATTTGGCTTTTTTAATTAGAAGGGGTGGGAGTGGCCAGGGTACCTGGAGCGTGCAGGTGTATCAGCCTGCTATATTTCACTCTAATTTCTCCATGGCTATATCCTTACTTCTTCACCAATATTGTCAAACTCAGTAACTGCTAAGGAAGGTGTTTTAGTGCCAGATTAAGATGATTATGCTGGGATTAATAAATCAAGTTACATTTTATTCTGCCATACCGAAGAGGCCAAATTGACACTTACACTGTGAAGAGTGTGATGTCAGACTTGTACGGGAAGCTAAACTTTGTATCGAGCACAGCAAGAGAGCTGGAAAGCGCTTCGTGGCCCCCGCCGCAGAACAGTGCCACGCCAGCATACAGAAGGAGGGTGGCAAGGAGAGAGGCATATGGAACACCACTCAGGCAGCGGATGCAGCACTCGGCACAGCCTGAGGAATGGCCATTTGAGAGAGAGAGAGGGAGAGAGGGACAGTTAGCGTGTGTGAGCTACCTCCATGGAAAAACAACAGGAGAAATTGCACTCCAACAGTTGTACATCATTTTGTCCACTGCTAATAATTAAGAAATTGAGACCTTTTCACACTATCAACTTTCAATACGTGTCAAACTCTACGTCGGTCCAACCTGTGTTGTCTACGTATGTAATTTTGAACGTAGGGCAACAATGCATCGTTTTCGCACTTACTACACGTGAAGCCAGCTTTTGCACTGCACGACTACATTTCGACCCGTGTAATGTGTTTACGCTTCACGTTGCACACATTCAACAGGGGTGACAGCGGGCATAGCCACGCAGGCACAGACTCATACTTAACCTAAGCTGGATTATAAAAAGTTAAGTTCCAGAATCGAACTTGCAAGCAGTTCCTACCCCTAAGGAAGTATTCATTAAAAGTGTTCATTTGTCCAAGTCAGACATATTTGACATTCCGGGCATCTCCCGGAGGTGTATGTGGGAAATATGACGGTCCGGTGATTGCGAATCACATGCCAAGCGAGCCGTTTCTTATCAACCGTTTCATTGGAGTTCTTAAGCCACTTGGCAAGTGCTCGAGAGTATTCACACTGTCACTGGATACTGTGCGTTGATCGACTTCAGCAAAGTTCAGGGTTTACTCGCCTGTGTTTGCCATGTGTTGTCTGTGTTCTGCAGTGCAATAAGTGGTGGCTGGCTTGCAAACAATGTGAAATATCATTTTCCATGATGTTTCCCCCTTTTTGTTCTTCCATTAAATGAACCCGTCACTTCGGCATAGATAAATTCAAATAAAAAGTAAAACGCTTTTGCTTTTAAAAGTTTCTTCAAAAGATCCGTGCATTGCATGCTGAAGCCACTTGGCGTGTTCAAAGTCCAATTGCGATACCGTGGTTCTATACCAGAGGTAGAAAGGCAAAATGAATTTCATGATTACAATGAGAAAAAAATGATTTTCAGTTATGAAGTGAGGAATTTCCACACCATGGCGGGAAAGCCGAGAGGTATGCATGCTCACTCTGTGTGGGCTGGCTTCGAATCCCGACCCAGCTGTAAACTCTCATCCCGGTGGTTCACAGGCCGAGTGATTCAACAATGTGTGTGCCTCTCTTGGATGGACGATAAACTGGGTGCATCACATCTGCCGGAATCCCTCACCCCTCTCCCTCCACCCCTATCGCTCTTTTCGACCTCTCTCTCTCTCTCTCTGACCCCTCCCCTCTTCAGCCCTCCCTTTCCTCTTCCATCCCTCTCTCTCCACCCCTCTATCTCTCTCCCAATCCTCCACCTGGTCCCCCACCCTCCCGCTCTCTTGAGGGGACTGTAGCATGCAAAAATCAGAGTTGGAGCTAAACGGTGGGGTGCAAAGGTCACTGCATGTACGAGCTGTTGATTTTGAATGCTCCTGCCCCAGGTCTCAAAGTAATCGTGTGTGTGTGTGTGTGTGTGTGTGTGTTTGTGTGTGTGTATGTGTATACATATGTGGAAGTTGCTGTTGTTGCCTGCTATCTCCACATGTGGGTGGGTTTCATCAGGGAATGAAACAGAGACTTACCAGGACTCACAGTATCCACTTCCATGTGTGTATGTGTGTGTGTGTGTGTGTGTGTGTCTACATATGTGGGTTTCAGAAGGTGGAATGGAGTCATCCCAGGTATCAAAGTATCCACCTTCAGTTCGGTAAGGGGTCACGATTCATGGACCAAGCTGTGAAGTTTTCTGTTCCCAAAGCTTTGTGTTGAGGGCTCTCTTCAGGATCGTCGCTGAGCCCCAGACAGCTTCCAACTGTAGTTCGTTTGTAATAATATTCCCAGGGATGTTTTTAATATCGCTGTGAGGTTCTTTGTCATCGTTCCCGTAGTTCAAACTCTCACTCGTACAATTTTGGCATTCTTCAGTTTCCAGGATCTTTTCACTTCATTCTTGAGGTCTTGGTCTTTGGTCATATTCTTGATTTCTGCATTGTTTAGTCCAAAACCACTGATACTAACACCTCAATAAGCAATGCCTTATTCTCTTTTTTAATACCTAAGTCTGATATGTGGTCGCAACTCTTTGTTTTCGATGTTCACGCTCCATGGGATCATTAGTTCGTACGTGGGCGGTAGGTACTTCCATGTTTTCAGTGATTGCTTTTGGTTCATGTTCCCACAATTTTTCTGGAACTGGGATATCAACGTTTTCGCCGGTGTGCCAGCGGATTACATTACAAACTCTGTTGTGTTGTTCTGGCATGAGGTTTTTTGTGGAACTTTTGCTGTGTTGTCCGGTGTTACATTACAAACTCTGTTGTGTCGTCATATGTACAGCTGTTCTGGCATGAGTTTTTTGTGGAACTTTTGTTGTGTTGTCCGGTGTTACATTACAAACTTTGTTGTGTCGTCATGTGTACAGCTGTTCTGGCATGAGTTTTTTTTTTTGTTTATGTGTGCATGTTCGGTCATTAAGCATAATACATCATTCTCTTTTCTTACCCTACCTCCACCCATCACATTTCTCTCCTTTTTTCCTCTTCCCCCCCAATCTCTCTCTCTCTCTCTCTCTCTCTCTCTCTCTCTCTCTCTCTCTCTCTCTCTCTCTCTCTCTCTCTCTCTCTCTCTCTCTCTCTCTCTCTCTCTCTCTCTCTCTCTCTCTCTCTCTCTCTCTCTCTCTCTCTCTCTCTCTCTCTCTCTCTCTCTCTCTCTCTCTCTCTCTCTCTCTCTCTCTCTCTCTCTCTCTCTCTCTCTCTCTCTCTCTCTCTCTCTCTCTCTCTCTCTCTCTCTCTCTCTCTCTCTCTCTCTCTCTCTCTCTCTCTCTCTCTCTCTCTCTCTCTCTCTCTCTCTCTCTCTCTCTCTCTCTCTCTCTCTCTCTCTCTCTCTCTCTCTCTCTCTCTCTCTCTCTCTCTCTCTCTCTCTCTCTCTCTCTCTCTCTCTCTCTCTCTCTCTCTCTCTCTCTCTCTCTCTCTCTCTCTCTCTCTCTCTCTCTCTCTCTCTCTCTCTCTCTCTCTCTCTCTCTCTCTCTCTCTCTCTCTCTCTCTCTCTCTCTCTCTCTCTCTCTCTCTCTCTCTCTCTCTCTCTCTCTCTCTCTCTCTCTCTCTCTCTCTCTCTCTCTCTCTCTCTCTCTCTCTCCCCCCCTCTCTCTCTCTCCCTCCTCTCTCTCCCCACCTTAACACCCCCATTGGCGAAGCGACGGGTTGTGTTTGCTAGTATCTAGCATCTAAAGCTCTTTATAACCTCTAACTCACTGACTCACTGACTGATATTAAAGATCATTGCCTTCCGGGTGACGTAGAAAGCTGAAATTTGTGTGCCAATCGACATCGAAAGTAGTACACCAGAAAAATATCGCAGAATCGTCAGACGACATCCATAAATGAAAATATAAATAAATGAAAAAAAAATGAAAATAAAGAAATGAGAAATCAAACGCAGGTGAGAAACTCGAGACAATGGGGAAACAATGTTCGTATGTTTACACACCTCGCTAGTGTGTGTGTGTGTGTGTGTGTGTGTGTGTGTGTGTGTGTGTGTGTGTGTATGTATATATGTATATATATATATATATATATATATATATATATATATATATATATATATATATATATATATATATATATATATATATATATATATATATATATATATATATATATATATATATATATATCTTTACACATACATACATACATACATACATACATACATATATTGTATGCCTACACGTATTCAGGTCACACAGCAGAGAGAGAGAGGAGTTGAAAATAAGTGCGAAGACACTAACCTTTTACACTGGTGTGCATTGAAATTGGCCACTCAGCCTGTACTTTACAAACAATTTACAACTGTCAAAAAAGCAAGTATTATGTAAACGCTAAACACCTCCCCCAACATTCAATGATGCATGGCTATAGCCCCTCTCCTCTCCTGCAATTCCATCCAGCATTAGGTAATTTTAAACATCTCCGTGCTTGATGGGTTGTATATCGTAGAGATGTTGATGCATGGTCATCCGTAGCACAACAGCATTACGCTTTTTTCATGTATTGATTTGTTTTCTTGCCAGCCACTTGGGAGAACAGAAGGCATTGTCCTTTTTGTGTATTCCACAGAACAGAAGCCTCTGTTACACGCCTTGTGATTTGGAAATAAAGTTAGCTTTTGTTGACTCGGCCAACAACAAGTCACGGACAATACCAAGTTCATAAATTTATCGTGAAAGAGAACAGTTGTTACTTTTTTTGAAAACGAATTCTCAGCTCATCGAAGAACAAAAGAGCAAAATTAGACAGGGGCTGGAAAGTCAACATATTGACAGTGGGACAATGTGGCCACAGTTGGACAAATTTCTGCAAGGTAGTGTTTAGTATGTAAGGTCGTCCATTTGTGTGGCAAGCAAGATGGCCTACAGGTACGCACACTCGCCTCTAAGCTGTCTCGCCTGGGTTAGAATCCAGATCCAGTTATGAACTGTCATCCTGGTGTTTCACAGGCAGGGTGATTCATGAATGTGTGTGTGCCCTCTCTTGGATGGATATTAAACTGGAGTCCCATCTGCCAGCATTCGGTGGTTGACGTTAATGGTCCTGTGCTGTCCTTTGCGAAGAGGAGGGCGAGCTGTCGCCGACACCATGAACAAATTCCAAAATTCCTAACCTAACCTGGAGAGAGCAGTGGAAAAGCCTCACCCTCAGCCAATGACGCTACCCCGCAGACCCGTACTTCACAGGAAAGAATAAGAAGAATGTGCGAATTGCCTTCCAGCCACTACAGGACTTTCAAAATGATGTATGAAGGCTCATGAGGCCTTTCGCGCATGATCGATGTGTGAGATTTTGGCGACTCACTTCTGCGAGACGGGGAGCTCTTCCACCCTACCGTTGCTCGGGCAAAATTTTAAGAGAAATCGTCTTTTTAACATAATTTTCAGAATTTAAATAAAAGAGTGGCAATTTCAAAATGGTTCACTGTAATTGTGTTCCTGGATGCGAATCAGACTCATGGAAATATCAGAAATAAGGGGAATATCCTTGGACGAGAGGTCTTGAGTTCCTAGCATACCCTGTGAATGGAAGCAATCAACATCAAACACACACACACACACACACACACACACACACACACACACACACACACACACACACACACACACACACACACACACACACGAACGGAGGTTGATATCTTGAGACCGAGTATGTCTCCTTTCCATCTCCTGAAACCCACCCATCTGTGGAGCTAGCAGCCAACATCATCTTGTACACACACACACACACACACACACACACACACACACACACACACACACACACACACACACACACACACACACACACACACACGGATACTTTGAGACCTGGGAGGGCTCCGTTCCACCTCCTGAGGCCCGGATATGGAGGCATTGACAATGATACACACATGCTCTTCTCCTTTTAGCAACAGATGCAAAAAAAAATCTCATGTAATTTGTGTTGTGGCCCCAGAACCAAACCACCAATATCCATCCATCCATCAGGACCATACTCTGTGCAGAGCGTTGGTGCTACCTAAGCAGTCTCCTTGGCTATTGGGCACAATCCTGGACGGGTCGCTACTCCGACACAGTATAACAGCAAGCTGGCATTCATTTTGTCGACCTCGGAAGGATAACAGGCAGTCAGCCCCACCTGGTATTAATTCAACATCTGAGTGGCATTTGAACTCAGGATACAAACTCAAGATCCTAGGATCCCAAGCCCACCACCCTAACCATTAAGCCAACACCAGGCATACCAATATCATCATTTTAAGAGTTGATTTTAAACGTGCCCTGTGCACTCACAAGCCCCACATAAGTCCTTTCCATCGGTGTTCCGAAGCACTCAAACCAGATACGGTGTCTCCGTCCAGCTCTTTTGTTTTGAGAGACCCCAGATACCCCAGCTTTCTCTCAGGTACTTTTCCAAGTATTTTCTGATTTTGTTTGTGAGCCATTAAGGTAACAAACCCTGTTGTGCATGCACAATAGATGTTGACATGCCCCGGAGATTGTTGGTTCTCGGGGTTTCTTCGAATACACGCCAAACATTCTGGGTCATTTTGAAATTGTCATGTTGACCTACCTCGGTGATCCACACCTCGCGGCCTTGTTTACTTACATTTCATGGGTTTTGGCTGTTTGCAACTACAATACCATCGTTACTAATTGGTGTTGTGCAAGTTGTGTGACTTGCTTTCAAGGAACCTCCAAAAAAAGATGTGACCACTTGCTTCCCACAGTCCAGGCAGGAATTTGGAATGTAGCCAGAGTGCTGGCAATTACTTCAACAACAAAAATAAACATGTAATGGCATGTGTAAACAAATATGACAGGCCTAAATTATGTTCACAAGTAACATAGAATTTTAACCCCTCCTTCAGCCCCCCCCCCCAACTTGCCACAATTTGCATTCCTTCCTTTCACACTCATTCCATCCCAAACTTATTTTCCTTTTCTTCTCACTCCTACCCTCTACTGCCCTTTCTCCTATCATCCCCTCTTTTCTCAATTGATATTACCCCCCTTTCCCCTACCTGCACTCCTGTCCAGCCCTGGTGCATAGGTAGTAAATAGATGGCCCCTTCACACTACTGTTAGTATTTCTTGTTGCGATACCAGAAAAGGCGGCACATCTTATCATTGAACAATATATTTCAATGATGGTGTATCATTCTGTAATGATTATCATGGTTTTGGGAGTGTCATTTGAATTTGAGAATCCTTACTGTAATTCACAAACCGGTATCTGTTGGTCGGTTGTGTGTGTCATTCTGTGTCTGTCCGTCTGCCTGTCTGTTTGTTTGTGTGTTCGTTTACCCTGTCGCAGCCACATCGTTTCAGCGATCATGACCAGACTGGGTACAGACGTCGGCCATGGTCCAACTTAGATATTTGTCGTTTTTGGTGAATCTAGGTCAAAGGTCAAGGTCAAGGTCACCGAAAAACCGAAATTCTTATTTTTTCAAATAATGTCCGCTAAAATTGTCATATCGACTTCAAACCAAATCCAAAATGTGCATCTTCTAATTTTGCATCCAACCATATGTCTCATTGGGGGTATCCCACCAACACCCTTCTTAGCGGTCGGGGGTCGAATGTCAGGGGGGTCGGGTCAAAACTTTCAAATTGCGATAAAAACGCCATTTCAAGTCCGATTGACTTCCAAGTTATGATCATGACCAAACTAAGTGCTATAACTCATTAAACAGTAGCACTATCGACTTATAAGAACCAAATTGATTTCCAGGTTTTCGTTTTTTCAGAGATCATGGAGATATGACAAAAGTTATTCCGGCAATTCCTTGCTCAATGCGCAATTTCATTTGTGTGTTTGTTTGTTTGTTTGTCGCACTACTCCTCCAGTTCTGGGCTGATTCTATCTAGACTTGCTGCATCGGATCAGCACGACCCAGTTAATGTATAGGGGTGTTTTTATCTTTGCTCATTGTCTTGGCGGGGGTGGAGAAGCAGGTGATGCTAAGTCTCCATGTAAATAATGTGTCATGTCGCACCGCCTCCAGGTGTGGAAGGATATTACAAGTCTCCACCATTTACAGTACAGTATTCCTGTCCCCACGTTGTCCAGTGTCGTGAGGTGTTTTGAATGAAAAGCAGTCGGTATGTTTTTGCTTCATGCATGTAACCCAGGTTATTAATTTTTTTTCCTATACAGAGCTGTCAGTTGCCTATACACCGCCCAAACCAACTCTGCGAGTTAGATGTAATTCTCAAAAATCCAAATTTCATTTCTCAGCCACTTTGTGAACCGCAAATCAGTCTTGTTTTGGAACAAGACGGTTGTTGCTTGAAATGCCTCATTTTGCAGAACCACAACAGTCTCACCCAGCTGCAAGAATTTTGTTTCTATTTTAAGAAAACTGTTGAACTCGAAACCATGAGAGAGTCAGCGCGGCAACACAACCTCTAATTGCATCATCAGGAGTCGAGCATGTCAGAGCTTTGGCTCTTGGTCAACTCGTGTTGTAAAAGATCAGCATTCGATTCTGACTCACTAGCCGTCACCAAACAAGGGGGTGTTATGAAGGGAACAGCCACCCTGTTGTCCCAATGGCATCCTTTTTGTCACCCCCATCCCAGCCTCTCCATCCTTGTAACACAAGACTGAACATAACCGAGTGGTTTGCTGATCTCTAAAAAGTTTAAAATACATTTGTGTGATCATGACAATTATGACCTGTGATTAGCCAGTATCTGCTCTGGATAATTGGGGATGCTTTTTTGGGATAAAGCCAGAATGTTAATCAGTAAAATGTGTTTCCCAGATGAAAAACAATCGCATTCTGGGTAATGTGGTGCAAACCATGACAAAAATCTACTTTGTTGCCATGCACGACTGAACTCGGTTTGAAAACTGTGTTGACAAATCAAAAAAGGAGGACATTGTTTGGCCTATGTAAATCCTGTTTCTTCATTCACGTATTTTAAAAGCAGCGAGTAGGCAGATGAGGAGGGAGCGGTTGTAAAATATTGAGAAGATGAGATACGAACTTATGGCAAAGGAGTCTAGAATCGGATCTACACGTACGGTATATGCAGCATCGATCTCAGGCCTAGCAGCCCACCTCAGACCACGGATTCGACTCGTGACCCGGGGTGGTTTTGTCGAGCCCTCAAGGCTTTCTGTCAATGAACATCCCACGTCCATCCAAAACATGCACTGAATAGAAACACAAGCTTTTCACTCAGCTCGAATAGGCCACCATATGTGGGCTGCAGGAGAACAGGGTCAGTATGGATTTGAAGCCTGGTTGAGTGGTGCATGGAGACATTATACTTGGTTTATGACAGTTTATAGTTGTCTCATACTTTGCAAACAGCAGTAAATATTGTGCTTAGGAACTTTGATTGCGGTTTAAGCCAATGATTACGTTATAAAAATGTACCTTGATTTGGTGGTTTTTAATTTTTTTTTAACAAAATCAATAGTATATTATATTATATACTATTGATATTGATTATATTAAGGTTTATTGTATAACAATTGGTAGGAAATTGTATACAATAATATTTGTCATCGGGATCAGTAAACATTTTTGTGTCTGCACGTGATGAGAGATAACTACATGATAAATAACTACAATATGCTATAAACAACACCAATGTGTGTGTGTGTGTGTGTGTGTGTGTGTGTGTGTGTGTGTGTGTGTATAGATGTGTCTGTGTGTGTGTGTGTGTGTGTGTGTGTGTGTGTGTGTGTGTGTGTGTGTGTGTGTGTGTGTGTGTGTGTGTGTGTATAGATGTGTCTGTGTGTGCATCCTCAAGAATGGGCTCTCAGGCAGGTGTTCTCACCACAAGCACTGGCTTTCATTTTGAGTGTGGGCTCTCGCCTCGGCCATGGGTTCTGTACACGAGCGCACGTTGCCACCTCGAGCATGGGCTTTGATGAGTGTGTAAACTTATTTCACGTACATACACCAACATGTTGGTGTTCTTTAAACCTGACTGCTCATTTATTATAGCGCATCTGACACGTTTTTTGCAACATCAGAACTTAAAAATTAATTCATATGACTTAGTTATACACTTTGTCCCAATGACCTTTCACTCCAATTATTTTAAATCAATATTGTGTGGGTTACAGTGAGTCTAAATTATTACAGATAGGCAACCTGCCACTTGCAATGATCTACCTGTGGCCACCTTTGGTTTGCACATTCCACTGTGTATGGTTGTTTTTCAACTGCTTTCCATAAAATATGATTTCCCCAAATTCACATTAATTAATTAATATGACTTCAAATGCTTTTTCTTTTGTATTGACATGTTCAAATCCATTACATTCTGAATGTTTCTATCATGTACATAATTGTTTTTAAGTTGAAATCGATAATTTTGTCTTGTATGGTATTTCCAGTGTAGGGGGGTCTTACAGCCCGGTGACGTGTTTGTGGGCCTCTGATTAGCTGAAGGCAACCACCACTCAACCAAATAGTCTTTGTCATTCTGCATCCCATCCCTTCCTCTGGTTCTTTTCTCTCGTGTCTCCTCTTGTCCTGTTTCTTGCTGGATGTGCAGACCACGTTACATAGGTGAATAAAGTAACAATGGATTATTTGTTTACGTGGAACTAGGCAGCCGTTTCTCTGAAATGACATTCATGAAAATATTTTTCAAAGACCAGCTATGTGCACTTCGGGACCAAAGTTAATTTCAAAAGGTCAATATCAAAGGGCAAGCCGAAATAAATATAATTTGCTTTGAGAAAAGTATAATCCTTGATTTGACATGCCTTGAGAAAAGTATGATCACACAGTGGAGTGGCCATGACACAATACAGCAACGAAGAACGATGACAATGGAGATCCGCCAGGCCAGTGGCAGCTAGTTGTAACTCTGTTCAAACCATTGTGCTGAGGTTTACATTGTGTTGGCATTATTTGTAGTTCATTAAATAGGCCCTAACACAGATTCTTCGTGTTTTATTTAATATTTGTTTTATTAATTTTTGTTTTATTTATTATTTGTTTTATATATTTTGTTTTATTTATTACCTTTGCATTCTGCGAAAGGTTATGTTTTGGTCGGCGTGTATTTATTTGTTTATTTATTTATTTATTTATTTGTAATCTTGTGATTCGTATAACTCAAAAAGTATTAAACCGAATTGCATGAAATTTGGTGGGATGATTGGTTATTAGCCAAAGCCTGGTGTTGGCGCAGTGGTTAGGGCAGCGGCTTGGGATCCAAAAGGTCCTGAGTTCAAGCCCCGTTGGTCCACTGAATTAATACACCAGGGGGTTGACTCAGCCTGTCATCTTTCTGAGGTCGGCGAAATGAGTACCAGTATACTGGGCCGGTGTATACCCCGGTTAAAATAGGTGTACCGTATCCCTGTGTCGTAAGAGGTGACCAGGGTTGTGTCAGGAAGGGCATCCGGCGTAAAAACCTATGCCAAATCATTATGCGGACAACAAAACGAATTTCCATACCGGATCGGTCGAGGCCCGGGTTACCAACGACCGCCACCGGTATCGGTGGTCAGCAGGGTACCAGTGGAAATTGTGCTACTGCTGGGGAAAGGAGGAGAAGGAGACGGGGAAGGCGAGTCCGGAGGCAGTGGGAGAGGGGGAAGGGTAGAAGTGTGGAGGTGAGAGTTGGAACTCTGAATGTTGGGACAATGACTGGCAAAGGGCGAGAGTTGGCTGATATGATGGAGAGAAGAAAGGTGGACATACTGTGTGTACAAGAGACCAAGTGGATGGGGAGTAAGGCGAGGAGCATTGGAGGTGGTTTCAAACTGTTCTACCATGGTGTGGATGAGAGGGGAAATGGTGTCGGGGTAATCCTGAAGGAAGATTATGTCAAGAGGGTATTGGAGGTGAAGAGAGTGTCTGACCGAGTGATGAGTGTGAAGTTGGAAATTGAAGGGGTGATGATGAATGTCATCAGTGCATATGCCCCACATATGGGGTGTGAGATGGAGTATAAAGAAGATTTCTGGAGTGAGTTAGATGAAGTGGTGGAGAGTGTATCCAAGGATGAAAGAGTGGTGATTGGAGCAGATTTCAATGGGCATGTTGGGGAAGGAAATAAAGAGGATGAGGACGTGATGGGGAGGTACGGTCTCAACAAGAGAAATGTGGAAGGGCAAATGGTGGTAGAGTTTGCAAAAAGAATGGAAATGGCAGTGGTAAATACGTATTTCAAGAAGAAGGAGGAACACAGGGTGACATACAAGAGTGGAGGAAAGTGCACACAGGTGGATTACATCTTAAGCAGGAGATGCAACCTGAAAGAGATTAGTGACTGTAAGGTGGTGGCAGGGGAGAGTGTAGCTCGACAGCATCGATTGGTGGTCTGTAGGATGACTTTAGAGGTGAGGTTGAGGAAGAGAGTGAGGGCTGAATCAAGGACCAGATGGTGGAAGCTGAAGGAGGAAGACTGTGGCGTGAAATTTAGGGAGGAGGTGAGACAGGCGTTGTATGGTGGTAAAGATGGGTGGGATGATTGGGCAACGACAGCAGAAGTGGTGAGGGAGATAGCTAGGAAGGTACTTGGTGTGACATCTGGACAGAGGAAGGAAGATAAGGAGACTTGGTGGTGGAATGAGGAAGTACAGGAAAGTATAAGGAAGAAGGGGTTGGCGAAAAAGAAGTGGGATAGTCAGAGAGATGAAGAAAGTAGGCAGGAGTACAAGGAGTGGCGGCGAAAGGCAAAAAGAGAGGTGGCAAAGGCCAAGGAAAAGGCATATGACGAGCTGTATGAGAAGTTGGATACAAAAGAAGGGGAAAAGGATTTATACCGATTGGCAAGACAGAGGGACCGAGCTGGGAAGGATGTGCTGCAGGTTTGGGTGATAAAGGACGCAAATGGGAATGTGCTGACGAGCGAGGAGAGTGTGTTGAGAAGGTGGATGGAGTACTTTGAGGAGCTGATGAATGAAGAAAATTAGAGAGAGAGAGAAGGTTGGAAGAGGTGGGGATAGTGAATCTGGAAGTGGGGTGGATCAGTAAGGATGAAGTGAGGACTGCTATGAAGAAGATGAAAAGTGGAAAGGCGGTTGGCCCAGATGGTATACCAGTGGAGGCATGGAAGTGATTAGGAGAGATGGCAATGGGGTTGTTAACCAGATTGTTTAATAAAGTCTTGGAAAGTGAGAGGATGCCGGAGGAGTGGAGAGTATGTGTACTGGTACCGATTTTCAAGAATAAGGGTGATGTGCAGAGCTGTGGAAATTACAGAGGGATAAAGTTGTTAAGCCACACCATGAAGTTGTGGGAAAGAGTAGTGGAAGCTCGGTTGAGAGGAGAGGTGACGATTTGAGAGCAGCAATATGGGTTTATGCCAGGAAAGAGCACCACTGATGCGATGTTTGCTTTGAGAATGTTGATGGAGAAGTATAGGGAAGGCCAGAAGGAGTTACATTGTGTGTTTGTGGATTTAGAGAAAGCTTATGATCGGGTGCCAAGAGAGGAGTTGTGGCATTGTATGAGGAAGTCAGGAGTGGTGGAGAAGTATGTGAGGATCGTGCAGGATATGTATGAGCACAGTGTGACAGCGGTGAGGTGTGCGGTAGGAATGACGGACCGGTTTAAGGTTAAAGTGGGATTGCACCAAGGATCGACTCTGAGCCCTTTCCTGTTTGCAATGGTGATGGACAGGTTGATGGACGAGATCAGACTGGAGTCTCCATGGACTATGATGTTCGCGGATGACATCATGATCTGTAGTGAGAGTAGGGAGCAGGCTGAGGCGAGCCTTGAGAGGTGGAGGTACGCACTGGAGAGAAGGGGAATGATAGTCAGTAGGAGTAAGATGGAGTACATGTGCGTAAATGAGAGGGAGGGTTGTGGTATGGTGCGGTTGCAAGGAGTTGAGGTGGGGAAGGTGGATTGGTTTAAATACTTAGGATCAACTGTCCAAAGTAACGGAGAGTGTGGGAGAAATAGTGAAAAAGAGAGTGCAGGCAGGATGGAGTGGGTGGAGAAGAGTTGCAGGAGTGATTTGTGACAGAAGGGTAGCTGCAAGAGTGAAGGGGAAAGTATACAAGACGGTAGTGAGACCAGCAATGTTGTATGGTTTGGAGGCGGTGGCGCTAACAAAAAGACAGGAAGTGGAGCTGGAGGTGGCAGAGTTAAAGATGCTGCGATTCTCGTTGGGAGTGATGAGGATGGACAGGATCAGGAATGAGTATATTAGAGGGACAGTGCAGGTAGGACGGTTTGGAGACAAAGTGAGAGAGGCGAGATTGAGATGGTTTGGACATGTGCACAGGAGGGAAGCGGAGTATATCGGGAGAAGGATGTTGAAGATGGAGCCGCCAGGCAGGAGGAGAAGAGGAAGGCCAAAGAAGAGGTTTATGGATACAGTGAGGGCTGACATGCGGGTGGTTGGAGTGTCAATGGAAGATGTGGAGGATAGAGCATAATTGAGACGGTTGATCCGCTGTGGCGACCCCTAACGGGAGCAAGCCGAAAGAGGAAGAAGAAGAAGAAGTTTTATTATTTGTGTTTTATTTATTATTTGTTTTATTTATTTTTGGTGTTTTATTTATGATTGGTGTTTTATTCATTATTTGTTTTATTTAATATTGGCGTTTTATTTATTATTTGTTATATTTATTATTTGTGTTTTATTTATTATTGGGGTTTTATTTATTATTTGTTTTATTTATTATTGGTGTTTTATTTATTATTGGTGTTTTATTTATTATTGGGGTTTTATTTATTATTAGTGTTTTATTTATTATGTGTGTCTTATTTATTATTGGTGTTTTATTTATTATCAGTGTTTTATTTATTATTTGTGTCTTATTTATTATTGGTGTTTAATTTATTGTTGGTGTTTTATTTATGATTGGTGTTTTATTTATTATTTGTGTCTTATTTATTATTTGTTTTATTTAATATTGGTATTTTATTTATTATTTGTTTTATTTATTATTTGTGTTTTATTTATTATTGGTGTTTTCGGTGATAAAGATGTCCAAATGTTTTCTTCATCCAATATGGCTGCCATACCATGTGACCTATGATGTCAGAGTTATCATTAATATATTAATTATCCATGGGGAGTCCCAACTATGTTTAAAGTTTTGCATCGATCAGACAAGCGGTTGCAGAGAAAAAAAAAAATTAAAATATATAGATGCGGACACACACACACACACACACACACACACACACACACACACACACACACACACACACACACACACACACACACACACACACACACACACACACACACACACACACACACACACACACACACACACACACACACACAGACAGCACAGACAGACAGAGGCATTGCAATTTAGTCTCGCATCTCCTTCGGGGTGAGACTAACTAGTGGTACTGAATTAAAATTTCAGGTTAGTTTGGACCCAAAGTATGCTACCTCTCCCGAATGGAGGGCAGTGCCGTTTAAAAAAAAAAAAATCAACATCACCAACAAAGCGGCTGAATCGCAGACACGGGGTAGTATGAGTATGCTCAGCAAGCGGCGTACAACACTCACAGCAGGAAGAGTAGTTTAATGTTTGATCCAATGTGAAAACCTTATGTTTGATGGTATTTTACTGAGAGCCCCACGCAAATTGCCTGCAAAACTTATTGAGATGTCTTGTCACCCAAAACAAACCGCCCCTCACAACTTTCAACTTCCTCCTCTTCAAAAACCTCCTTTCTATTCTTCTCCAACCTCCACCTTCCTTCTCTTTTCTCATTTTCTCGATGACCCTTTCTACTGTTATGTTGATAATATTGTTATGCAGATCTCCCTGAAAGATGTAAAGTTAGTTAAAAAAAAAAACATTCCCACTTGTGTTTTCATTTATAACGTGACACATATGTGTGTAGGAAAAGTTTCTTTTTAACTTTACAACCGAACCCTAACTTGGCAACCTTATATGATGTTTAGAAAACTGACATTTGATAGAACGGGTTACATGGGGTCAAATCATGCAAGTTGCAATCAGGTCCTTAAAAACCAAGAATGGAGCACGACAGTTTGAAGCAAGAATACTGTGGAAGGCAGAGGTCTGGCAGGATAGCTCAGAGGCAGGACAGCTCATACCTCTGAGCTGTCCAGCCTGCGTTCAAATTCAGACCCAGCTATGAATTTCCATCCTGGTGTTTCATTTCAGGCAAAGCGAGGCATCGACGACGTGTGCGGCATCCCTCCGATGTACTTAAACTGAGCTTCCCGTCTGCCAGCATTGGTTGGTGGACGTTAAAGATCCCACAGTGTCTTTTGTGAACAGTTGGGAAGTTATGGCCGGCATCCTGAACAGATTGCAAATTCATAACCAAATCTGCCCGGACAGCCGGTTCTTGAGACCTGGGCCAAAACATTTCCGGGCTGAAGCCACCGCGATGTGGGGATGATTGGGGCCGTTATGAAAGTAGAGAGACTGCAGAAAGGCTGAGATGGCAACATGATATGTAACTGGCCACAGGGCACGTACTACACCCCCAAACTTCCACTCTGGCGACGCATGTAGTATGCTTTGTATTTGGCAAGCCGGGACGTGTTCGTAATATTTAGCATTTCCAATGGAGGAACAGCATTTTATAAACAATTTTGACTCTTTTATTTGACATTATTGCTCTGCATTATGTATGTACTCATGTAACAAGTGATATAGAGTAATCGAGCCATGAATTCTGAATTGGATCAAGTTAAAATTTTGTGATATAAATCTAACCGATGGAAATAAAATGGACGATGTTCCAAGAAAACTCCACTTTTCAAGGCCCTCCTTGGCTTGTTTCAAGTGACAGTTTTGTATATTGTCCCGTGAATCGATTTTCCATGCCTGATGATTCATTTATCTGATAATGAGTGGAGCGAGTCCATCAACATTGATAAAAACGTGGAAATCAAAGTCATTGGACAAGTTTGTCGGAATGGCGACGACGCACCGAGCCGGGTTCCAGTGAACGCATGATGATGCCGCAAGCTGATCTGCTCTCCGTGAAGGACACCGTGGGATCTTCAACCTGCACCGAATAATCCTGGCAGATTTGACAGCCGGCTAAACTTCCTTCCAAGGGACTGCATATTTTGTGATGAAGTACCTTGCGCTATATCGTTGCGGCAGGAATCGAACCCAGACAAGACAGCTCGGAGGCGAGTGCACTCTCCAGGACTCCCAGGATTATCAACACAACCAAACGAATGTGTGAGATCATTTTGGTTTGCCTCCATTCATTGTTTTTATATGCCTGCTGTTGGCTTAATGGCTTGAGTGGTGGGTTTGGGATTGTTGGGTCCTGAGTTCAAATCCTGCTTTGCTGTTGAATTAATACCAGGTGGGGTTGACTCAGCCTGTCATCCTTCTGAGGTCGGCAAAATGAGTACCAGCTTGCTGGTATCCTGTGTCGGAGTGGTTACCCATCCAAGATTGTGCCCAATAGCCAAGGAGACAGTGAAGATAGCACCAATGCTCTGCACAGAGTATGGTCCCAGTGGATGGGATGGATTGTCTATATTGATCTATTTTCATGAAAAAATAAGATCATTTTATGCTTTATTGTCATGGCCACAGCAATTTGAGTGCCTTTTGCCATTTTGGAGTGGAGCTTGACCAGCTGACATTTCGGATCCTCGTTGGCATCCTGATCATTGGCTATGAACGAGATTCATTTTTTCATCAGGTGACTGTGTGGAGCTCCTCTCTCCTCTCTGAGAATAACAGGAAAACTTTGAACAGGAATTCGGAATCAAATGATATTCCCCATAAATGGGGATGTTTTGTTATGTTATAAATGTTATGAACAAATGAGTAGATTTTTTTTCCCAACTGGGTAAACATAACCATTTTAACGAAGACGTACTGCATAACAAGTTTGTTTCTAACTCATGAAAGAACCTTTTCTTTTACTTTTTTTTTAGTGAAATTTGAATTGATCATCACGTGATGTATTTTCGCAGTCGGTGTGGTCAGGTGAAAGGGTTGTTGATTGGTACTTGTACATCTCTTCCTTCTTGATGTGATAGTTCAACTGAATCCTCCAGAATGAACACACAGCTCGTTGGTAAGGTTGGTAGAGTCTGTTGACCTTGTTAGTCTGGTAAGGTGCTCACGTCTGAGCCGATCTGTCAGGGATCGCTTCTGTATGGGAATGGGACCAAATACGATAAACTCTCATTTTGGTTTGGTGTTATTTTGGAAGTGTAGGATATCGTGTGCTGGTATATTGGACGAGTTACAAGTCCTCGTCCAAAGTCTGCTGTTGTTGATTTAATGGGTTGGTATTAAAATGTGGTGTGGGGAGTCTTGACTAACAAGGGAATCAGACTCCACCAACCCCCAGACTATGAATAGCACATTAGAAACATTAATGGCATTCCTT
>NC_140976.1:35792837-35805337 GCF_056783735.1 Eptatretus burgeri | reverse complement strand
ATCTTATTCAATCCGTCATCTCGACACCGAGGGTCTGACAATCAGCCCGTCGCCTATGGACGTCAGATAGTCAGATATATGGGTTGTGGTGTTCGACTGCCATCAATGAGATAATGCGACGGAAGAGTTGACACGTCCATCGAGGCCTAGTTTACTACTGGACGTAATACCGTAATGACATCCCAGATGCTACCCAGCGAAAAGAGCATGGCAGACAGAGGGATAGGCAGAAAATTATTTTGGCTACTTTAATAAATAGATTATATTAATGATTAGAGGGTGATAATGATCGGTGTGAATGAATTAGCATCAGCCCTCATGAAGCCTTGTTGGGCTGTTACGACCAGGAATGGTCCTGTTGGAACGAGGTGCTCAACCTGATATGTGACCTATATTTGGCAATTTAGTCAGGGTTTCACTGTTCGGAGGAAAAAAAAACAAAAATACAAAGGGGGTTTACAATATCAACAAATGAGTGTGAGTAGACAGGACAGTAGCTGGAAATGGCGTCGCCTGTTTTCACTACACCAGACAGAAGTTTGAGTTGGATGAGATTCCTTCAGGAACCAAAACCAGATGTCGGAAACTTCGAGGCACAGAGGCTACCGATTGAATTGAGCTTCCAACACCGAGTTGCCAATGCAGTCTTTAAGACGACAATACACCCATTAGTTTGCCATTGCTTTTCCTACCAGTAATTGGTTCAATAATTTGGGATTTGGCCCAAGGGTGATGGCACGCAATGACCTTCCCTTCACAAAAGTCACTGCAAGATCTTTAACTTTCATCAGCAAATATCAGCAGATTTGTATACATGATATTCAGAGGAGTGACGGTTATAAAATTTGGGTACAGTGTTGGCCTAATGGTGAGGACAAAGGACTAGGATTTTGCAAGCTGTTGGTTCAAATCTGGCTGAAGGTTCAAACACTATAAAGGATTTGGATTCTGATCCTGATGAAATCGAGCTTGTCTCAGGAGAATGGCTACCTCGCTATGGGATTATCATAAAAAAACCCAGCTGGCTCATTAACAACCTTCAGGATAGACTAAATCTGCCAACCCAAACTGCTCTGGTCTCCATTTGATGTTGTGATACTAGTCCACTCACTGTGGTTGACTTGTCTCATTCTGAATGACGATTGCTCCCACCGTGCTACTTTCCACCAAGAACAAAGGAGGGACACCTGGCTCAACGTCCCATCTGAAGATAAGCATACTTGTTGCCCCCAAAAAGAAACATTCACATTGGCTAATTCATAAAGATATCATTTGATTTTTTTTTTTTTTAACTTTATCTGTACCAGCGTTGTTATTCTGTCAATGTCGGTGTCCTTGGCCATCACTCGGCCTATCGTTTCCCATCCCTCTGCTCTTGATGGGCACATCATCAAGATGAGCACATCTTCCATCATGATATGGGAATATAACTTGATGAGCACATCAAGAGAATGGCAACAAAGAGGGAAGACTAGAAAAGGAAGACACAATGCCCATGGCATCTGTCGCTGGGAAATAGGATCGTGGGGGTGGGTTTGGGGTTACCATAGAAATTATAGCTGACGTGAAGGGATGAAGGTGGGTAGAGTGTGGGGAGTGGAGGGTTAGTTGCCATAGTAACTGCAGCTGAGCAAGTGGGTGCAAAAAAATAGCACAAGGAATACAAACACCTTGAGTTACCAGACCGGAGATTTTGCTCTCCAAGCTGGCCGGCACCTTGAGTTATGTGGTGTGATCCTCACTTATTGAAAGAATCCAACAACTTGATGCAACAATGTGTTTTTGTTTCTTCACACCCAGCAGGTAGTCATCATAAGCATTTGGAGTTTACACCTTGGAAATTGCCGTAAAACCTCTCAGCATTCTAGCGAATGATTCCATCTATGAGTCCATGTAATCAGCAGTTTTACTAATATTATAAAAGATTGCCCGTCCAAGTGTAAACACCACTTTCCCAAATTCGCCTGTGATGTGGAAAGTCTATCCACATTGAATATAAAAGCATACAGTTGGCCCCTTGTGGGAGTCCTGTTCGCAGGTAGACCTTACAGGCCGCACAAGAAATGTGTGTCATTCTATGGCGGAAACTAAGTGCAATAACCTCGGAGATTTAGTACGGAGCAAGTCGCCCGGTAGTTCTACATGTGGATTTTGTTCCGGAATTCACTGTCTCTTCCACACTGAGAAACACTTCTCATGAAAGCTTAAATTTGAAAGCCATTACTGATAAAATCCCACAATATAATTCGGGGCAAGATTCACTTAGCTTGCCTATTTCAGACCACTGTTTGAGGAGGCTACTCTCTGTCTCATCCATTATTTTTTTTTTATTCTCTCCAATTCAGACACGTTGTACTGAAGAAAACTTTTAAAATCCATGTCTCCATGTAATTGCTCTACTTCTTGCATGTCCTTCCTTCGATTGCCGTTTTGTAATAATAGTTGACCTTCGGTTGTCTGTTCTCCATACTATTCATGTCTGGCCCAAGTACTTTTTTTGTTTCGATCTGTTGGCTTCTCTTCTTGCCCCTCTGTTTTGTTCCGCCAACATATTTTAACAGCTCTTTGCATGATGATCATTCTTTGCTCCATTTTCTTTGTCAGATACAATGTTCCACTGTCGTGCGAAGGGCATTCCAGGAACGGAGTATTCATCGACACCCTAAAGCCACGGCGGTTTGGCTCATTAACCGTCATGTACATTCGATTAATTAATCCGACATTATTTATTGTTTCAAAGTATAAAAAAGTTTATGTCCTGTCAAAAATACGTCATGGATCTTACTAAAATTGAGCATTGAGGTGTCACCAGATTTTAATTCAACAAAGGTGACAGAACTGGAGAAATCCATGCACATATTGTAACTTTATACGGAGAAGATACAACCACATACTAAACAGTATCTAAATGGATGTCCAACTGAGCATGGGCACGAGTCCTTTCAAGATGACCCCAGGTCAGGACCGTCGGTGGATGTTACTGACCTCCAAACTGTTGCCCATAATGAGGCATTAATCATGGAGCATTGTTCAATTAAGTTCACAAAATATCCACAGAACTTGTAATTTTTTCAAAGCAAGATTATAATTCGTCATCCACTAATACGAGGACATGTCAAAGATCTCAGCAAGATCGGTCCCCCAAAACCACTGAATTCACAATTGACAACATCGTGAGCTACTCAAACTGCTCAACGCAGATCTGGCAGATCTTATCGCTTGTCTGCGAACTAGTGATGAAATGTGGCTACACCACTGGAATCCTGAAACCAAGTCGGAATCCATGCTATGGAAGCACGATGGATTACTGCTTTCTTTTTGCTTTCGACACTTAACCGGCAACGCCATGGCCTCAATTTTCTTGGATGCCAAGGGAATACTGCAGATTGACTAAGCAGTTCACCTCAAATAAAGTACAATCATGGGAGAATATTACACCAGCCTCAAACAAAAATTGCCATAGGCTATCAAGGATAAATGCCGAGGGATGTTGGCCATCGGTGGCCGCTGCATCCAGAGTAACGCACCAGTGCACAAAGCCTATGCTGCACAGACACATTCATGAACATGGCTTTAAACATCTGGGTCCCCTCCTGTACAGGCCATACCTGGCCTTCTTCACATTCAATTCATGGTTGATCTTCTGATTCCTCAATTTGAGCTCTTCCATCATGATTTGAAGTTCTTCATTGTCATTGGAAAGGAAACCGGTCTGCAAATCCTAAGTGGTTTAGTCGTCTTCTTTTGACATTCATTCCTTTATTTTTTTTCCAATTTGGTTTCCGGGGGAGATTGCCTCCTTTTGTCTGACGTCTCTTTTTATCTCAATCTTGCAGTTTCTTTGATGTTTCACCGGTATAGATTTTACGTCTAAATATATTCATATATCTGAAGTTCACATTTCGGGGATGGAGAAGTTGTTTGATGCCGGTTGTTTCTTCATCGTCAGATACTTTTGTTTTTCTTCAATAAATTTTTATTATTAGTGTGATTTGTGTTCCCTTTCATTCATACCAAAGGATAGCAAATACTTAACATTGATGCAAATCGTAAAACAAATCATGGTGATAATATAATCCACTGGCTATTTCTCACCCTGTCCTCATTGACCTTATCTATATAAGATCAAATAAAAAGAAATAGCTGCTTGCATTCACAATAATACAACAAGAAAGTAGGACTTGAGAAAGTATGACTTGAGAACGAGGTCATTTTGGCCCATCATGGTAAAGTCAGATTTGCACTCAAATACCACAGCACAAAACAGGAAAAGGTGTGCAAATGCCGCAGCACAAAAATAACAAGAAGGGCACTCGATCGCACGTATACCTCCGCCAGGCTGATTAGTTTATGTTTTAGTTCCCACTGATGGGCCGGATCTGGATTTGGACCTGAACTAAAATGTCATTTGTTTGTTCTTGTCATCCAACTAACTCAACCACCAAGTTTCATCCAAACCTGTCCACATCTTTTTTCAGATATCTTGCTCTATGTCGTTTTTGCACACTCAATGGTGAAAAAAAAATCACTTAAAAAAATTTCAGATTCAGATCCTTATTCGGATCTTCACCAAATTCGAATCAATTCCTCCTTGCGACCTACCAAACTTGCCCACCAAGTTTGTCCGAATCCGTCCACAACTAATTCAGATATCTTGCTACATGTTTTTTTTGACCCTATCTCTCAATGGTGAAAATTCACTTAAAAAAATTCTCGGATCCAGATATGGATTCTGATCATCACTAAAATCTAATAATTTTGTGCGTGTCACATACCCAAGCTTTCCACCAAATTTCGTCCGAATCCATCAACAACCTTTTGAGATATTTTGTTCACAAACAAACAAACGAGAAAAAGACGTCGTACAGAGCATGATACTTGCAAAATCCACCCAAATCTTAAAAGGTTGCCATGGATACATCAAATTGTCCATTTCATTAAGATTAAAATTGACAATCTTAATTAAAGCTCAATCGGATGAAAATTGATTATTTTTCAGATTGAAATTGATGATTTTAGAAGTTTGACCTTGAATTGATCTTTGATCTTTTGACCTCAAAAATAGTTCGTTTCCAAATTCCGTGATGCATTATGAAATTTCTGTTTCATTTTCAAGTCAATCGGATGAAAATTGACGATTTGTCAGATAAAAATTAATGATTTAAAAAGTTTGACCTTGAGTTGACCTTTGACCTTTTGACCTCAAAAATAGTTGATTTCCCAATTCAGTGACGCAACATTCAAATGTTGTTTGCATTTCAAGTCAATTGGATGAAAAATAACGATTTTACAAATCTGGCCAATGTTGACCTTTTGGTCTAAGTTGACCTCAAAAATAATATTTGGCGGAATTCAGTGACCTGCTATGCAAATCTTCTTCAAATTCGAAGTCAATCAGATGAAAATTGAGGACTTTAGAAATTTGAAAACGTTGTTGCTGACCTTTGGCCGATGATGGACTTTTGACCATTTGATGTCAAAAATAAATAGGATTCTGTCAGGCCACCAACTCCACCATTTGGCGAAGTTTCGTGAAGATCGTTTTAAAATTGTGACCCTTTGTTGTTTAAACGTGAGCGGATAGACAAACAAACAGAAGCAATCAACATACTTGTCAATTTTTTTTCTTTTTTGCCATGTAAGAAACAGCCAAGCAGACGGAGGTGAAAACGTAACCTCCATCCACCTTCGGTGGCGTGGTTAATAAAAACAAAAGGCAAAACAACATAAGGGTTTATGTTATGGACTGGCAGAAAACACAACACAAACCCTCAAACTGCAATAATAAATGAAGGTAGGGCAAGCCCTGGACTGTGCCTTGACCATAACCATCATGACATTTCCACGACTATCACAAATTTGTGGTGCCCATCACCTCCCGAGGCACACCTACAACGATGATTTTGAAGTCGGATCCAGCACATAATAGCATCCTACTGTTGGAACTTACATAGGAGTAGAAGCTAGCAGAAGAGACAGCCAGCTTTGCATCCCTCCAACAGAAGAGGGAATCGTCTTTGTTGCAATTAGTTGCTTACAAAATAGAAGATTTTTGAAGTATATTGGTCAGTCGATTTTGTTATTCTGTCTGTCCGTCTGTTTGCCGCCTACATGTCACAATTTTAAACCGATCTTCACGAAACTTCACCACATGGTAGAGTTTGTCATAAGGAAGAAGCCTATTGTTTTTGAGGTCAAAAGGTCAACATAGTCCCAAGGTCAACAACTAAGGTAGTATTTATAAAATCCTCAATTTTCATCCGATTGACTTGAAATTTGAAGAGGGTTTATATTTCAGGTCACTGAATTCAACCAGCCAATTATTTTGGAGGTTAACATCGGCCAAAAGGTCAACATAGGCCGAATTTCTAAAATTGTCAGTTTTCATCCGATTCACTTGAAATTTAGAGTTGTATATTCGGTCATTGATTTCAACCACCAATTATTTTTTTGAGGTCAAATTTGTTTTTATGGAGTTTTGCAAGCGTCGTGCTGTGCACGATGTCGTGTTCTTGTTATCCTATGTTAAAAGTGCTTATTTTGAAGATTTATTTTTATTATGTCATTGTGCAACTTTGAGGTTAAACGTGAACAATAATTATAATTGAAGCTGTGTTGGCCTTTTTAGCATTCCCATCTGAGCACGCAGCTCGTGATCCTGGGAACGCAGGTTCAAATCCTATTTCCCGTCTTAATTTGTCCATTGTCTACTGATATATTTGTAATCCTTGTAAAATGTATGCCTTTGTCCTGCATGTGATAATGTACAAACTCCTCAATGAACTTTACATCATTAATTTTTTTAAATTATTAAACAGATACCCTGTAAGTAGATTTCAGGACAGATTGATGTATCTAAAAGGACATTGTTTTAAACAGACATCACTATGATGGGTAAATACCACCCAGAAGCATAAGGTTGAAAATTCAGAAACACAGTTTTGTGTTGGACAGACAGGTAGACAGACAAAGAAAAGACAGTCTGGAGTTGTACACAATGCACGGAAGTTCCTCGATTACTCTTGTATGAGATTTGTACAAATATGACATGGAACAAAGATGATACTATATCAGTAGTGTAAGTGGATGGAAATGCAGAACAACTAGGAATGTTTGGTTTAACTGTAAAACAATGTGCAAAAACAGGATAGACCCCGCCAAGAAGGTGCATCTGTATTCGTTTGAAGTGTGGTGTGTCCACAGTGAAGCAAAGACCACAATCCCGTCTACACAATGGGCAAAACAATCTGAACCAAACACATGCACCACCCAATACAGTGTCTGGAAACAATGATATGATAGAAAAAAACTAGAAGGGCACTCGGTAGAGCGCATACCTCCGCCACTCAGCCTGATCCACGAGAACATATCGGGCCCAATGCACCTTTGAAATATCATGTTATCCACTACGATATCGTTTTTGCCCTCTCTCTCAATGGGGAAGAATCACTTTTAAAAATTAAATAATTCAGTATCCAGATCCAGATTCGGATCTTCACAAAAATCGAATCAATTCGTCCTTGTCACACACCCAACCTGTCCACCAAGTTTCATCTGAACCCGTCCACAACTTTTTTGAGATATTGTGCTATTTATCGTTTTTGCCCCAATCTCTCAATGGCGAAGAATAATTTTTAAATTCCAGTAGCCGGATCCGGATTCGTATGTTCACCAAAATTGAATTAATTCTTCCTTGACACACACCCAACGTGTCCACCATGTTTCGTCCGAATCTGTCCCCCACTTTTTGATTATTATTCCGAGTGGAGTCCGGAGTGAAGAATTGGATTATTAACCCATCATTCCATCTATCGTTTTTTGTCCTATCTCTCAATGGTGAAGAATGACTTAAAAAAAAATCCACGTAGCCGGATCTGGATTCGGATCTTCATCAAAATCGAATCAGTTTGTCATTGTCACATACCGAACCTGTCCACAAAATTTTATCCGGGACCATCTACAACTTTTTGAGATATCCTGCACACAAACAGACAGACAAACAGGGGTGAAAACATAACCTCATTCCACTTTCGGTGGCAGAGATAACAAAAGCCAAGTCAGCAAGTACTGGATCGTCAAATGATTGCTCAGGAATTGGTAAAGGTAATAAAAGCAAAGGAGAGAGTAACCAGAAATATAACATTGTTTATGGTCCTGGTGGATGGGATAAAATGGGGGATAAATTATAATAGTTATTTCATAGTACATGTTTGCATAAGTGTGGTGGAATTCCTGGAAACAATGAAGCGTGTTGAGCACATGTTTAGAAAGACCTCATCTTCCCTGCTCCAGTGTCTGTGCCAAAGTTGGGAGGTGAAAGGTCTAAGTTCTGCCTTTCCCTCTCTATTAATTATTGAACTTTCCCTATTGTTATCTGTTCTTATTTGGTATTTCTCTCCTAAATAGCCAATTGGCATGGCCCATGAGTCTGATCGCAGGTTCAGCACAAGGACACGACATGTGTCAGAAAAATGCCCGTATATGGATCTCTATCAGGCTCAAAGCTCAAGGTAGGCACTCAAATACATCTTCTGTCCATAGCATGGAATTTTCCTGGATTGTCAGACAATGGGCACACGCCATCAATCGCCATCTGTCAGGCGGCGTTGGCCAATGTGTATGCACCACGGATGGTCCGATGGGCCCATCGGAATATTATAAAAGTGCATGTACTGCGAGCATGTGCTTCCTGTGGTTCCTGCTGGTTATTGGTTCCTTTGGTGCTCCTTAATTAATGGTGCTTCTTGATTTGTGGTGCTTCTTGATTCCTGGTGCTTCTTGGTTTGGCATGCTTCTAGGTTTGGCATGCTTCTAGGTTTGGCATGCTTCTAGAGTCCCAGATAGTGCGGATTCATGACATGAGTCGTGGTTTGTTGAGTCTGATGTGTACTCCCCACCGGAACATGGTTGATACTGGCACACAAGGACAAGCCCCACACCAGTCTGCTGCACACCAAATCCACACTGCATGTGCAAACATTGGAAGTGGAACAAGTTTCTCTCTGTCTCGTCATCTTCTTTCGCTGTCCCGCGTGCCTCCAAATGAAAGAGGTAAGGCATACCGTGTTAAGGTTATGTGGTTCTTGGGGTGTGTTGATTTTTTCATTAATTGTTGTTACTGCTTGTGATCGCAACTGTTCAGCCATGTTCTTCTTCTTCTTTTTCTTCATCTTCCCCTTTTCTCCCCCATAATAAATGGCTATTTTGATGAAACCTTGTACCGGGCATAGTGGTGTGCGCCTGTAATCCGGCTACTCAGAGGCTTGGGTTGGAGGATCGCTTGAGGACGGGTGCTCTGCGCTGGGCCACGCTATGAGAGGGTGTAGGACAGCCCATTTTCATGGCGAAACCCAATCCTTATTCCCTGTGTCGTAAGAGGCAACCAGGGTTGCGTCAGGAAGGGCATCCGGCGTAAAACCTGTGCCAAATCAGTATGCGGATCATAACGGATGATCTGCTGTGGTGACCCCTAACGGGAGCAGCCGAAAGACAAACAACAACATTTTGATGAAACCTTGTGTGGTCGTCTGGAGTGGACTCGATAACAATTAGTGAAAATTGGCTTATTAACTCATTGGACAGGCAGATTGGATTCGCACTAAAATGCAACAAAAGCGCATCGCTGAAAAAGTTTTGCTTGGCATTTCATTTTTGGCAGATTCGCTGTAGTTGGTGTGTTCTGAAGACACTGATTCATGCTAAATTACCCCAAGAGACATGGAGACCTTTTGTTCCATACCCACTGGGTGGAATAACGGTCATTGAAGACGCACAACCATAACAATATAAAGTGGAGGCCTCTACAGTCAGTAATCAGCGCACCTTTGGAATGGTTCAAAACATTGTTGCCATTGTGAAAGTGAACACAATGCCATTATGTTTGTTGAAAGGACAACTTACTATAAAATGGGTTTAATTCCTGACATCACTATAAACTGTCATCTAAGTCAACACTTAAGGCACTACCAACTTGAATAGTAGTGGGGCAACTTAGCTAAATATAGCATAACAATTGTGCATTTTGTGAGGAAAGCACCAAATTTGGCACACTAGTAGCCTATCATATTATGAACAGATTTGGATATTGGGCCATCTCAATTTGATGGCAGTGGAAAATGGCTGCCACAGCCATCAGGGGCTGAATTTGAGATGGCCCAATATCCAAATCTGTTCATAGTATGTTAGGCTACTAGTGTGCCAAATTTGGTGCTTTCCTCACAAAATGCACAATTGTTATGCGAAGTTGCCCCACTATAGTGGATCTCAATCAGTGAGGCTCATCCAATTCAGCAGCCATAGAACCTAACCTGCTTGCCTATTGAGCAGCGATACCGTAGTTGGTGAAGCCTTCAGTTTTGAATTCGGATGTTACCACCGACGAGTTTTTTTGCGAACTTTTGTCACTCTAACACTACTACTACAAAGTCCTGCTCTGACCACGACTTAGCCGGTGCTGACACTCTGGAAAGATTATGGCCGTGAATATAATGGCAACATCGGCTCATGAAGGAGCTTGTATCTATATCTCATGCAGGACAAAGAGTTTGCAGACAATGCATTATATAAAGGTCTTAACTGCACAAACGGCATACAAAGAATTAGCAAGCCAAGTAACCCTACTTACAAAATGCATAAATCCATACAACAGAACTACATGATGCATTTGAAGTTGCTTTGTCAGGAGAGATATAAGTGACATGGTCTTCAATCCAGTAAATAAGAGTCAAAACCTCTCACATCCAGGACTCCAAAAAGTCACTGACATTCCATTTTCTGGAAGATGACAATTCCCAGAGAGCTGTTCACTTCTGTATACTGCACATCACAGGTGGTTGTGCTTTTCTTTGTTATATTAACCTCCACCCAAAAGGGAGAATAATTTAGTCCAACTTGAGTCATTGCCTTCCTGATCGAGGAGTTAGCAATACTCCATTCACCATACAGGCCAGTTTAATGGAATTTAAACCTTGTTGTTGGAAAAACTAATTCCTTGAGTTTTGAATTTGGAAAAAAATGGTCCTGTCCAATCAAATGTGTGTGATCTCAGTACTGGAGGTTAAATACGATTCCAGGTGTCATAAGCAGCAATAAGACTCTCTGAGAAATTCTCTCCTTCCTAATGGAAACAACCAAAGATTGTGCTGTCTGAGATTAAGCCGACTCAACCCCTGCTCTTCAGTGGCGATATATAGCAGTCGCTTGACCATCACCCTTCTCTCCCCAAAGCCTTAGTTATTCTAGGATAGACTTTTGACTTGGAAATTCCTCACTGTGTTGCATGTTCTTAAAATATAATAGGCTGATCCTGTGTCAGGAGTTCACATCTCACGAGGGCATCGTCCTACGAGGCCTCTGATGAAAAGCCTGCCCTGTGTGCATTTGTCAGATCTATTTTTTGTCTTCAGTGTTTTGGATTGTAAACTCAAAGATTACTGTGTATACCTCGAGGTGTAAGCTATTCTGCCAGCCCGGTCCCTAATTGGTATATTATCAGTATAATGAAAGCGGTATAATATAACTCATACAATAGCTCTATACCTGTATAACAGCGAGATAATATAACCAATGTAATGGCTAGATAATATAACCGGTATAATAGATAGATAATATAACTGACATAATATAAGCTAGATAATATTGTTGTGGGGCCGGGTATCGGTGGTGACCACGACCGCTAGAGGGAGCAGTAGAGTCGGCTCCAGTGAACACATCAGAATTTAGGTCGTGACTCTCGGATAAGTCCGAAGGTACGGGTCCCTTACAGGACCATGAATCGCCAATAATTCGACCGCGTGGAGTCGCGTTCATTGCCAACTTCAATATACCTAAATACCCACGTGGCAAAGCTTACCGGGGAATTCACAACCTCGACAGTCCTCGAGCGGGACGAGCCGTTACCGTGCTTGAACCACGTGTAACCCAAGCGGATGGTTACCGAGGTCCGTCGGTCCAAATACACAATTACGGCAAGGGCCTTTCTAATCCCCAATACGCACCATGGCAAACCAATGGCAGAGATGACAAAGAACGAGCTGGTACATTCAACAAGAGGGGAATTTCTTAACAATAGTCGGGAGACGAGGGGAGAACGGAAGGGCAGAGTTATCCGAATAAGCAATGCAAATAATGTACAACAAAAAGCACTTAACAATTCTACTTATAGAGGGGGCCCACGGACACATACACGTGAACACAGATACCCAGAAGGAGATGGACCTCGATGTCTTTATTACCCCTTCAGCTTGGAAGGAAGATGAGCTGAGGGAATAGAACGTGCTGGCTACCTGGCCACGTCCGCACGGCTCGACGTCCGCACCTTCCCGGAGCACCAGTCACCAAAGAACAGATCAGGGCAGCCGAACCCAGAGGAGGCGAGACGAGGTGTTCTCCCGGGATGAGATGGTCGACCTCTTGTAGTAATGTGCCAGACGAGACGTCTCGGATGCGCGTGATGCAGTCAGCCGCAGACCAGACAGAAGCACATTCGAGAACATGGGACG
>NC_140976.1:35739615-35792337 GCF_056783735.1 Eptatretus burgeri | reverse complement strand
AACACTTAATTTTCTGAGTGGGATTGGGGAGGCAGGTTTGCTGTTGTCTTTTTGTACGTTGATTTTGAAATGTGATTATTGCTTTCATATTTTTGGTTTTGTTACTCGTTGCTGATGTATGCGTCTCATTGCACCAACCTGTTGTCCCAGTAGTTAAACACTGTGAACGGATTGCTTGCGAGCGCACGTCAGCCGCATGCATTCCTCATTGAACGAGCACGTGAGCGTGAGAACGAGAACCTTGCACTGAGGAAGCGACTCACCGACACTGAGGAGCATTTGGGGTATGTCCTAACTTGTGCACCCACAAGACCTCCACTTCTGGTGGTTTGTTTAAAAAAAAAAAAAAACTCAAAGTCGTTGAAATACTCATTCAGATTTATTATCGTTGTCTAGAAACAAGGTGGAGCGTGTTGGGATGTAAAGGAATTTGAAATAAAAATCCAACTGTGAATGTCAACAAATTGAGAATGGCACAAACAAAGAAGTTATTAATGTCAGAGTTATCAGCAATTTTACTTTGAATAATCATCAATTTACCATACTCTTTTCAGAGCATCTGTGCATTGCAAAACTCTTGAACACAGTCCCACCGAGTGGCTTGCCATTGCATTCCCAGCAGTCAGGGTAGAATTTGAAATTTGTTCAGGGTTCTGGAGAACTCGTCTATTTTTGAAGGACATGGTGGGGTCATTAACATCCATTAACGAACGCCGGCAGATGATGCGTCCAGTTGTAACACATCCATCCGAGGGATGACACACACAGATTCATCACCCTGCCTGCAAAGCACCAGGATGACAGTTTAGAGCTGGGTTGGGATTCAAACCCAGGCCAGACAGCTCACAGATGATCTAAATACTATAAAAGGAGGTGTGTGTTTGTGTGTTCATGCGTGCGTGTGAGTTCCACCCATTTGTTTGGACAGTTCGCCTGACACCACCCAGTTTCTATACTGTGGCCACCATGTTGGTGCTTGTACTGCTATGCGAAGTCAAACACCTCTTCGGACCTGTCGTGTTTACAATCACCTTGCCCTCCCTATAAGTTTTCCCTTCAATGTAAAACGAGCAATGTGACACTTTAAATTATTTTGAGCCAATAGGCATCATGGGCCTTGAGAAGATGGGGTTTTCTTTTTTTCTCTCAAGAAGGTTACACGGGTCCTTGCTCTCATTTCCGACTATTTTCTCTTAAACTATCACATTACCTCTCAACCAGAGACCATAAAACGACAAAGAATGTCATTATAAAGGTCTTTGTTGAGGACTTCCGGAAATCTCCCGACATTGTTAAAGAAAACATGTCATCACTTTTAACAATGTGTATGTACAGTGTATGCATCAGGAAGATGATTGCTCATTGTCATTTGGGAATTGCAATGCCACTGGGTTTCCGCTTCTCTCATGGGATTGTGAGGTGGACAGGCGACCGTGATGGGTTTATGTGGAGTCGGTGATAACATGATAGGGAATGGAACAATGTTAGATAGTCCATTGTTTCGATGTGGGAACGCCCGTTTGCTATTATGAGCAGGAGGAGGGTGAGTAGCGGAGCATGGAGTCAGAGTTGGGGAGTAATGATAGGATAGATTTGCAAGGGGTAGTTTGGGGATTGTTTAAGTGGGGGGGGGTGAGTAGTTCTGCTGGGGAGAGGGTTTGAAGGTTTGAAGTGGGGAGGGCATTGATGCATTTGGGTTGGGAGGGGGAGGGTGAGGACTTGGGTTTTTGGGGGAGAGCAGAGTTGGGAGGTTTGTGGTTGAGCTTTGGGGGAGGGTTGAGGGCTTTCTTTGGGTGGGGGGATTGAGGAGTTGTCAGAATTGAATGTGTATGTTTACTGACAGTAGAAATGTAACTCTGTGTGCGTGCATGCACACCAGACAGGTTAATAATAAATTCAAATTTTCTTAAAAACACGGACGGTTTTCATTCATCGAATATTACAGGCCTTAAATATATTGTTGCTTGCAGTGGAAATTTCTCATAATGGTTTTAATGCCTGGGCACCCAATTATAGTTGGTGTTCCTAACACTGTGCATGAGGCCTTGGTTATTTTATAGCTTGGTTTACGGATCCGCCGACGGTATATTTGCTGAAATGAAATATAAATATAAAACACATTTTTAGCCTTTTATATTTATACATTTTCCGCCGAGGGTGCAAAAGTTTCAAAACCCGAAATGTAAACGTCGGCATTTATATTCAAAACATAATTTTGTGCGCACGCGCCAAAATGCCGAGTCACCTTTAACTGAGCTGTGCAGTCATCTTCGGTCATGGCGTCTGAGCACTGGCCTGCGTGCTTCAGATTGACTTGTTTCTGGGGCGAAAGTGTTTTTTTTTTTTTTTGTATACCTTGTCGAGGCTCGTGTGAGAGCTAACACACAACGCACATCATGGGGGACATGAGACGAGAGGAGAGAGTGGGAATGAAGGACTTTGCACGACGGAGGATTCCCAGTCGGCGACTGGCTTTGGAGGCCAGGTTTGAAATGTGGCTTTCCCAGGAAAGGTCATGGCAGAAAGTGAGACCCAGAAGCTTGAAAGAAAGGACTTCCACAGGATTGTTGAGAAAGTGGATGGGGGGATTTTCTAAACGGTCCTTTCGAAGAGACATAGCGAGAGTGTGAGATTTGTCCGGATTGAAAGACATGTTTCACTTGTTGGACCAGTTTGTGATTTTATCCAGATCTGCAGTGAGCGAAGAAGCTGCTGCTTGCCGGTCTAAGGGATGACCAATGGTACGGAAGATGGTGGAGTCGTAAGCAAACAGATATAGAGGATTTTCCAGAGAGTCTGAGAGATCATTGATGAAAACCAGAAAAAGAACAGGGCCCAGGATGCTACCTTGAGGATCTCCAGCCTGGACAGGAAGAGGGACGAAAGAACTCCATTTTGGGCCACACGGTGACTGTGACAGGAGAGGACGTCTGCGAGCCGTGAGTTAAGAAGTATGTCAGCGGGATAAATTTGAGTGACTGTATTGGTGATTTAATCACACAACATCTTGACGACGAATATTCTGGCCGAACTATTGCATCAATTCAGTGCAGCAGCAGGGATGATTCGCAGGCTCCTCTTGATTGTGACGATTTTGTTTCCGTCAAATGTTGTACACCGCTGTTCATATTGAAAGATTTCGGTGCCAAGTACGTCAAAGTTTCCCTGAGAGATGCTGATATTCAGTCTTCAACGGACTAGAAATCAGCCTTTGATGTGCTCATGGGGATGGGGAGACGGTACGATCAGATGCCCACTGAAAACTAAGCTGGTTATGGCTCTGGTTGACCGTTTTGAGCGTGTTGACTCCGAGTAGACACCTTTTTTTTTAATCATATCCAGCACTATGCACTGGTGTGCACGCACACATCTACGACTTGGACAGTAATTTTATCAGCATAGTTTCCATTTGTTTGATGATCCAACAGGTTCCTATAAGAAAAACATGCCAGACTATATTGTAAAACCAAGTTTTAATCCTTCTTTATTGTTTTTCACATCAGATGATACAGTGAACATGGGCATCCTACATTTGAATGGTTTTCCATCTTCAATGTTTTCTTACATCCTCCTGGTCCGGGATTTATATTCCCCCCCCCCCCAACCTGCCCTTGTCTTTTCCATGGAACATCTGAAAAAAAATCATAAAAAATATATAATTTCTTAAAATTGAAATTATATTTATATTTCGACCTACTGACCCTACATTTTAGCTGAAGAACTGTGAAAACCAAGGTAGAAAATAACTAAGGCCTCAGCAGATCAAACCGTCACATGGGTGTTTTGTGAGAAACGGGTCCTTTTATGTGTTTGACAGACGGTGCCAGAATGAAAAGGCTGCCCTGCAGCGTTCCAAAGATGACATGGCAGCTGATTTGGAAAGGTTACTTAACCAACACGAGGTTGGTACCTGAAGTCACTTGTCACCCTGTTAGTTTGGCCTCTGCAAATGCCTTTGATTGGCCACAAAAGGTTTACTCTGTCAGATGGTTTAGAGATGATCCACTGCATTGGTAATGGCATAGCTTGTGTGACCTGACAGGAAGTCGCGGTAATGAAGAGGATGGTGCTTGGTATGCGTGATGGAATCGATGGACTGCACAGCCAGATGAAAACTGACGGAGGAAATTTGAAGTTCGTGCCAGAACCTCACGACAAGAGGCGACCACTTCCCACACGTTTTGTACGTCAGTTTCCATTCTCCTCTCTCCTCGTTCTTGGCTATACTTCATTACAGCTATGTGTGGGAAGGACTGGCTGGATAATGGGGTAGTGCAAGGGTAGAGGAAATGGTGGGGTGAAGAAGTCTCTTTCTGTCTCTGTCTCACACCCCACCCATTTGACCACCTTATCCTTTCTAATTCAAACAGTTTTTTTTTTTTTTTTACAGACCAAGGTGATTCATCCTGAAATACGCAGCAAGTTGCAAAGAAACGGTCGGTGATGCTCATCACTTGCACTGGTGTTGTATTCGTTGAGCTACTTCTGTTCCTTCAGAACTCAACTGCCACAAAGCTCAAATGAAGCTCCATATGCTGACCTGAATTTGAAGTTCATGGCGGAACCTCACGACAAAAGGCGACCACTTCTCCTGCATCATGAATTACATTGTGTTTTACTATTCAAACCAATAAATTATGGGTTCACTTTTGTGCAACTTTGGACGAACTCTACATTCATCGCTGAATAAGAAGTTAGCCCAACTGTGGTGTCAGTGTTATCAGTTCTTATATCATATGGTGTGGTTATGATGTTTATTTTTTTTTAGCAATGCAAGGTGCACAGTAAACCAAAGCACCAACAGAAACCACTCAGTGTGGCCATGTACCAGAACACTGATGTGTGCAAGCCTAACCTTTTGTGGGTTTGCTTTCTTATAATGTAATGAACACTCAAAAACAATATACAGTGTCTTGAGATTCTCACCTAATTATGTGACATTGCAAAATAAAAATTTTTATTCCATTGTATTTCTTTTAATATTGTACATATTTTTTGATAAACAAACTTCAATTTGCTTAGTCTTCACCATATTTAACACAAGCGGAGTACCCGTCCTACGGGCGATCTTGTTCCAAGCACATAACACGTTCTTCTGGCACGTACCTTTATTTAGGCGGTGTATAAATAACTGATAGTTCTGTATATGCAAAAAAAAAAAAACCTGGGTAACGTGCATGAAGCAAAAACACAACGACTGCTTATAATTTAAAACTCATCACTGCATTGGAAAATGTGGGGACAGGAATACTGTTCTCTAAATGGTGTAGCCTTGTAATACCCTCCCACACCTGAAGGAATACTGTTCTCTAAATGGTGTAGCCTTGTAATACCCTCCCACACCTGAAGGAATACTGTTCTCTAAATGGTGTAGCCTTGTAATACCCTCCCACACCTGAAGGAATACTGTTCTCTAAATGGTGTAGCCTTGTAATACCCTCCCACACCTGAAAGGTGGCACTACATGATACACATTTACATGGAGAATTTGCACCACCCTCTACAACCCCCCCCCCCACAAGACCACTGGCAAAGCTAAAAACACCCCTATACACTAATTGGCGTCATGCTGATCCTATATCGTAAGTCTGGATGTAATCGGCCCACAACTGCAGGAGGAGTAGCGTGACAAACAAACACCGGTCTGTGAATCATTAGTAAGATAAGGGAAGAAAGGGCGAAGTGATTTGTGAATTTTACGTTCTGTCTTAATTTACTTTTGTCATTGTTGTTTAGAAACGGGACAGGAACAACTCGGGCATGATTGGCCAAACGTCTTTCTCGTGCATCAAAGTTTCCTATGTATCTTTGTAACGTTATTAAGAATGGGAATAAATGCAGGGTCTTTTCAGTCTTCTGGTCTTTTGGCTCCTTGGGGTTGTTTGAGTCCTTTGGGTACTTCAGGTGAAGTATTCCTTCTCCATTTTGCAGTTCCTTTTTAGTTTTGCCCCAAAGTCGATGCGAGACCATTGTAATGTTCCTGTCTGTCTGTTTTCACTTTAAAAATGTATTTCTCTGCAACCGCTTGTCTGATCGATGCAAAACTTTAACCAAAGGAGGGACTCCCCATGGAGAATATTTTATGACTAACACTGACATAAGTCACATGGTATGGCTGCCATTATTGGATTAAAGGAAAATAATTTGGAAATTATATTCTCTCAAACTGCTCATTGGAAAAAATAGAAACTTGGCATGTGTTATCAACTCCCCATGCAAAATATAAGGTGATAACGATGAGTCCTAAAACAAGTGTTTTTCCCACATGAGCTTGTTCTGATGCCTTTTCTTGTTCCAAATCACTTCCAATGCAGAAATGTGTTTTTCTTCAAATAGAGTATATTTTATCTTGTACTAAACGAAGCAAAACATTTTTCACAAGAAACCTGAGTGCAAAAACAGTTTTATTACCTCTGCTACCGAAGGTGCAGGAAGTGAGGTTTTCACCCCTTTCTGTCCATTTGCTTGTGACTTGCAAAATTGAAGATTTTTCAAGTATATTGGTTAGTCGATTTTGTTATTCTGTCTTTATCGCCCACAGGTCATAATTTTAAACCGGTCTTCACAAAACTTCACCACAAAGTAGAGTTTGTCATAAGGAAGAAGTTGATTGTTTTTCAGGTTAAAAAAAGGTCAACAACTCAGGTGAGATTTCTAAAATCCTCAATTTTCATCTGATTGACTTGAAATTTGAATAGGATTTATATTTCAGGTCACCGAATTCAAGCAGCCAATTTTTGAGGTCAACATGGACGAAAAGGTCAACAACTCAGGTGGTTTTCCTAAAATCCTCTTTTCATCCGATTCACTGTGTGATGATGAGATAAACTATTGAACTGGGCGATGATGAGATAAACTGTTGAACTGTGTGATGATGAGATAAACTATTGAACTGGGCGATGATGAGATAAACTATTGGACTGGGCGATGATGAGATAAACTATTGAACTTGGTAATGATGAGATAAACTATTGAACTGGGTTATTATGATATAAACTATTGAACTGGGTGATTATGAGATAAACCATTGAACTGTGTGATGATGAGATAAACCATTGAACTGGGAGATGATGAGATAAACTATTGAACTGTGTGATGAGATAAACTATTGGACTGGGCGATGATGAGATAAACTATTGGACTGGGTGATGATGAGATAAACTATTGAACTGGGCGATGATGTGATAAACTATTGGACTGGGTGATGATGAGATAAACTATTGGACTGGGCGATGATGAGATAAACTATTGGACTGGGCGATGATGAGATAAACTATTGAACTGGGCGATGATGTGATAAACTATTGGACTGGGTGATGATGAGATAAACTATTGAACTGGGTGATGATGTGATAAACTATTGGACTGGGCGATGATGTGATAAACTATTGGACTGGGTGATGATGAGATAAACGATTGAACTGGGTGATGATGAGATAAACTATTGAACTGGGTGATGATGAGATAAACTATTGGACTGGGTGATGATGAGATAAACTATTGGACTGGGCGATGATGAGATAAACTATTGGACTGGGCGATGATGAGATAAACTATTGAACTGGGCGATGATGTGATAAACTATTGAACTGGGTGATGATGTGATAAACTATTGGACTGGGTGATGATGAGATAAACTATTGGACTGGGCGATGATGAGATAAACTATTGGACTGGGCGATGATGAGATAAACTATTGAACTGGGCGATGATGTGATAAACTATTGGACTGGGTGATGATGAGATAAACTATTGAACTGGGTGATGATGTGATAAACTATTGGACTGGGCGATGATGAGATAAACTATTGGACTGGGTGATGATGAGATAAACGATTGAACTGGGTGATGATGAGATAAACTGTTGAACTGGGCGATGATGAGATAAACTATTGAACTGGGTGATGATGAGATAAACTATTGGACTGGGTGATGATGAGATAAACTATTGGACTGGGCGATGATGAGATAAACTATTGGACTGGGCGATGATGAGATAAACTATTGAACTGGGCGATGATGTGATAAACTATTGAACTGGGTGATGATGTGATAAACTATTGGACTGGGTGATGATGAGATAAACTATTGGACTGGGCGATGATGAGATAAACTATTGGACTGGGCGATGATGAGATAAACTATTGAACTGGGCGATGATGAGATAAACTATTGGACTGGGCGATGATGTGATAAACTATTGAACTGGGCGATGATGTGATAAACTATTGGACTGGGCGATGATGAGATAAACTATTGGACTGGGTGATGATGAGATAAACGATTGAACTGGGTGATGATGAGATAAACTGTTGAACTGGGCGATGATGTGATAAACTATTGAACTGGGCGATGATGTGATAAACTATTGAACTTTGCGATGATGTGATAAACTATTGGACTGGGTGATGATGAGATAAACTATTGAACTTTGCGATGATGTGATAAACTATTGGACTGGGTGATGATGTGATAAACTATTGAACTTTGCGATGATGTGATAAACTATTGGACTGGGCGATGATGTGATAAACTATTGAACTTTGCGATGATGTGATAAACTATTGGACTGGGTGATGATGAGATAAATTATTGAACTGGGCGATGATGTGATAAACTATTGAACTGGGTGATGATGTGATAAACTATTGAACTGGGCGATGATGAGATAAACTATTGAACTGGGCGATGATGTGATAAACTATTGGACTGGGTGATGATGAGATAAACTGTTGAACTGGACGATGATGTGATAAACTATTGAACTGGGTGATGATGTGATAAACTATTGAACTGGGCGATGATGTGATAAACTATTGAACTGGGCGATGATGAGATAAACTATTGAACTGGGTGATGATGAGATAAACTATTGAACTGGGCGATGATGAGATAAACTATTGAACTGGGTGATGATGAGATAAACTATTGAACTGGGTGATGATGAGATAAACTGTTGAACTGGACGATGATGTGATAAACTATTGGACTGGGTGATGATGAGATAAATTATTGAACTGGGCGATGATGTGATAAACTATTGGAGTGGGTGATGATGAGATAAATTATTGGACTGGGCGATGATGTGATAAACTATTGGACTGGGCGATGATGAGATAAATTATTGGACTGGGCGATGATGTGATAAACTATTGAACTGGGCGATGATGAGATAAACTATTGAACTGGGCGATGATGAGATAAACTATTGCACTGGGCGATGATGAGATAAACTATTGGACTGGGCGATGATGAGATAAACTATTGGACTGGGCGATGATGAGATAAATTATTGGACTGGGCGATGATGTGATAAACTATTGAACTGGGCGATGATGAGATAAACTATTGGACTGGGCGATGATGAGATAAACTATTGGACTGGGCGATGATGAGATAAACTATTGGACTGGGCGATGATGAGATAAACTATTGCACTGGGCGATGATGAGATAAACTATTGCACTGGGCGATGATGAGATAAACTATTGAACTGGGCGATGATGAGATAAACTATTGAACTGGGTGATGATGAGATAAACTGTTGAACTGGGCGATGATGAGATAAACTATTGAACTGGGCGATGATGTGATAAACTATTGAACTGGGCGATGATGTGATAAACTATTGAACTTTGCGATGATGTGATAAACTATTGGACTGGGCGATGATGTGATAAACTATTGGACTGGGCGATGATGTGATAAACTATTGAACTGGGCGATGATGTGATAAACTATTGGACTGGGTGATGATGTGATAAACTATTGGACTGGGTGATGATGAGATAAACTATTGAACTGGGTGATGATGAGATAAACTGTTGAACTGGGCGATGATGTGATAAACTATTGGACTGGGTGA
Organism: Eptatretus burgeri; assembly: GCF_056783735.1. Classification (NCBI taxonomy): domain Eukaryota; kingdom Metazoa; phylum Chordata; class Myxini; order Myxiniformes; family Myxinidae; genus Eptatretus; species Eptatretus burgeri. The sequence goes on along the minus strand of NC_140976.1, from coordinate 35,782,472 downwards.
TGATGTGATAAACTATTGGACTGGGTGATGATGTGATAAACTATTGGACTGGGCGATGATGAGATAAATTATTGCACTGGGCGATGATGAGATAAACTATTGAACTGGGCGATGATGACATAAACTATTGAACTGGGTGATGATGAGATAAACTGTTGAACTGGGCGATGATGAGATAAACTGTTGAACTGGGCGATGATGTGATAAACTATTGAACTTTGCGATGATGTGATAAACTATTGGACTGGGCGATGATGTGATAAACTATTGAACTGGGCGATGATGTGATAAACTATTGGACTGGGCGATGATGAGATAAACTATTGGACTGGGCGATGATGTGATAAACTATTGGACTGGGTGATGATGAGATAAACTATTGGACTGGGCGATGATGTGATAAACTATTGGACTGGGTGATGATGAGATAAATTATTGCACTGGGCGATGATGTGATAAACTATTGGAGTGGGTGATGATGAGATAAATTATTGGACTGGGCGATGATGTGATAAACTATTGGACTGGGCGATGATGAGATAAATTATTGGACTGGGCGATGATGTGATAAATTATTGGACTGGGCGATGATGTGATAAACTATTGAACTGGGCGATGATGAGATAAACTATTGAACTGGGCGATGATGAGATAAACTATTGGACTGGGCGATGATGTGATAAACTATTGGACTGGGCGATGATGAGATAAATTATTGCACTGGGCGATGATGAGATAAACTATTGAACTGGGCGATGATGAGATAAATTATTGCACTGGGCGATGATGAGATAAACTATTGAACTGGGCGATGATGAGATAAACTATTGAACTGGGTGATGATGAGATAAACTGTTGAACTGGGCGATGATGAGATAAACTATTGGACTGGGCGATGATGAGATAAACTATTGGACTGGGCGATGATGAGATAAACTATTGAACTGGGTGATGATGAGATAAACTATTGAACTGGGTGATGATGAGATAAACTATTGAACTGGGCGATGATGAGATAAACTATTGGACTGGGTGATGATGAGATAAACTATTGGACTGGGCGATGATGTGATAAACTATTGGACTGGGCGATGATGAGATAAACTATTGGACTGGGCGATGATGTGATAAACTATTGAACTGGGCGATGATGAGATAAACTATTGAACTAGGCGATGATGAGATAAACTATTGAACTAGGCGATGATGAGATAAACTATTGAACTAGGCGATGATGAGATAAACTATTGAACTAGGCGATGATGAGATAAACTATTGAACTTGGTAATGATGAGATAAACTATTGAACTGGGTTATTATGATATAAACTATTGAACTGGGTTATTATGATATAAACCATTGAACTGTGTGATGATGAGATAAACTATTGAACTGGGCGATGATGAGATAAACTATTGAACTGTGTGATGAGATAAACTATTGAACTGTGTGATGATGAGATAAACTATTGAACTGTGTGATGAGATAAACTATTGAACTGGGTGATGATGAGATAAACTATTGAACTGGGCGATGATGAGATAAACTATTGAACTGGGCGATGATGAGATAAACTGTTGAACTGGGCGATGATGAGATAAACTATTGAACTGGGCGATGATGAGATAAACTATTGAACTGGGTGATGATGAGATAAACTGTTGAACTGGGCGATGATGAGATAAACTATTGGACTGGGCGATGATGAGATAAACTATTGGACTGGGCGATGATGAGATAAACTATTGAACTGGGCGATGATGTGATAAACTATTGGACTGGGTGATGATGAGATAAACTATTGAACTGGGTGATGATGAGATAAACTATTGAACTGGGTGATGATGAGATAAACTGTTGAACTGGGCGATGATGTGATAAACTATTGGACTGGGTGATGATGAGATAAATTATTGAACTGGGCGATGATGTGATAAACTATTGGAGTGGGTGATGATGAGATAAATTATTGGACTGGGCGATGATGTGATAAACTATTGGACTGGGCGATGATGAGATAAATTATTGGACTGGGCGATGATGTGATAAACTATTGAACTGGGCGATGATGAGATAAACTATTGAACTGGGCGATGATGAGATAAACTATTGCACTGGGCGATGATGAGATAAACTATTGGACTGGGCGATGATGAGATAAATTATTGGACTGGGCGATGATGTGATAAACTATTGAACTGGGCGATGATGAGATAAACTATTGGACTGGGCGATGATGAGATAAACTATTGGACTGGGCGATGATGAGATAAACTATTGGACTGGGCGATGATGTGATAAACTATTGAACTGGGCGATGATGTGATAAACTATTGAACTTTGCGATGATGTGATAAACTATTGGACTGGGCGATGATGTGATAAACTATTGAACTGGGCGATGATGTGATAAACTATTGAACTGGGCGATGATGTGATAAACTATTGAACTTTGCGATGATGTGATAAACTATTGGACTGGGTGATGATGAGATAAACTATTGAACTGGGCGATGATGTGATAAACTATTGGACTGGGCGATGATGTGATAAACTAATGAACTGGGCGATGATGTGATAAACTATTGAACTGGGTGATGATGTGATAAACTATTGAACTGGGCGATGATGTGATAAACTATTGAACTGGGCGATGATGAGATAAACTATTGAACTGGGCGATGATGTGATAAACTATTGGACTGGGTGATGATGAGATAAACTGTTGAACTGGACGATGATGTGATAAACTATTGAACTGGGTGATGATGTGATAAACTATTGAACTGGGCGATGATGTGATAAACTATTGAACTGGGCGATGATGAGATAAACTGTTGAACTGGACGATGATGTGATAAACTATTGGACTGGGTGATGATGAGATAAATTATTGAACTGGGCGATGATGTGATAAACTATTGGAGTGGGTGATGATGAGATAAATTATTGGACTGGGCGATGATGTGATAAACTATTGGACTGGGCGATGATGAGATAAACTATTGAACTGGGCGATGATGAGATAAACTATTGAACTGGGCGATGATGAGATAAACTATTGAACTGGGCGATGATGAGATAAACTATTGCACTGGGCGATGATGAGATAAACTATTGGACTGGGCGATGATGAGATAAACTATTGGACTGGGCGTTGATGAGATAAATTATTGGACTGGGCGATGATGTGATAAACTATTGAACTGGGCGATGATGAGATAAACTATTGGACTGGGCGATGATGAGATAAACTATTGGACTGGGCGATGATGAGATAAACTATTGGACTGGGCGATGATGAGATAAACTATTGAACTGGGCGATGATGAGATAAACTATTGAACTGGGTGATGATGAGATAAACTGTTGAACTGGGCGATGATGAGATAAACTATTGAACTGGGCGATGATGTGATAAACTATTGAACTGGGCGATGATGAGATAAACTATTGGACTGGGCGATGATGAGATAAACTATTGGACTGGGCGATGATGAGATAAACTATTGGACTGGGCGATGATGAGATAAACTATTGAACTGGGCGATGATGAGATAAACTATTGAACTGGGTGATGATGAGATAAACTGTTGAACTGGGCGATGATGAGATAAACTATTGAACTGGGCGATGATGAGATAAACTATTGAACTGGGCGATGATGTGATAAACTATTGAACTGGGCGATGATGTGATAAACTATTGGACTGGGTGATGATGTGATAAACTATTGGACTGGGTGATGATGTGATAAACTATTGAACTGGGCGATGATGAGATAAATTATTGCACTGGGCGATGATGAGATAAACTATTGAACTGGGTGATGATGAGATAAACTGTTGAACTGGGCGATGATGAGATAAACTGTTGAACTGGGCGATGATGTGATAAACTATTGAACTTTGCGATGATGTGATAAACTATTGGACTGGGTGATGATGTGATAAACTATTGAACTGGGCGATGATGAGATAAACTATTGAACTGGGCGATGATGTGATAAACTATTGAACTTTGCGATGATGTGATAAACTATTGGACTGGGTGATGATGTGATAAACTATTGAACTGGGCGATGATGTGATAAACTATTGAACTTTGCGATGATGTGATAAACTATTGGACTGGGTGATGATGTGATAAACTATTGAACTGGGCGATGATGAGATAAATTATTGCACTGGGCGATGATGAGATAAACTATTGAACTGGGTGATGATGAGATAAACTGTTGAACTGGGCGATGATGAGATAAACTGTTGAACTGGGCGATGATGTGATAAACTATTGAACTGGGCGATGATGTGATAAACTATTGAACTTTGCGATGATGTGATAAACTATTGGACTGGGCGATGATGTGATAAACTATTGAACTGGGCGATGATGTGATAAACTATTGGACTGGGCGATGATGAGATAAACTATTGGACTGGGCGATGATGTGATAAACTATTGGACTGGGTGATGATGAGATAAACTATTGGACTGGGCGATGATGTGATAAACTATTGGACTGGGTGATGATGAGATAAATTATTGCACTGGGCGATGATGTGATAAACTATTGGAGTGGGTGATGATGAGATAAATTATTGGACTGGGCGATGATGTGATAAACTATTGGACTGGGCGATGATGAGATAAATTATTGGACTGGGCGATGATGTGATAAATTATTGGACTGGGCGATGATGTGATAAACTATTGAACTGGGCGATGATGAGATAAACTATTGAACTGGGCGATGATGAGATAAACTATTGGACTGGGCGATGATGTGATAAACTATTGGACTGGGCGATGATGAGATAAATTATTGCACTGGGCGATGATGAGATAAACTATTGAACTGGGTGATGATGAGATAAACTGTTGAACTGGGCGATGATGAGATAAACTATTGGACTGGGCGATGATGAGATAAACTATTGGACTGGGCGATGATGAGATAAACTATTGAACTGGGCGATGATGTGATAAACTATTGGACTGGGCGATGATGAGATAAACTATTGAACTGGGTGATGATGAGATAAACTATTGAACTGGGTGATGATGAGATAAACTGTTGAACTGGGCGATGATGTGATAAACTATTGGACTGGGTGATGATGTGATAAACTATTGGACTGGGTGATGATGTGATAAACTATTGAACTGGGCGATGATGAGATAAATTATTGCACTGGGCGATGATGAGATAAATTATTGCACTGGGCGATGATGAGATAAACTATTGAACTGGGCGATGATGAGATAAACTATTGAACTGGGTGATGATGAGATATACAGTTGAACTGGGCGATGATGAGATAAACTATTGAACTGGGCGATGATGTGATAAACTATTGAACTGGGTGATGATGAGATAAACTATTGAACTTTGCGATGATGTGATAAACTATTGAACTGGGCGATGATGAGATAAACTATTGGACTGGGCGATGATGTGATAAACTATTGAACTTTGCGATGATGTGATAAACTATTGGACTGGGCGATGATGTGATAAACTATTGGACTGGGCGATGATGTGATAAACTATTGAACTTTGCGATGATGTGATAAACTATTGGACTGGGCGATGATGTGATAAACTATTGAACTGGGCGATGATGTGATAAACTATTGGACTGGGCGATGATGAGATAAACTATTGGACTGGGCGATGATGTGATAAACTATTGGACTGGGTGATGATGAGATAAACTATTGAACTGGGCGATGATGAGATAAACTATTGAACTGGGTGATGATGTGATAAACTATTGGACTGGGCGATGATGAGATAAACTATTGGACTGGGCGATGATGAGATAAACTATTGAACTGGGCGATGATGAGATAAACTATTGAACTGGGTGATGATGTGATAAACTATTGGACTGGGCGATGATGAGATAAACTATTGAACTGGGCGATGATGTGATAAACTATTGGACTGGGCGATGATGAGATAAACTATTGGACTGGGCGATGATGTGATAAACTATTGGACTGGGCGATGATGAGATAAACTATTGGACTGGGCGATGATGTGATAAACTATTGAACTGGGCGATGATGAGATAAACTATTGAACTAGGCGATGATGAGATAAACTATTGAACTAGGCGATGATGAGATAAACTATTGAACTAGGCGATGATGAGATAAACTATTGAACTAGGCGATGATGAGATAAACTATTGAACTTGGTAATGATGAGATAAACTATTGAACTGGGTTATTATGATATAAACTATTGAACTGGGTTATTATGATATAAACCATTGAACTGTGTGATGATGAGATAAACCATTGAACTGGGAGATGATGAGATAAACTATTGAACTGTGTGATGAGATAAACTATTGGACTGGGCGATGATGAGATAAACTGTTGAACTGGGCGATGATGAGATAAACTATTGAACTGGGCGATGATGAGATAAACTATTGGACTGGGCGATGATGAGATAAACTATTGGACTGGGCGATGATGAGATAAACTATTGAACTGGGCGATGATGTGATAAACTATTGGACTGGGTGATGATGAGATAAACTATTGAACTGGGTGATGATGAGATAAACTATTGAACTGGGTGATGATGAGATAAACTGTTGAACTGGGCGATGATGTGATAAACTATTGGACTGGGTGATGATGAGATAAATTATTGGACTGGGCGATGATGTGATAAACTATTGGACTGGGCGATGATGAGATAAATTATTGGACTGGGCGATGATGTGATAAACTATTGAACTGGGCGATGATGAGATAAACTATTGGACTGGGCGATGATGAGATAAACTATTGGACTGGGCGATGATGAGATAAACTATTGAACTGGGCGATGATGTGATAAACTATTGGACTGGGTGATGATGAGATAAACTATTGAACTGGGTGATGATGAGATAAACTATTGAACTGGGTGATGATGAGATAAACTGTTGAACTGGGCGATGATGTGATAAACTATTGGACTGGGTGATGATGAGATAAATTATTGGACTGGGCGATGATGTGATAAACTATTGGACTGGGCGATGATGAGATAAATTATTGGACTGGGCGATGATGTGATAAACTATTGAACTGGGCGATGATGAGATAAACTATTGAACTGGGCGATGATGAGATAAACTATTGCACTGGGCGATGATGAGATAAACTATTGGACTGGGCGATGATGAGATAAACTATTGGACTGGGCGATGATGAGATAAATTATTGGACTGGGCGATGATGTGATAAACTATTGAACTGGGCGATGATGAGATAAACTATTGGACTGGGCGATGATGAGATAAACTATTGGACTGGGCGATGATGAGATAAACTATTGCACTGGGCGATGATGAGATAAACTATTGCACTGGGCGATGATGAGATAAACTATTGAACTGGGCGATGATGAGATAAACTATTGAACTAGGCGATGATGAGATAAACTATTGAACTAGGCGATGATGAGATAAACTATTGAACTAGGCGATGATGAGATAAACTATTGAACTAGGCGATGATGAGATAAACTATTGAACTAGGCGATGATGTGATAAACTATTGAACTGGGCGATGATGAGATAAACTATTGGACTGGGCGATGATGAGATAAACTATTGAACTGGGCGATGATGTGATAAACTATTGAACTTTGCGATGATGTGATAAACTATTGAACTGTGTGATGATGTGATAAACTATTGGACTGGGTGATGATGAGATAAACTATTGAACTGGGCGATGATGAGATAAACTATTGAACTGGGTGATGATGAGATAAACTGTTGAACTGGGCGATGATGAGATAAACTATTGGACTGGGCGATGATGAGATAAACTATTGCACTGGGCGATGATGAGATAAACTATTGCACTGGGCGATGATGAGATAAACTATTGAACTGGGCGATGATGTGATAAACTATTGAACTGGGCGATGATGTGATAAACTATTGGACTGGGCGATGATGAGATAAACTATTGAACTGGGTGATGATGAGATAAACTGTTGAACTGGGCGATGATGAGATAAACTATTGGACTGGGCGATGATGAGATAAACTATTGCACTGGGCGATGATGAGATAAACTATTGCACTGGGCGATGATGAGATAAACTATTGCACTGGGCGATGATGAGATAAACTATTGAACTGGGTGATGATGAGATAAACTGTTGAACTGGGCGATGATGAGATAAACTATTGGACTGGGCGATGATGAGATAAACTATTGCACTGGGCGATGATGAGATAAACTATTGGACTGGGCGATGATGAGATAAACTATTGCACTGGGCGATGATGAGATAAACTATTGCACTGGGCGATGATGAGATAAACTATTGAACTGGGCGATGATGTGATAAACTATTGAACTGGGCGATGATGAGATAAACTATTGGACTGGGCGATGATGAGATAAACTATTGAACTGGGCGATGATGTGATAAACTATTGAACTGGGCGATGATGTGATAAACTATTGAACTTTGCGATGATGTGATAAACTATTGAACTGTGTGATGATGTGATAAACTATTGGACTGGGTGATGATGAGATAAACTATTGAACTGGGCGATGATGAGATAAACTATTGAACTGGGTGATGATGAGATAAACTGTTGAACTGGGCGATGATGAGATAAACTATTGGACTGGGCGATGATGAGATAAACTATTGCACTGGGCGATGATGAGATAAACTATTGCACTGGGCGATGATGAGATAAACTATTGCACTGGGCGATGATGAGATAAACTATTGAACTGGGCGATGATGTGATAAACTATTGAACTGGGCGATGATGTGATAAACTATTGAACTTTGCGATGATGTGATAAACTATTGAACTGTGTGATGATGTGATAAACTATTGGACTGGGTGATGATGAGATAAACTATTGAACTGGGCGATGATGAGATAAACTATTGAACTGGGTGATGATGAGATAAACTGTTGAACTGGGCGATGATGTGATAAACTATTGGACTGGGTGATGATGTGATAAACTATTGGACTGGGTGATGATGTGATAAACTATTGAACTGGGCGATGATGAGATAAATTATTGCACTGGGCGATGATGAGATAAACTATTGAACTGGGCGATGATGAGATAAACTATTGAACTGGGTGATGATGAGATAAACTGTTGAACTGGGCGATGATGAGATAAACTATTGAACTGGGCGATGATGTGATAAACTATTGAACTGGGCGATGATGTGATAAACTATTGAACTTTGCGATGATGTGATAAACTATTGGACTGGGCGATGATGTGATAAACTATTGAACTGGGCGATGATGTGATAAACTATTGGACTGGGCGATGATGAGATAAACTATTGAACTGGGCGATGATGAGATAAACTATTGAACTGGGTGATGATGTGATAAACTATTGGACTGGGCGATGATGAGATAAACTATTGGACTGGGTGATGATGAGATAAATTATTGAACTGGGCGATGATGTGATAAACTATTGGAGTGGGTGATGAGATAAATTATTGGACTGGGCGATGATGAGATAAACTATTGAACTGGGCGATGATGAGATAAACTATTGGACTGGGCGATGATGTGATAAACTATTGGACTGGGCGATGATGAGATAAATTATTGGACTGGGCGATGATGTGATAAACTATTGAACTGGGCGATGATGAGATAAATTATTGGACTGGGCGATGATGAGATAAACTATTGAACTGGGCGATGATGAGATAAACTATTGGACTGGGCGATGATGTGATAAACTATTGGACTGGGCGATGATGTGATAAACTATTGAACTGGGCGATGATGTGATAAACTATTGAACTGGGCGATGATGAGATAAATTATTGCACTGGGCGATGATGAGATAAACTATTGAACTGGGCGATGATGAGATAAACTATTGAACTGGGTGATGATGAGATAAACTGTTGAACTGGGCGATGATGAGATAAACTATTGGACTGGGCGATGATGAGATAAACTATTGGACTGGGCGATGATGAGATAAACTATTGAACTGGGCGATGATGAGATAAACTATTGAACTGGGCGATGATGAGATGAACTATTGGACTGGGCGATGATGAGATAAACTATTGAACTGGGCGATGATGAGATAAACTATTGAACTGGGCGATGATGAGATAAACTATTGGACTGGGCGATGATGTGATAAACTATTGAACTGGGTGACGATGAGATAAACTATTGAACTGGGCGATGATGAGATAAACTATTGAACTGGGCGATGATGAGATAAACTATTGGACTGGGCGATGATGAGATAAACTATTGAACTGGGTGACGATGAGATAAACTATTGAACTGGGCGATGATGTGATAAACTATTGAACTGGGCGATGATGAGATAAACTATTGAACTAGGCGATGATGAGATAAACTATTGAACTAGGCGATGATGAGATAAACTATTGAACTAGGCGATGATGAGATAAACTATTGAACTAGGCGATGATGAGATAAACTATTGAACTTGGTAATGATGAGATAAACTATTGAACTGGGTTATTATGATATAAACTATTGAACTGGGTTATTATGATATAAACCATTGAACTGTGTGATGATGAGATAAACCATTGAACTGGGAGATGATGAGATAAACTATTGAACTGTGTGATGAGATAAACTATTGGACTGGGTGATGATGAGATAAACTATTGGACTGGGTGATGATGAGATAAACTATTGGACTGGGTGATGATGAGATAAACTATTGGACTGGGCGATGATGAGATAAACTATTGAACTGGGCGATGATGAGATAAACTATTGAACTGGGCGATGATGTGATAAACTATTGGACTGGGTGATGATGAGATAAACTATTGAACTGGGCGATGATGAGATAAACTATTGAACTGGGTGATGATGATAAACTGTTGAACTGGGCGATGATGAGATAAACTATTGAACTGGGCGATGATGTGATAAACTATTGAACTGGGTTATTATGATATAAACTATTGAACTGGGTGATGATGAGATAAACCATTGAACTGGGAGATGATGAGATAAACTATTGAACTGGGCGATGATATGATAAACTATTGAACTTTGCGATGATGTGATAAACTATTGGACTGGGCGATGATGTGATAAACTATTGAACTGGGCGATGATGTGATAAACTATTGAACTGGGCGATGATGTGATAAACTATTGAACTGGGCGATGATGTGATAAACTATTGGACTGGGTGATGATGAGATAAACTATTGAACTGGGCGATGATGTGATAAACTATTGGACTGGGTGATGATGAGATAAACTATTGGACTGGGCGATGATGTGATAAACTATTGGACTGGGTGATGATGAGATAAACTATTGAACTGGGTGATGATGAGATAAACTATTGAACTGGGTGATGATGAGATAAACTGTTGAACTGGGCGATGATGTGATAAACTATTGGACTGGGTGATGATGAGATAAATTATTGAACTGGGCGATGATGTGATAAACTATTGGAGTGGGCGATGATGTGATAAACTATTGGACTGGGTGATGATGAGATAAATTATTGGACTGGGCGATGATGTGATAAACTATTGGACTGGGCGATGATGAGATAAATTATTGGACTGGGCGATGATGTGATAAACTATTGAACTGGGCGATGATGTGATAAACTATTGAACTGGGCGATGATGTGATAAACTATTGGACTGGGTGATGATGAGATAAATTATTGGACTGGGCGATGATGAGATAAACTATTGAACTGGGCGATGATGAGATAAACTATTGAACTGGGCGATGATGAGATAAACTATTGAACTGGGCGATGATGAGATAAACTATTGAACTGGGCGATGATGAGATAAACTATTGGACTGGGCGATGATGAGATAAACTATTGGACTGGGTGATGATGAGATAAACTATTGAACTGGGTGATGATGAGATAAACTATTGGACTGGGTGATGATGAGATAAACTATTGAACTGGGTGATGATGAGATAAACTATTGAACTGGGCGATGATGTGATAAACTATTGAACTGGGCGATGATGAGATAAACTATTGAACTGGGCGATGATGTGATAAACTATTGGACTGGGTGATGATGAGATAAACTATTGGACTGGGCGATGATGAGATAAACTATTGAACTGGGCGATGATGTGATAAACTATTGGACTGGGTGATGATGTGATAAACTATTGAACTGGGCGATGATGAGATAAACTATTGAACTGGGTGATGATGAGATAAACTGTTGAACTGGGCGATGATGAGATAAACTATTGAAATGTGCGGTGATGAGATAAACTATTGAAATGTGCGGTGATGAGATAAACTGTTGAACTGGAAACTATTGAAATGAACAAACTTGAAATTTGAAGAGGAGTTGCATATTTGGTCACTGAATTCAACCAGCCAATTATTTTTGAGGTCATATGTTTTATGAATTTTGAGCCTGGTGTTGGCGCAGTGGTTAGGGCAGTGGCTTGGGATCCAAAAGGTCCTGAGTTCAAGCCCCGTTGGGCCACTGAATTAATACACCAGGGGGTTGACTCAGCCTGTCATCCTTCCAAGGTCGGCGAAATGAGTACCAGTGTACTGGGCCGGTGTATACCCCGGTTAAAATAGGTGTACCATATCCCTGCGTTGTAAGAGGCGACCAGGGTTGCGTCAGGAAGGGCATCCGGCGTAAAACATGTGCCAAATCACTATGCGGATCATACGGATGATCCGCTGTGGCGACCCCTAACGGGAGCAGCCGAAAGAAGAAGAAGAAGAAGATGTTTTATGAATTTTGAAAGTATCGTGCTCCGCACGTCTTCTCCTTCTTGTTTGTGTGTTGCTTGCAGAATCTAAGATTTTTCAATGATATCGGTCGGCCGATTTTGTTGTTCTGTCTGTCTGTCTGTTCATCGCATACAGGTCACAATTTTAAACCAATCTCCACAAAACTTCACCAGGAGGTAGAGTTTGTCACAAGGAAGAAGCCTATTGTTTTTTAGGTCAAAAACTGAGGTGGTATTTCTAAAATCCTGAATTTTCATCCGCTCGACTTGAAACTTGAAGAGGATTTATATTTTGATGTCAACATTGGCCAAAAGGTCAAAATAGGCCGAATTTCTAAAAATGTTAATTTTCATCCGATTCACTTGAAATTTAAAGAGGATTCATATTTCTGGTCACCGAATTACACCAGCCAATTATTTTTGAGGTCAGCATTGACAAAAAGGCCAACATTGACCCAAGGTCAACAACTATGAGGTGTTTCTGAAATCCTCAATTTTCATATCAAACACTTGAAATTTGAAGAGAATTTGCATTTTAAGTCACTGAATTCAACCACCAACTATTTTTGAGGTCAACATAGTACAAATTTCTATAATTATCAATTTTCATTTGATTGTCTGGAAAGTTGAACAGAAGTTTCGTCTCAAACCACAAATTATTATTGAGGTCAACATAGGCCAAAAGGTCAACATGGGCAAAATTTCTAAAATTGTCTTTTTTTAAAAATGAGATGGACTTGAAATTTGAAGAGGATTTGCATATCTGGTCACTGAATTCAACCACCAATTATTTTTGAGGTCAAAATGTCAACATACACCTCATTTCTAAAATTTCATCCTGTCAGGCCTGTTGCTTGAAGTGCTGCATTACAAACTCTGCAATTAAACCTGATATGGGAGAGCTCATGAGTGTGCCTTGGTGTTGATGGTAAATTTGACCCCAAAGCAGAAGTACAGTGTGTTCCAAAAAGACATGGACAACTTTGGTCATTATTATATTTTATACCACAAATGATACAATGATACCTTTTGTTTTATATGATACAGAAACTCATAAAGTTTTCTTTATTTTTAGGTCTGGTGGGTAACTTGAAAAGAAATTTGCGACTTCACAGGATAAGGCTCAGTGTGTCGAATGGTTCAGAGACGAGATCTGACATGCAAGTTCAGCGTAATTTCCATACAAGGTACGGAAGGAATCCGCCATCGCGGACTAATATCAGAGAGTGGTATAAGAGGTTGAAGGAGATTGGAAGTTGTCAGAAACAGAAAAGTACCGGTTGACCAAGCACAAGTGCAGCAGATGTTGAACGAGTGCGTGAATCATTGTAACAAAGTCCCAGAAAATCAATTTGACGTGCATCCAGAGAACTGGGACGACCAACCACCACTGTGCACAGGATTTTGCATAAAAGATTTAAGCTTTATGCATATGAGGTGGAGATTTGGCAGGAACTCAAACCAAATGACAGATCGAAAAGCAAGGTATCACATAGAGCATGACGATGATGCCTTGGAAATGCTGAGTCGCATGGAGGATGACGATGACTACCTGAAAAAGGTCATGTTCACAGACGAAGCTCGCTTTTTTGTGTCATGGAAGGTCAACCGGCACAATGTGAGAATTGGGGTCTCTGAAAACCCCCACGTGGTCATTGAACACATACTCAACCATCCAAAGGTCAATGTGTGGTGTGGAATTCTCCATAACCGCTTGGTGAATCCGTTTTTCTTTGCAGAGGATACAGTGAGCTCAGCAATTTACATGAACATGTTGGAAGGATTTGCCTTACCACAAATTGAAAACTGGAAACCTAGTCATTTTTCAACAGGAAGGCACTCCCCCTCATTGGGTCTTTGTTGTTCGAGCTGTCCTGAATGAAAATTTTCCAGGTCGTTGGATTGGCCGAGACGGACCAATCAACTGGCCCCCACGATCACCAGATCACAGCTGAATATGCACTGGTGGACGCAAACATGTTGAGCTGACCTTAGCAAGAACTCGTGTACTGCCTTGATGTCCTGCGCACGACAAACGGAACTCGCATTGAAGTGTAATGATAGTGTGCACAAAACTTTATGAGTTTCTGTATCATTTAAACCAAAGGGTATTGTATCATTTGTGGTTCCAAATATACGAACAACCAAAGTTGTATTAACAGCCAAAGTTGTCTGGGTTATTTTGAAACACCCTGTATGTCGATGTGAAGCACAAGTCAGCCAGAAAACAACATCTTTCTCATCTCAAGTCTGAACTCTCAAACCTCTCTCCCTCCTCAAAATCCTGGTGGTGTTTAATCAAATCTGTTTCTGGTGTATGTTGCCCCTCCATCCCCTCCCTTACCTCAAATGGCCTCACTGCTGATACCACACGTGAAAAAGCTAAATCTTGTGTCCCAAACCCATCACTTTCTCTACCTACCTTACCCAGTCGCACCCAACTGTCCCTGGACTCTGTGTCCTTTTATCCAAACAAGGTGGAGAGCTTGCCTTCTAACCTCGACTCAGATTCTGCAACCGGTGCAGACAGCATCAGCCCACGTGTCCTCAAAGCCTGCTCTTGTGCTCTTGCTCACCCTCTCTCTGTTCTATTCACCCTCTCATTTGCTCAAGGTTATCTGCCATCTGCTTGGAAATCTGCAAACATCACTGCCCTGCATAAAAAAGATGCAAAAACAGATCCCTGCAACTACAGACCAATCAGCCTTCTCCCAATCATCAGCAAGGTTATGGAATCCATCATCGCTTCAGACATGAAATCCTTCCTCTTCTCCAATGGCTTGATTTCCGATCATCAATTTGGTTTCAGACCAGGTAACTCTACCCTGGATATGCTGCTTCTGCTCTCCCATCAATGGATGGAGGTCCTCAATGCCAGACAGGAAATCCGAGCCGTATCCCTGGACATATCACGTGCTTTTGACACAGTCTGGCACCCTACCCTGCTCACCAAACTCTCTTCCCATGGTATCCAAGGCCATCTCCACTCATGGCTCGCAGACTTCCTCTCCTGTCGCAGTCAACGTGTGGCCCTAAATGGAGTTCTTTCATCCCCTCTTCCTGTCCAGGCTGGAGTTCCTCAAGGTAGCGTTCTGGACCGTGTTCTTTTTCTGGTTGTCATCAATGATCTCTCCGACTCTGGAAAATCCTCTATATCTCTTTGCTGATGACTGCACCCGCTGCCGTACCATCTGTCATCCCTCAGACCGGCAAGCAGGGAACTGGTTCAGGATATCACTGCAAATCCAACAATGACTGAAAGATCTTCAAGTCTCTATGTCCCAGTTGGGGGTCAGTGGACACTTGTTCATCAATCAACAATATCTCATTCCCTTCACAAGGCTGGTCTCCATGGACAGGGGGCAAGAAAGAAGCCATTACTGAAAAAGACATCTTAAAGCTCATGGAGTTATGAAAAAACATCTTAAAATGATACGACAGGCATTTGGAGAAAGGTTGTGTGGTCAAACGAAACAAAAGTTTAAATTTTTGGTCTAAATTCAGTGTTACGTTTGGCGCAAGCCTAACACTGCACATCACCCAGTCTACACCTTCCTCCTGTCAAGCATGGTGTCGGCAGCATCACGTTATAGGGCTGCTTTTCATCAGCTGGGACTGGCAAGCTTGTCAGGATAGAAGGGACAATTGACAGTGCAAAGTACAGGAGAATCCCTGATGAAAATCTGCTTGAGTCAGCCCTGAATCTGAAACTAGGTAAGAGATTCACATTTCAGCAGGTCAATGATCTGTAACACAAAGCTAAAGCCACACTGGAGCGACTTAATAAGAAAATATACGTTCTTGAGTAGCCCAGTGAAAGTCCTGACGAACACTTATGACGAGACTTGAAGATTCCACTCCATCGACGATCCCAATCAAACTTGCCAGAGCTGGAGCAATTTTCACGTGAAGAATGGGTAAATATTTCACCATCTCACTGTGCAAAGCTGGTCAAGACCTACCCAAAAATACTCATAGCAAGTTATTGCTGAAAAAGTGTTTCCACCTTGAACTGACCAAAGGGGCTGAATACTTTAACAACCAGTGAATTTTGATTTGTTCAGGTTTTTCGCAGATATTCCTGACATGTAACCCCCTTTTTTTTTTTTTAAACTTTTCTTTTTTTTTTAAACTTTTCTACATAATTTATCTAAATGTGGCATTATTGGTAATGTAGAAATATCGGGAGGGTCTGAATAATTTTGCAAGCCACTGAAAGTATAATGTTTCACACCAGTAAACAGTTGTTTTTTTTACACAGGCTTGAATCAAACTCCACACCACCAAAGTACGTCAAACCCGCCATTCGCCTCCTTCTCTCCATTCATTCCTTCCTTCACACAATCTCCATTACACGAGAACACCATATCCCTCTCCTACTTAAAAAAAAAAAGTGCATTCAGATTCAAGCAATCACAGAACGCATAAAGTTAATCAAGATTGGTTTCAACAACATTGAAAGTATTAACACATCAGTTCCGAATGGTGGTCGTCTCCCAAATTCACAATTAAATATAAAAATCTGTGATATAGTCCAACAGTTTTGGAGGAAGGTGGCTGGCCCATCGTGATCTGGCATATTTAGAACACATGTGTTGGTGAACAAGCAGAGAATGAAAGGACGTCAAGAAGACACAAAATCGTCTCCAGCATTGGATAAGTTGGCATTCAGCTCTGCACAAACAGCCGAGTATATTGATGCATAATAGCATGAGATGGCATGGCATGTGAGAGGGTGCAGTGTTGTGGTAAAGAAGACTGCCAATATGGCTATGCATGATGCCGAATTATGCAGCATTCTGTAGTAATCAAAACCCTCCATCTCCTAAACTGCGACTCAACATCGTCTTAGTACAGCGTACAAGGGTGGTGTATAAGACTGCTTCAGTCGAGCTAAACTTCAGGATTAAAAAAAAACTATCTTTAAAATCATTTTATTAACAATGAAGTATAAACTTTAACACTGGTGTGGGTTATCGCATTCCATGAATTCTCGAGCTCTTGAAGCAACAGTTCATTAATAACGAGGTCGTCCTGCCATCATTTGGCAGACGGTCTGCCTGAACTCGTGTTCTAATGCACGAGCATTTTTCCTTCCACAATGGACGACAAGTGATTGACGGTTCTAATAATCGCCAAGTGTTGTGAAGAATTGTGAAACCTTTCTAGAATTGCATAGACATTTTTCATCTGCATTACTCATAAAAGTTTGATGTCTCTTTGTTGAAGCTTTCCCTCACAGCTCTGTCCTTGATGCCAAAACAAAGAATATATATATATATATATATATATATATATATATATATATATATATATATATATATATATATATATATATATATATATATATATATATATATATATATATATATATATATATATATATATATATATATATATATATATATAAAATTGTCATTGCACACCATCCGTCCGTTTGTCTCCTCTTTCGCCTTCTCCGGCCAAACTGCTGGGCCGATCCGGCTGAAATGTCGCAGCAATGTTCCTCTCCTGACTGGAACAGGAATTGCAAAGCTCGTTCAGGTCACTTGATTAAGTACATCAAAACGGCCAACTTAGTAAATTTCTTCTAACATCTTCTTTTCCAGACCCACCAGTCAGAATGCTACCAAATTTGGGTTACAATATTAGGACACAATCCTAATGCTAAATTGTGGAGGCCATGCTGATCACATGACCGGAAGTGTGTCAAAATGGCGGTCACGCAAGTTCCTTCAAAAATCTTCATCTCCAGACCCACCAATCAAAATGTTACCAAATTTGGGTTACAACATTAGAACACGGTCCTATTGTTAAATTATGGAGGCCATGTTGATCACATGACCGGAAGTGTGTCAAAATGGCGGTCACGCAAGTTCCTTCAAAAATCTTCTTCTCGAGACCCACCAGTCAGAATGCTACCAAATTTGGGTTAAAACATTAGGACAGGGCCGTGATGTTAAATTGCGGAGGTCATACTCATCACATGACCAGAAGTGTGTCAAAATGGCAGACTTAGTAAATTTTTTGGAACATCGCGTAAATTCCTTCAAAAATCTTCGTCGCCAGACCCACCAGTCAGAATGCTACCAAAATTGGGTTACAACATGAGGCCAGGGCCCAGATAAGCTACAGGTCCAGTGGTCTTATTTTTAATGTCCTTTATAAGACTTTGGTATACCATGAGGTGCTACCTTGGCGGGAAAGTGACGCCTCAGACAGCTTAAGACCAGAGGGGGAGGGACCGCCCGGTTGACAACTGTGAGATGGGCAGTCCGCCACTCATCAAACGGGCCTTCGGTACAATGGTGATCAAATGGAAGACCAAATACTGGATTGGAGTCATCAGAAGGAACCCAAATAAGCAGAGTAAAGATGGAGTCATTAGGAGGAACCTAAATAGGATTCTGGTTTCAGCTGCTACTCCACCACCCTAAAACCCACCCAGGAGCAGCCAAATGAGCCTTAAAGAAAACTTTCTGAAAAAATTCACTTCTCCTTAGACAGATAGATAAAGACAGACAGAAATAAAGACAAATCAAGAATTAGAATGAATAAAGAGAAATGTGAAAAAGTAGAAAGAAATGTGAAAGGAACAATGAACGAAGATGCACACCCAGAAAGCCCTTCTCAACTCAAGCTCGCTCTGCCTAATTGGTTATGAGACGGTGGTGCTAATTGGTGGAGCGCTAAACCAATTTGTTGCCCCAATATACAAAGTAGCGTGGCATTTGGAAGCAAGATCCGGCAGGGAGGTCTGTGAAACCAAACGGTTCACCATTACGGTTGCATTGAGGCAACTCGCCGGATTCTTATTATTGGTACCGGGCAACCGGACGACCATAACAATATCTATTCTTGGACATATAAATAATGGGACAGAAATGACAGGAGCTTAATGAGCCAAACAGCTTTCACTTGGTTTCATTGTACAATATACAGTAATTGTAAATTATTTTCCAAAGTTAACTCATAATCCTACAAGATGTAATTTTATTTCAGGAAACCTGGACAAATACCTTTAAACAAATGTAAAAGTATTCAAGTTAACTGAACATCACCATGTCCAAAGTTACACATTCATGCAAGAATCATAAAACTTGCATAACAAAGAGCCAAATTGATGGCAAGTCGAACACTACTGAGCCAGATTACAAGACAGTATCAAAAATACAAAAGCAATGCCTTGTATGACTATTTCCTCTGAGATGAAGGGCAGTTATCTGTAAACAGGCACACCTTCACACAGTTAAAATTGATCTGCTGTGATTTCGGCCATTTGCAGTATTTATTGCACAAGCAGTTTGGATCAAATAAATTCAGGTCCAACCAAGTTTTTCATTATTATGGATGTGAATACGTATGCATTTTCTATCACCTCACCACCTCCCCTCCCCCCCCCCCTACACCTTCCGCCTCTTAACCTCTTCCCAGCCACTCCCAGATGAATTTAAAATTCATCATTTGTCTTGGTTTAAAAATAATGCACAGCGGGCAGCCAGGCAAACCACAATGTGCAAACACTCAAGATGGAGGACACACTAATGCAGGCTGTGAGTCCAGACACTGGCTCGGTGGTGATGCACCGGGCTCAGTTTGGCTATTCGATGCAGTGCCACTCTCACAAATTTTGACCTGGTTATGCAATGTGGCTGAGAAGCAAGCTTGTCGCACACTCATGGCCCAGGCACTGAGGACAGATGACAGAGAATGTCGGTCAGGTAGCTTCATAAGGTGCACTTCTAATTCTTTCTGAATAC
This sequence comes from Eptatretus burgeri, assembly GCF_056783735.1. Classification (NCBI taxonomy): domain Eukaryota; kingdom Metazoa; phylum Chordata; class Myxini; order Myxiniformes; family Myxinidae; genus Eptatretus; species Eptatretus burgeri. The sequence goes on along the minus strand of NC_140976.1, from coordinate 35,761,918 downwards.
TCTTCAGGAACGGACTTGACTCTAAGAAAAGGTAGGCATGATCAGACATAAGCCAACGAGACATTCAATGTGTGTGTGTGTGTGTGTGTGTGTGTGTGTGTGTGTGTGTGTGTGTGTGTGTGTGTGTGTGTGTGTGTGTGTGTGTGTTGTACCATACAGTTGCTGTCCTGTCCACTCTGGACTCTGATCCGGGTAATTGGCAGGCACGCTGAGCTGCAGTGCTGGCACACTGGGGAGTCCTTTATCATCTGTGTGGGAAGAGCAGATGAGTACAAGATGCAAGGCAAAGTAGAGTTTGCTGCTTATGCTCAGGTTAGGTTATACACAGCATTTTATACCAGTTTCAAACAGAAATGGCATCGAGCAGCTTCATGTGTAGTGAGAAATAAGTCAGAGAACCGAATAGTTTGGCGTTTCTAGTACCCTTTCCCCAGTCGCTGCCACACCACTCACCGAGCTTGCACACAATGTGCACAGTCCCATTGCTGCTGTGCTGTGCAGGGTCCAAGTTGACGATGAACTTGGAGTGAAGTCGAGCAACCTCACCCTGCAGCACATTTGGAATACTTTGTTTTTCCTCTTCCTCGAGCTTCCTCTTCTTGGAAGAGCTGCCAGGAATCCTGCATAGGGGATGGGTAAGTGAAAAAGCATACGAGAAGCCTGGTCATAGACAATAATCAAAAATCTGTCGATCAAGATTTATATTGGGTGTCCTTCCTTGGAATTTTTTGGGGAAAATGTAGGTGCTCTCATCTGCATAATAACCCATTGGCAGCTGAGCATTGTGGGTACCATCTGCTCAAACCTCATGCGTGCACTGAATCATTAATATTTGAAGGGAAAATGTCGAGCAATTGTCAAAATGACAGCAGAAGATTACGAGTCAATGTTACATGTACTAAACTACCATACATCTTCACCTCACAATGTATACACTTACCAGGATGTTTCTCAAGCAAAAGCTTAAAAATCCAATGAGGTCACACAAACATGATATTGAAAACCATGTCAATTTTATCATTACAAAATATACAAGAAAAAAGAAAAACATTTTAAGAAAAATGTAAAAACATAGAGGGATGAAATCTCAAAAAAAAAAAAAAAAAAAACCTTGGAATGACACCACATTATGATGCCACAATACGAGTACCACAATTCTCTTATGGATTACAATCGCAGCATCTTTTGACATTTTACTTTTGTTTTGGGATTGTGATGGATGAGGAAGAAGAATGAAGAAGACCAAGAATAACAATGAAGAATGACACCACATTAAAATGCCACAATACGACACAACAATCCTCTTCTGGTTTTGCACCACGGCATGTCGTTGGGAGATGCAGCATTTCAGAAATGCTCGCTTGATGATGTCCAACGGTATCTCCTCCCACACCTTGGGAGGAGATACCGTCTGCGGCATCAAGCTTTACCGAGAGCATGAATGTCCCCTCAGCATGATTGGGAATGCCAATCCAGCCGCAGATAATCAGAAGGTCGACCTTTCTCATCCTCCCGCTCTTGGTGTAGGTCTTATCCCCACTAATCCAGTCGGACCAGCAGCAACATAGCCCGTGCTTGAACAGCGCGTTGATGGACACAAAGGGCTGCAGGAGCGATGTCATCCCGCCTGGGATGACGAAGAGATAATAAGGTAAGGGGGGTCTGGTCGTCATTCCCGAGCCTGCTGAGGGGATATTCATGCTCTCGGTAAAGCTTGATGATGTAGGACTAGAAGCACGTCATCTTATCAGCCATATCATCAGGTAGATGTTGGGAGATGTGTGTGTGTGTGTGTGTGTGTGTGTGTGTGTGTGTGTGTGTGGCGTTAAACCGACAGTTGATGGCGTGCCGTGAACCTGTAGGCCCATGACTGGCTGGTCGTGAAGTCCCCTATGTCATCCTCCTTCGCTGAGCTCCTCGCCTTCAGCCTGAGAGAAAGTGTTGAGATGCATAACTCTCTGCTGTCTTCTCCCAGACTCAAGTGACAAGACGCCCCTCAAGCTGCGGCCACTTTTCTGACTTTCCCCTCAGTGCCTTCTTCTTCCTTGGCATGTTCTCTACCGTTGCCTTGCTTGTTCTCTAGCGCCGGATGATGGACTCATCCATGCCGAAACGCTTCCCAGCTTTCTGCTTCCAAAGCTCTTCTGCAGACCGGCAGATGGAGAGTTTGAACGCTGTGGTGAAAGTGCGCCTTGACATCTTGACAGATAGAATGGATGATACGTGATGTAATCTGATGAGGTAAGTCGAGGCACTCACGAAGCACAAAGCGGCCCTTCTTGAGAGTCACGTAACCACCCCCAGCCTGTTGTCGGATGCACGTATGTTTGAGCGTAAGCTTGTTTGAGGTGGGTGCTCCTTTATTAAACTCTAGCTATTGTGAATAATTCTTCTTTTGATGTGAGACCAGGTGTAATTCTTCATATTTTGTGTTTAATGGCATTTTCAGGCTTTATATATGCCACACACCGAAACTCCGGGTGTCTCAATGCATCTCCAAGCGTGACTTTACCACAAACAGAAAATTTCCTGACAATACGACAAGCGGTTGCAGAGAAAAACCATACTCCCATTCTGTGCGGACAAACAAACAAACAGACCCGAATGCAATAGCCTCTCCTCTGGCAAGGGTAATAATGTGATTTTCCACCCATAAGCTTTGCTTCCACCAAAGGTGGAACTCTGTCAGTTTAACTGCATATTAAAAGTGTAACCCCTCTGCAAGGCAATGGATGCAAAAAGCGAAAATTCACTTTGAGCAAAGACACAACTCGACTATTGCAGTGCCCCCATAAGGCGGTACATACGGAAGCGGTGGGCCATGAATGGCGAGCATGGCAGGTCCAAAAGTCCGGTGCAGAGTGTGATTGAGAAGCGGAGAGCGGATATGCTGCAGCACGGCATCGAGCAGCGGTTGGCACATGTGTTTTGGACCCGTTGCAGGAGGAGGGGGAGGCGGTGTTGGCTGTGCAGAGAACACACTGGATTAGATGAAGCGCAGGTCACTATATAATATAAAAAAGTGAGATGCATGTATCACATGATGACATGAAGGGCCAATAAAATACAGAATGTGGAAAACTAAAAAAGATTGCAGAAAGGGGTTAAGGAAGAGGAAGGAGGGGTCAGTGAAGTACAAGAAATGAAAAACAAGTCAGACTGGAACAGCATGGTTGATAGATGTCTGCTTACCACAGCCATGTCATTTTTCAATTTCTCCAAAGCTATTTCACATTTCTGTAATGTCTGCAGTGAACAACTGTGGCGGTAAAAGCAAAACAAAATAAAAAAAAGTTTAGTTACACGTAAAAAAAGCAACTCACTGAAAAAGAAATCTCATAAACAAGCAGAATAGAGCTAATAAATGAATTGATTGTCAACAGTGAAGGAGGTTTAAAGATGGGACAGCACGAGGTATGAAGCAAAAAGCTGGTCCCTGAAAGGAACCACATGCTGTAATAACCACATGCAGGGTTCTGTCCCCGCTCCCATGTGCTGGAGCACATTGCCACAATATCATTAAATGTTAACCAGTGAAGCTTAAGGAAGCCCGATATGCTGCTCTCAAGGCAGAATGGTCAGAACACCAGCCAGCAAAGACTCGATGAAACACTGTGCTCTTGTCAATAGCTTTAGAGGTAGTTGGAGTACGATTTATGAGGACCGAAAATATAGTAGCAAAAATAGCCAAATAAACAAGATACACGTTGTGGTTAGAATGATACTTGCAAAATACCCCCCCCCCCCCCCAAAGTTGCCATGGATACATCAAATTGTCCATTTCATAATTATTAAAATTGACGATCTTTATCAAAGCTCAGGTCAATCGGATGAAAATTGATTATTTTTCAGATGAAAATAGATTTTAGAAGTTTGACCTTCAGTTGGCCTGTTCACCTCAAAAAAAGTTGGTTTCCCAATTCAGTGATCCAATATGCAAATCCTGTTCAACTTTGAAGTCATTCAGATGAAAATTGACAATTTTAGAAGGATTACAAAGTTGCTGATCTTTGGCGTATGTTGACCTTTTGACCTCAAAAACCATAGGCTTCTTGCTGAAGACGAAGTCTACCATCTAGCAGGTGGTGAAGTTTTGTGAAGATCGGTTTAAAATTGTTACGTGTAGGCGGTTGACAGACAGTGACAAGCAAGAAAGATGTCGTGCATAGCACGATACTTGCGAAATCCACAAAACAAATTTGACCTGAAAAATAATTCGTGGTTGAATTAAATGACCAAATGTGCAAATCCTCTTCAAACTTCAAGTCAATCGGATTAAAATTGACAATTTTAGAAATTTGGCCCATGTTGATCTTTTGTCCTATGTTGACCTCAGAAATACTTGTTCATTGAATTCAGTGACCTGATGAGCAAATCCTCTTCAAATGTCAAGTCAATGGGATGAAAATTTGAGGATTTTAGAAACTTGACAAAGTTGGTGGCCTTTGGCCTAAGTTGACCTTTTGACATCAAAAGCAATAGGCTTCTTGCTCATGACGAACTCTACACCATGTGGTGAAGTTTCGTGAAGATCTGTTTAAAATTGTGACCTGTAGGTGATTGACATACAAACAAACAGACAGACAGACAGAATAACACACAAGACCAACCAACATACTTGAAGAATCTTCAATTTGCACAAGTAACAAACAGACAAAGAGACAGAATAACAAAGTCGACCACCCAATATACTTGCAAATCTTCGATTTTGCAAGTAATAAAAGAGAGAGTTTGATAAAGATTGGCTTGAGAGTAATTTACTTGTTCATTGCTTGTCCTTAGTGCAGTACAATGGCCATCATGTAGATGGCATATAAACTATCATCTTGTCATCTCCAGGTGGAATGCACCATGCTTGTGCTCTCTTCTCTCTTTCAATACCAACCGAGTCTATTCCACACAATGTTAAGAACATTTTACTTACCGCTTGTTTGGGTCACTAAGAATGTCCAAGAGGCTCTTCATTTTGCTCAAGTCTTTTTTCCGATCTAAAATTAAACACAAAGGGAAGATATAAAACAAGTTATTATCACCTAAAATATCCAGCTCAGAAGCACCTTCACCCAAACCACTCAAAAGCTGACAACTCAGAATAAAAAGGGCCAAATAAATACATACATACATACGTACATACAAACAAACAAATAAATAAATAAATAACATAAAACCTTATATTAACAATTATGCTTAAATTAAGATTCCTTTTCTGATCGTTGCAAAATAACTAGAAACGAAAGGTTGGAACTAAATACGTAAAAAAACATTTTAAAGGCCGAAGCCTAGAAGAGCATCATTTTGACTTTCGATACCCATTCAGGGATATTAGAATCAATGAGGGACTTCAATCAAAACTAACATGGTTGAGACTACACTGCGTGCCTGTACACTAAATTTCAGGAAATATAGACAGACAGATAGATATATACAGAGAAGAGGGGAGGAAACATGAAATAAGAGGGTTGGGTTAAGTAGCATTAATGGGGTTAGAAAAGATCGTAGGTAGGGATGGAAGATGACATGAAATGGTGGTGCACTGTCCACTTGTTAGCTGTGTGGGAGACGGGGTATTGCGATCACTTGGTGTGTGCATTACCATTTGAGCTTAAGTCATCAAATTTTCAACAAATCTTTATGATGAGAATACGGAGAAAAACAATTAATAATGAGGTCAAAATATGAAAGGGCAAAGTCATAACTATAAATAGCCGTGATTAGCCCGATGCAGCACAGCTGTGTAAGAAGCACGAGATGGCAGATTTTTCTTCACCCTAAAGACGAGTTCCAGGAATGTGGTTGTTCAGGGAAAAGCGCTATTACATGGGCCCTGTAAACTGTTTATTTATTGACAGGGAAAACAATCAAAAGTGTTCATGGCTTCTTGGTAAACGCAGAGTGATAATGATAATGTTGCGGTTTTGGAAGACCCCGGGGAGTTACATTCAACACATAAAGGAACCCTGGAGTTTAGATATATCGAGAGGATTTGTTTAGTTAGACTACCTCTCCCCTCCTATTGGTCTACAGGAAATGCGGTGTTTGTGAAGCAGGTTTAAATTCCCTTTGCAACTCTTCTCAAGATAGAATCTCTTCTTATCTCTCTCCCCATCCCTCTGAATCTCTATTCCCCCCCCCCCCCCCCAACACTTCTTTTCAGCACATTCACACACACTTTGCAAAAAACACACCACCACACTTTACAAGACCCACATTTCATTACAAAACCACAATACAAAGCAAAACCAAAGGAACATCACCAGGTAGCGCTCGGTAACATCCAGCGCCCGACGGAATCGTCAACATTTTTGGCAAATCAGACAACGAAATGGTCCATCAACGAAATGATGGATAGGCTCTGCTGGTAAGAATGATCACAACAAATATTATAATGGTACATAATGATAATGGGACAGAATGAGAGATAATGATAATGACTGTCTGTCTGTCTGTCTGTCAGGCCATAACGTTTTTACCATTTGAGCTTTTGTCATCACATTTTCAACAAACTCTTATTATGAAAATATGGAGAAAACCAATTAATAAAATATACAATTTTTTTGTTTTTTTTTGGCCATTTTCATCAAGTTTAGTTTGAGTAAAAGCAGACGCAGACGGGCATTTGATTTTGAAATACTTTCTACTTCCTTTTGTGCATGTACACCAGCAGGGTTCGAAAGAAGCAGTGGCCGGGGTGTCAATGGCCACTAAAAACTCCGTCCTAGGTGACCACTTGTGTCAAATCTTCGATATATGCAATGCATACCTTTGAGAAGTGCGGTGTAATTTGCACTCCTCAGCCATGCGCCGACTTGATACAACAATATGGAATGGAACTTCAATACAGAAGCAAGGCCGTGAGCTTGCAACACAACATAGTTGGCCACATGCTGGATCTACAAAAAGCATGCACGCGGCACGGGCATGCGATTGTGCAATGCCCAAATGTACAGCGATATAAATAGTGCCAGAGATCAGTGTATAGTGTGTGACTTCTTATTGGCCGTCTAATTTTAGGAGAGACTGGAATGACCCATTTGACCACACAGTGCTGATACTCAATCTCATCAGAAAAGGCGTGCATGTAGGTTTCCATCATGTGGCATTATTTACAAAATATATCGAATCTGAAAAAGAAACGAGCAGAAAAAAGGAAGCAGGTCGAACAGGAATATGAACTTGAGAAAATATTTTCAATCATGTTTTTAAGTTTTACAGTGACACATGTCACTGTAATTTATTGACATCAAGACATTTTGTTATATTATTTTTGAGATTTCATGACCACACCAAACTCATCAAGAGCTGAAAGTTGTGTGGAGTAAACAATTGTTTTGGAAAACACAATAATGGGTTAATATGTGAAGAAATTTTTCTTCAGCAAACATTAAAATTGTCCTCGCATTATTTTGCTGCAAGTTAGGAGGTAGATGATTGAATAGCTGATGGGAGTGTTCTGTGATTACGAGTTGTGAGGTTGCTGGTATAAAAAGCACTGTAATTTGATGTGTAAGTGTCGTGAGAAATAGCAATTTAAACATGTATGCTGTCAGACGCCACTATTCGCGGGGGATGCGTTCCTGGAAAATACCACAAATAGCGAATCCACGAATAGCAGGGCATTGCTTCAATAGAAATATACCAACAGAGATTGGGAATCCCCCGCCATTGAATGAAAAAGGTCATACATATTCCAGATAATGAGGGACGTGAATTGGAAACAAGACAGCATTTGGTCATCATTTCGAAAAAGTTCCTCAAGGGTGAGGAACGTAGTAACCAAAAATAATTGAAATCAGATAAGCGGTTTTCCATTTATTACCAAAAACATTTTTTTTTTGATGGCCGCCCCAGTCGGCCATCTTGGATCCGGTCACGCCCAAAATCAATAGGGTTCTTCCTTTTCAGGTGGTACATGTGTGACCCAAATTTCAAATCGATATGGCGAACAGTTTATGAGTTATCGCACTCACAGCTAGAAATGTTGACACCCGGATGGACGGACAGCCGGATGACCTGGGTGACAACAATATCCCCCTTCCGCCACGCGGCAGAGGATAAAAAAGGGGGGGATAGGTTCCCAGCAGTTACTGACCCGTGAAAAATACCATGAATGGCGACGCCGCGATTGTTGACACTGTAAATTGTTTCAATGGGGGGAAAAAATGGGGGATAGGTTTCCGGCAATTACCGATTCATGAAAAATGCCACGAATGGTGAATCAGCAAATGACGACGTGGCGAATGTCACACATTTTTTCAATGGAAAAACAGGGATAGATTTCCAGCGGTTCCTGGTTCATCAGGGAAACTTTTAAAAGTTCAAAATATTTTTGACTGCGAATGCACGTGATTACAGTTTCATTAAAAAATTCTTACAAATCCAATTTTTTTTTTTTAAGACAACATTAGGTAACGTTTTCAATGTTTATTGAAAGAATGCAATTAACAGTTTATCAAGAGTGATTAACCAAACGTGCCATAAAAGTAAAAAAAAACTAACAATGAGGATCCTGAGGAGTCGCTCACCGAATGGGATGCAGGATAGGCAGGCGATGCAGGCGAGGGTACTGGTGCTCCTGAGGTGGACGGATAAGGGTGGAATAAGTCCGTGATTGAGAGCTGTCTTGCAGATTGCCGCAGGTTTCGATGTAGCTCCTTGTATGGGAGCATCAAGTCATCTAACCCCCTCGTGAACTTGATGTAATGTTCCAGGACCGGATCGGCATCTAATGGCCTCTCGGTAACTGACCGCACGTCCTGCAGTATCTCACCCAGGAACTTGACCGTGAGTTTGGACCTCGACACCACTTCTCATCACTGCCCACGTCCTCACCCTCCTCCTCCTCCTTGGTAATGGTTCATACCTCCTCCTCTGTGAGCTCCTCAGCATGCAAGATGATAACAGCATCCAACTCTTCAAGCTCCATGTCGTCAAAGCATCCCGGACGTGGGTGCCCACTTTGGTGCTCTGTAAAGTGCTCACCGCAACAGTTTCTTGGATCGACTTCTCGTTCTTCCATATGTAGCGAACGGTGGATTCATTTATCCATAGTGTCAGTAAACAGAAGCCACACTCTGTCCTCTCGACAGCCGGTCCAGCAGCTCAACTTTGTGACTCAGGCTCATCATTTTCTTCTGCCTCTTGGCAGTGGACGTATCTCCGGCAATGGTCTTGCGCTTGGGAGCCATGTTTGATCAATGAGAAAATGGGCAGAATGAGAAGCAAAACACCAGTCAAGGCAGCGGGACAAGAAGAATGATTGAGAGCCAGGACACGCTGCATACATGCTGCGGGAATTGTGGGTAGCTGCAGGAGAGGTGAGTAATCTGCCCATTGTTTGTGGGGGATGTTGGTAGATGGAACATTTTACCAGATGTACCCAGCTAGGGCCTGGGGTTAGATGTGATGAAGCGTTTTAATGATGCAAGCATCTTGCTGATATTTTACTCAGCAGGTGTCAGATGTGGTGAAACATTTTAATTGTGTAACTCGAGAAAGGGGGGGGGGGAAACATCTTCAGTAGCTCGTAATAGATTCAGTGAAGCATTCTTATTACATATGCAAGTGTCCATGCTAACATTTTACATTTTAATTGTGCAACTCACGTGGGGGTGGGGGGAATATCTTTGGCAGCTCATAATAGATTCGGTGAAGCGTTTTTATAGCAGAATGGTGGAACAAGCCACGCAGCTTGGTTACATGCCTGATGGAAGATATGTTTTAGAACTGTCATGTACGCAGCTTGTGAAAGATATTGTTACGGTTGTGGGGGTAGATGGAGGAATTTCAGAGGAAAGTTAGGATTGAATAGAGTTGTTTGGTCCATGGAGGTGTGGGAGACATCTCAATGTAAATCAAGTCAGGAAACTGTAAGCTTAAGTGTTACGTGTCACCACACGGGGAGGAGGGGGGGTGGGGGGTGGGGGGGGTGCGGTGTTAATTAGAGAGGAATTAAGGATAATTCCCCACAGTATGTGAGTACCTCCTGTGACTTTCTCATATGTTTTGCATTTACAAGCCAGCCATGAAGGAGTTGCATTTTTATTACAACCACAACGATAACAAGCAAGCAAAACGTGCCAAGAAGGCAGAAGCCTTGCCTTTCCCAGGTTTTCGTGCGAGCAGGCCACACCCAGAGGTGTAAGAAGAGTGAGGTTGGCAGTTGTAGTTGAGAGAGGAACGTGGCTGGGACGGAGGATCTTGCTTTGCTCTCCTCTTGGCACGATGAAATGGCTACGTGATTCTTGTGTTGTGCTGTGAATTGGCTCACGTGGTGGAGCAAGACGCTGGCCATCGACTCTTGGCTGGTCGTGAGAGATGGACCTCGAAGCCTCATGTATGTCACTGAAGGGAGCGGCGCCATTCTGCAGAGAGTATCGGCAAGCGCGATCGACAAGGAAGCCAGACAGTGGCCTTTGAGCCTTGGCGTTGAATACCGCTCATGAATTACCTCACTTCAGTTTTCCGCTCCGAGAGAGCGGCTTGGCACCATTTTTAGGCGCATCTACCTGTGCAGCTCGAGGCGCCTCAATTCCAAAGTTCCACAAAGACCATCTCTCGACCAAGTTAAGTGTCAGAATAAAGTGAGGATTTTCTTTTATTTCATTTCCCCCTTTTCTGTATTTAAGTCTGTGTGCAGTGGCGCCTCGACTTTAGACTTTATTTACTTCATGTTATTATTATTACATTTTGAATTACCCTTGTAAATATTTATATTGTCATTAAATCCCCGTGTTTATATTAAGTTGCTGTGTCCATGTATTTGTAGTGGGGTTCGAGTACAAGCCCCTTGTGCTTGCCTCCATCGCTCTGCCAGTGCCACCTGCACCTCCCACGTGCACGATGATCTCTGAGGATCACGTGTCTACCTCCTCAGGAAAACCGCTCAGCTCTCCGGGCTGACCGGGGTTAACCGCCCGTTCACCACAATTTGGGTCGGGGGGATTAACCTGAACCGCTAGGCCCGCAACAATACATTTTTGAGGACAGTACTGTACAGTATGTACATATAACTCATTTATAGTGTGCCTAGTGGACGATACGTTTTAGAACTGCATTTATTTGTGCGGCTCGTGGAATTTTTTTTTCGTCCACGAAAAACTGCGAATAAGTGTAGCACAGGGCCACCAATGTCGAAGCAGGTCACATTTTGTAAATCGCGAATACGCGGGGTCCACGAATAGCGAATCCATGAATAGCGGGGTTCAACAGTATTGATTATTATGCACTTTGATTCACCACCAAATAATATGTGGGTTAAAAAAAAAAATCTGTTTAGGTGACCCGGCGAACAACCCAAAAAAATTAAGCATGATCCCTGACCAATGTACGTTCCTTTTGCCGGTGAGCAACATGCAAATACAATAATCACCTGAGAATAATCACACCATATTCACGTGGCCTTAATGTATAGCCAGCTATAGTGTGGGCAAGCAGTCATTCACACTGCGTCAGCACCAGCAGATAAAATTCCTTTTGGCCAAGTGATTATGAAGAGTTAACTAAGAGTAAATACAGTAGTACTACATAAATGCACAGAGAAGTAGGGAGGAAGACGTAAGAAAGAAGAGAAGGGAAGAAGGAAGAAAATCAATGGAGATTACGTGAAAAGAGGAAATAAATAAATGGAAATATAAAGAGGTTTAGAGGTGGGAGGAGCAGGGGAGGAGGGGAAGACGGGGGGTTTAATAATCACCCAAATTTCACCATCTTTGCTAAAATAATATGCAGATCATGTGAAAGTCAAAAACAGAATGACCAAAAGGGCATTAAAAAACAGTACATTGGTGAGTAAGATTGAAATGAAGAGAAGGGCTCAATCACCCATGATGCACACCCTCGTTCTTGTCGATTTTGTTTATCATGCGTCGGAGTGGATCAATGTACTTTGACAACTGCCGCAACTTCTCCAAGTATTGCTGTTCATCAGTCTGTGTGCGGGCTGCAGGGCTCGCCACAGAGCCTGGATTTCCTAATGGTGCAAATGTCTCCATGGCTCAGTTTTTCATCAAAACAAAACCATCACTATGTAATTCCCAGAACAACAAATGATATGACGAATTAAATGTATTCTAAAAATAACTTTACCAGGAGTGTTCAAAGGACTTGGAGATTGCACACCAATAGTTTGAGGTGTACGGATAGGCACGGGACTATGTGATGGCTGGGGGGATGGGCTGGGCATGAATCCGGGTGAGGCAGCGGTGCTTGTGCTGGCAAGAGAATAATAATAAATGTCAATACAGTACACTGAAAATTCCAGCTCAAACACACACTGATTTCTTTTCATCATTATACCATTCCTTTAGTGCCGTAAAGGCACATTGGGCTGCCGAGGTAGTTTCATTGGCAAAGAGTGTAGTCCTGGACGAATCACCACTCCAACGCAGGTTACCCCGAATGGTTATTACCCCAGTACACTGGTACTCATTTTGCTGACCTCGGAAGGATGACCGGCCGAGTCAACCTCACCTGGTGGTGTTAATTCAACAGTCAACAGGGGCTCAAACTCAGGACTCTAAGGTCACAAGCCAGCCACCTTAACCGCCAAGCCAACACCAAGCTCAACATCATTAAAAATACAAAGTTTGGATCAGTTTGACATTTTGTTCTGAGATTATGTTTAATGATGTATTAATGCAATAAGCTCTAGAATCTCTATACCTGAAGCGAATTAAAAAATTTAAACTGCGGAATTGAAATTAGCGGCAGTTCCGACTGCTAAAAAAAATAAAAAATAAAAAAAAATAAAAGTGCTCATTTTTACCAATTCATACTATTTTGACACTCCGGACATCTCCGGTCATCTCAGTTGGTCTCTGGAATGTGCTTAATATGACCATGCTGGCGGGGGAAGCGATTAGCGATCAGTGATAGCAAACACCACCCTGAGACGCTTGGAATGCCAAGCAATGTCCGAAATGGACAAATAAACACAGTCAGAACTGATGCTGAGGTCAATTCCGCAGTTTAAATTTTGAGATTAGACTGAGGTTAAAAATTCCACAGTTAATCACATGTGTGGAAATGAAATAAATCCACGAACACTGGCGTCTCCGGGTGTTTATAAGCATTGCAATGGAAACAGCTATTCATAAGTACTGTTGGACCCCGACATTCTCGGGTCATAAAGTGTGACCTGCTTCGACAGAGTGGCCATAAAGTCCCAATGCATGCAGTTAGAATTTAGTTTGAATGTATCTGAATGCTTCCCTCAATTCTCTGCACAATTTTGATTTTTTTTTCTCCACGTTCTTCTGGACATCTTCTTCTGTGTTGAGGGTTGGAGGTCATAAAAGCAGCCCCTGACAGCTGTTTTGAGGTCTTCAACTGTTGCTAGGTGGAGATGAGAAATTTCCTTTTTCACAATGTCCCAAAGTGAGTTGTCACATGTTAAGTCCGGACTTCGAGGAGGCCACACGTGGTGGAGATCCACGTGTGGATCCACATCCAATGAATTTGTCGTCGAGATATTCTCTAACTGCAAGAGCATAATGTGCTGATGCACCATCTTGTTGCAGGATAGCTGAAGATAACAGGATAGCTGATTCTTGACAGTTGAAGACCTCAAAATAGCTGTCAGGGGTTGCTTTTATGACCTCAACCCTCAACATGGAAGAAGATGTCCAGAAGAACATGGAGAAAAATTCAAACTTGTGCAGAGAATGGGGGGAAGCATACAAATACATTCTAACTGCGTGCACAGGGGACTTTGTGGCGACTCTGTGCATTCACGGGTTATTTTTTATTTTTTTTATTTTACACTTCAGGCCAACTGGTCTCCCATATTGACCTGGGAAAGTGGAAATCAGCCAACATCAGAGCATTACATAAAAAAAGTGCAAAAACAGATCCCCTTAACTACAGCCAAATTAGTTTACTTCCAATAATCAGCAAGGTCATGGAATCCATCATCGCAGTTCACATAAAATGATTTATTTTCTCCAACAGCCTCATCTCAGATCATCAATTCAGATTCAGACCTGGTCACGCTACCTTGGACATGCTGCTTCTACTCTCCCAACATTAGTGGAGGCCCTAAATATCAGACATGAGAGCAGGGCCGTCTCTCTGGACATATCTCAAACTTTTGATACAGTCTGGCATCCTGCCTTGCTCTCCAAAATGTCTGCCCATGGAATCCAAGGCCAACTCCACTCTTGGATTGCTGATTTCCTCCACTCTCAGAGACATGTGTCTCAACAGAACCCTTCCTTCTCCACTCCCTGTCAAGGCTAGAGGACCACAAGGCAGTGTTCTTGTCCCCATATTATTCCTTATCTTCATCAATGATCTCATTGACTCTGTAAAATCCTTTTTATCTTTTTGATAATGACTCCACTCTCTGCCGTGACATCTCTCACCCTCCTGACAAACAATGAGCAGGCTCTACCCTCTACTCAGACCTTAACAAAATGACAAACTGGTCAAACACAATTTTGCTAATATCTCCATATTGTCCACCCTTTGGCATTTGTCTGTCTGCGTCAACTTTCTCCCTTCACCCTGCTGTTGTTTTTACCCCTTTCTCATGCTGTTCCCTTTGTCATGTTGTGTCCTGATTTGTTCCGTGGCATCACTCTTCCATGAGCCATGACCATGCAAACGAAAAATATACATACATATTTTTAAAATTACAAAAAAAAAAGAAGAAACAATGCCCCAACATTCACAGACCCTGACATTCATGGCATTTTCAGGAACATATCCCCCACGAATGTCAGGGTTTGACAGTATGAAGATGAGGCATTCAATGATATGAGTGAGGAAAGTGAAAAAAAAAAAATTTGAGTGCTTTATCGTTAAGAAACCGTTGCGGCCTGTTCCAAGCAAGGCATTGTTGAGCAGGTCAAAACAAATGGTGAATTAAGACCCGAGCGAGAGAGCAAGCTAACCCAAGGGCTTGACCAAAGATGAAGCCTCAATAGAGGATAATTAAATAAGGCCATAAGTTATCTTCAAAAGGGGTGTTTAAATTTACCCAAACACCCAGTTTTCATTCACGAGTTCCCTTAGTATGCATGCAAAGTTTGGGGCAGCTCGGTTTCATGGTTTTAGAGTTATGGAGGAGGAGACGCACTGACACTTATTAGTATAGATTTATAACAACAGTTTGTTTGACAATATGAAAAAAAAATCCTTTTCCACCCTCTTCCAAATGATCCACCACTTATCAAATAGAATCTGCTGCTGTCTTCCCTTTACTCACTTAAACAAGAGCATCACACCAACCCTCAAATCCTTTAATTTAAAATCCAGCTGCTGTCATGGGTTAGGCTATTGTACGCCTCAGTTTCACTATTTGCCAGAACCATTCTGGATCTGCTTGTATTGCAAGGTTAGCATCCAAAAGCACGACAGCTTCGGACCTCTCTTCTGCACCATACGTTTCCTTGAATCCACTCTGGAACATGAGATTCGCCCATTGAAGAAAAACTGCAAATCACCCACCTAAATAATGGCTGCCCATCACAGCTGTTCACATGTGACATGGGAACACCTGAGTGAATAAATTTATTTATCGTGTCGAGGCTATTACCCACACAGCACCCAAAGTCTGAGACAGCAAGCAGCGTAACTTGATGTTGGGGAATATCACAGAAGACCAGACCACTTGCTACCCACAGTTCAGGGAGGAATGCAGCATTCCACACGATTCCTGCAATATCTCACCTACTCGTCATGAAAAGACACAGTGGGATCTTCAACGTCAACAGACTAATGTTAGTGGACAGTAGACAGATCACCAATTAAAAGTACAACTAAGAAATGGCACACTCATTTATACCAACACCTTGCCTGTGAAGCACAAACCTGATCATTTATATTTGGGCTAAAAATCAAAACGACTGCAATAAACAGCTTAAAGGTATGTGTGCTACCTCTGTAGATAGGATGAGAGGCTCCTGACATGCATACATGAATTAGTGGAGGGCCTGGGTTGGGGACTAAACAATAAAACAAGCAGGCAACAGGTTGGCCATTTTGTTAGAGCCTAAGGCTGCATGCTACCGGACACTGCAAACCAGATTTTGTGCCTTCGGCACTAGCAATTCTCAAGCCCAATAATTTCACTCTTGTGCCCAGGAAAAGTAAACCAAGGGGATTTTGTTGCTCATCAAATTTTCCTTCTTGACGGAAAATGGCTTTCCTCAATATTCGTGAGTTATTGAAGGATCACAAGGCCTTTGTCTGCAGCTTGATGGAATATGCTTCTCCAAAAATGAGCTGGGAATTCAACTACCCACCGAGCACTTTTGGTTGCTGTTGAAGCTAAGGCCCTGAAGATCATCGGCATCTCCCACAAAGAGGCCCAGGTTCACAGTCTACTCCTTCCACGCCACAGACAGGGTGGCAACTTCACTGTACTTTATCGTCCCCAGGACAGATAACTTTAACCCCTGAAACAATCAAAAAGCTGGATTAAGAACCACTAATGCAAATCTCCTAATATAAGGATGAGACAAAAGGTTGTGATTATGACTGCAAAATGAGGACTCGAAACCTTTAGACGACTTTATTCCACGTTACCCACTTTATGTTGCAACCCTGCTGGGAAGGGGCTGACTGTGGAGAGGGTATTGTCTGCGTGGGTGGAGGCAGCATGTTCTGGCCCTGGCTCTGTGATGGGCTGGATATCATCAGTGGAGAATGGCTCACCTGCTGGTCAAAGCAAGTTGAACATGCAAGTAAACCAATTCTATATTTAATTATTCACAAAGTGCATAATAAACTTCAGCTATCTAGCCAAGGGGGTACAGCAGTTATTGACAAAAAGCAAATCTCTGCAATTACAATACAACCAGTTGAATGCAGTCTTTCATTCATGAAAAAGTAACACTTCCTTGACATGTACTTTGTCTTTACCTCAGACAGTAAGGCTGCAAAAACTTTTAGCAATCAGCTAGCCAATCTTCAAAAAACAAATCAATAAATCCCAACCATGTTTGACAAAAGTGGTTGATCACAAACTGTAAGTTTTGTAGTATTAAATAAATTCACAATTTTCCAACTTTATGGAGGTGACAAAGATTACAATGTTATACAAATCACAAAAGATACCATCAGACCCATGCATCTTAATCTCTAATCTGCATGAGGCTTTGCTATAGTTAATCAGAATCAAATCAGGCAATGAAGATTTCAACATGAACAAAATAATGAAATATTTAAATGAGTGACAATGAGTAAACAAAGACCAAATGATGCAGGTGTAAAGCAGTCATGCCCAACAGAGCAAGGAAGTGAAAGCTTGCAATGCAGCCATGTGACAGGTTGGGTGGAGGAGCAAGGGGATGGAGGATGGGCAGGCAGACAGACAGAACATCAAAGAGATCGAAAGGAAAGCTGACCCTCCATCCTCTAAAATATCCCCAACTTTGCAATATTAAGAGGAAGTATTCATAGCCATCCCACACACACTCTCTCAGATTATGCAGAAAAGGCTCAAACCAAAAACTGGAGGATCATGGCAGTCATTGGGATTCAAATGAAAATCATCCCCTTTGCCACTTTTGTGATAACCCACAAGTTATCATAACAAACAGAGATTACAAAATGGTGCACAGGTAGCACACTTTCCTTTGAGAGCAGACAGTTATATTCCTGATATAACTATACACTGTGCGATTGGTGCTTCTCAGGCAAGGTGTTGCATCACAATGAGTCATCCTTCAGATGGACGTGAAGCTGGATGTACCGTCTACTCGCATATAATTGGTGGACATCGAAGATTCCATGGTGTATTTCATGAAGAGTACGGCAAGTTATCGTTGGCACTCGGAGGAAATAACATACTATATTATATATATATATATATATATATATATATATATATATATATATATATATATATATATATATATATATATATATATATATATATATATATATTGTTATGGCCGTGGAAATTCGCAGAACACCATAAAGGTCCTTAGTTCAGTTACATCGCTAAGTGTGTGTTCAGTTAGATTTTTCCACCGTTGTTTAATGGGGTTTATTCGTGTGGACAAGGCTGTGATCTTTGAGTTAGCCGTTATTCTTTACTATCGTTATTTTGGACCAACCGCTTCACACAATCACTTTGCAAGGGTTAAAGAGAACTACCGCGGTGGCGCGTGTCCCTAATTTGGCGGGAAAACGCTTCCTTCGAGAAGTTTCCCACATGTTCTGGAAGTTTCCAGCATGTTGTGGAAGGAGGGCGGGGCGAGAGCGGAGGGGCGGGGCGTGGGTAATAAAAAGCGCGCACGGAGCGTGTGTCTCTGTGTCTTTGTGTGTCTCTCTGTCCGTGTCCGTGTCCGTGTCCGTGTCCGTGTCCGTGTCCGTGTCTGTCTCTCTCTGTGTCTGTCTCTCTCTGTGTCTGTCTCTCTCTGTGTCTGTCTCTCTCTGTGTCTGTCTCTCTCTGTGTCTGTCTCTCTCTGTCTCTCTCTCTCTGTGTCTGTCTCTCTCTGTGTCTGTCTCTCCCTCTCTCTCTCTCTCTCTCTCTCTCTCTCTCTCTCTCTCTCTCTCTCTCTCTCTCTCTCTCTCTCTCTCTCGTCGTTGCTGGTGTTGTTGCTGCCGCTGAACACCGCGGAAGGAGCTGTGCTGCTTCTGCCGGAGCTGCGTGAAGATCTGGGCTCGTGTCCGAGTCAGGAGCTTGGAGCGGTCAGTCGGTGGAGGTCCGGGCGTCGCAAAGGAGACGCGGGCTGGAGGCGCAGCGCTGCTGTGTCGTGCGAACCTGCACGTGCGTGTGGGGAGAGCCGGAGAGAGCTCGTCTGCCGCTAGGCAAGGCCTGGGCGCAACCGCGGTTACGCTAGCTGCCGTGGGGACGGGACGTCGCGACTCGCCCCAGCAAGGCACCACGAGGGTGCAGGTAACCTGCAACGGTCTCGTGAGGCCCTTTCGGTCACCAAAGCCCCACGTTATAAAGGCCCACAGGCCCAGTCTGACTCCCTTGTCTATGGGAGGGGGGGGGGGTCTTTCTTTGCTTTTCTTTTGAGTGAATGTTGTGGCGCTGAGTCTTTCAAGTAGAACTGTTGTTAAGTAAATGTACATGGTAAATCATAGACGGTCGTAGTGCTTTACCTTGCTCGTGTCTTGTCCCCTTCCCCCATTGATTGCATGCCTGTATATACCTGCATCCCTGTATACGTGTGTAGTAAATAAATGTGCCTGTGTGAATGTTAACCTGTTCGTCGTGTCCTTTTTCCCCCAATTGAAGTGTCATATTGTTTTTCGGAATACTAGTTGGTTTTTGAATACCGATAATAGAATCGGGTCCGGCGAGGTCTGGCAATAATACCCGCTCAGTTATCCCAGAACGGAACAAACTGCTTAAGTGGTTCGTGTCCAAACAGGCCTTCGCCGAGGTATGGTCCCTCAGTCGGTTACCCGCGCGAATACTTAGGTATATCGATATTCGGCGATTGACCCTGTCGCGCGCGGGTAGAATACAGACTGGGCCGTGGTGTGCATTGAAGGCACACCCGTGACTGGTTCTCGGCATTGTTCCAGGAAGTCATGACTGAATTGCTCGTCTGGTGGGCATGCGGCTGCCATTGGCTAAAGTGGTCGTTCGCACGCCGGGCGGGCGTAGATCCGTAACAGTGTGTGTGTGTGTGTGTGTGTGTGTGTGTGTGTGTGTGTGTGTGTGTGTGTGTGTGTGTGTGTGTGTGTGTGTGTGTGTGTGTGTGTGTGTGTGTGTGTGTCAATTCGACAATCAGTTCTGGAGAAAAGCACCAAATTTCTGTGCAGACAAACAAACAAATGGACCCAAATGCAATACCCTCTCCTCCGGCGAGGGAAATTACAGCACTCAGACGTTTGTGTGTCACACGTGAACGACATTTTCGTTATATATAGGGCAACCAGAACATAACTTATTGCTTTTGCCTTTGTGGAAAATTTTCATTTTTCTTTTAAATTGCAGAGATTAAATACATGTAATTATTTGATGATTACTGATAACTGCCTTTATCGTTTACAGACCATGGCCATAATATATTCAGCTTTTAAACCCCTCAAATCCAAACCTTTGAACATCACCCTGAATGTTTTTTAACACAAGAGTTGAGGCTCATTCAGCAGCTAAACAAGGGCAGTGGGTTTACAAACTACAAAAGGTATTGGTAAGTGGGTGGGGAGAGGGAGTGGATATACACAAGGAAGAAAGGCGAATGAAGGTGCAGGCCATGGCATGAACACGTGGTACTGATGGAACCACATTTAAGAGACTAAAGTGAGGAAGATGAGACAACAGACATGGGGAGACTAGTCTGAAATTGGCAGAACAAGGAAGAAATGCATTGCAGGTGGGTAACCAGTCTGGATTTTGGGTGGTTGAGCAGGTGAGAGTTTTTAGAGAAATGAGTGTGACCGAGGAGTGGCTTGGGGAGGGCAGAGGTAAAAAAGGGCAAGAACAGCAAGGCCAGATATAGACATTTATTGCATAGGGAGCCCACCAACTTGCTGCCGGTGGGAGAGTGGCAATATTTGAGAATCCACCTCCTGAATTGAGATACAATGGTGCGGAAGGCATTGTTGTTGACCGTCTTAAGAGGAGCAAGGTGGGAAGCAAGAGCAACAGACCTGTTGGCTGCAATGATGGACTCCATTACGTTTGCTTATAATATGGAGAAATATGATAGGTGTGCAAGTGAAGGGATCAGCTTTGCAACCTTTCTTATGGATACGAGTGGTTTGACAACTTTCCAAAATTGAGGAAATCGACTGTCCAAAAAGTGATGGCACAACAGGATTGAAGCACAGTTCCCACACTTAAATTTCCTTAGCATTTACCTTCCATAAAATATGTCCGCAACCAAATTCCGTACTGGGAATAATTATGAGTAAATAAGAAAGATGTTATGAATATAAGAATTTCTGGATTGTGTTGTGATGTTCTGCTGCGATTGATTCTATGTAACGGTTGCAATCGAATGTTTGTTGTTATGATACTTTGAATTGAGAATGTGCACAATTATTATTGTTTTGTCATGAAATCCGTTGGTATTTGTAATTTTAGTGAAGTCAAGAGAGGGGAGATATAAACTGGGTTGATAATAATTGTAGAAAAAATAAATACAAGGTACAGCACAGAACATAACTCACCATCAAGGTCAGCAGCAGCAGTCATCTTTCAGCAAAGAATTGCCCAGGCAAGTGAAAGCTATCCTGGATAGAACGAGGCCTTGGAGGCCATGGGAATAGCTCTGTAATTGGCCCTTGAGTGGAAGGGGGAATGCCTGGATGCACCCATAAAAGTCCATGGAGAGAAAATACCAAAGAAGACCTTGAGACAAAAGCCATTTTCACACCAAAAATGCCAGGCTGTTAGTGCCAGCATTGATTTTTAGCTACCGTTACGGCAAAGCAATGCCAGCAAGTTGGTGGAAAAATGCGGGTATTTTCCTGGAAGCTGGCGTGATGGGAATGGGGTGAAAGAGAGCAGATCAAGGAGAGGATATGCTGATGGAGTTGCTTAGCTGGGATCGCATTGCATTGTGTTGTGCTCGTGGGATTCTCGCTTCAAAATGGTGCTCACAGAAGAGCCCCGGCTTCACTGGGGACCAACTCAGGTATTTGGAGCATCCTTGATTGCGGCACACTGTTTTTACAAGACTTGTATACGGCACCTGTTCGGCCGTGCATCATGATGGTGATTCCCACCAGTAAAGTGGAAGTATTCCCCATGGTGAGGTCAATGGTGTGGATCTACACTAGGACGTTTTGCACAGACGCCAAACAAAACACCGTTTCTCAACAGCATTGCGCTAAACTGATCTTTTATGTTATCTTCTTGTACGGCTTCATCATCTGCTTCACAAGTGCCTTATAGCAAAGGGTGGTTGGGTCTGCCTTGTTGAACACAGCCACCACCCCTGCAGGTCACCCCAATAAGCTCAAAACATCATTGGTTACTGCATGATTGGCAAACCTATTAATGAATGGTAAAGTTGCAAGATAGTTTCATGCAACGGCACCTGAGACCACTTGCTTCGCAAAGTATGTGGTAAACCCCCTGCCATGAAGCTTCTCAAATTGCAGAAACCATCATGGACAATTATGGGATAGGTGCTTATGCTGTGGCTGTACTTAACACATCTTTTGCAAAAAATTAAGCCTACAATGGTGTTGACTTGATGGCTGTTGTCAATACAACTAATGGAAATGTGCATCAACATTGAAATTTAAATGCTTACTTTGATCTTACCAAAAGATCAACACTTTGCAAGTGAGACCAAAACAGTGAATTTCTGCACCCAAAATCCTTCTATTCTTTTACAAAACATTTGAAACTATTCCAGGCACCTCAAGATCGCACTGTAAT